>NW_022195989.1:1256257-1779059 GCF_008641045.1 Pistacia vera | reverse complement strand
AGATGTTGGAGATGGAAATACTATGATGTTATTCAGGAAAAGTATGTCTTTAAACAGGTTTCGCAGTTTTTTTCTACATGGCACGTCTCGGGTATTATAGTCTTGTGGGAGCGCCCGGATCCTACGGGATGAGGAAATTCGGGACGGGTTGTGTCAGTAACAGTCCGACGGTTCATTTCCCTTAGCGAATGGTTGACATGTGGCCACGTCTAAAGGCTGAGATTGCTCAATGAATGAATGGTTGAGATTCAATGCAACTCGACGTCTCTGATTAAACCCTACCCTTTCGTCGGCCATGCAAGCTACTATAAAAGGTGGCAAAGTTGTCAGAATCCTCATTCAGTCCATGAAAGTTCTCTGGCATTATTGTGCATTCTACTGCTGTTTTATCGTTATCACGACACTCTTTCTGGCAAGTTTTCTATACTTCTTATTCTGGTAAGGTTCTTTTCTCTTCTCTTTCCATTTTCCTGACTTTTGCGTCAAAGGGTGGCTACCGTAGTGGTCACATTGTTTGTTTTAGGGTTTTAGTGGGGTTTTTGGGTGCATCTCTGACAGTCTCAGGTTTTTTAGGGGTTTAATACGATGGCTGTCGATATCCTAGGTAGGTCGCATACGTTTGTCATATTGCGCGAGCTATCTCAAGTGATTGAACTAGAAGCGAGTGTGGAATGATCGCCGAGTTGCTGGAGCTTTGACACTTGTTTGCTTCTTTTTCAGGTACCTAGAAGCGAGCTATAGCCATGTCTTCCTCCAGTAGTCATATTGTAGTCGTATGTTCAATTCGCCTGTGGGCTCAATAGTTCTTGGGAATGTGACACCTGAGGTTTCTGAAGAATTTGTCACACAAAGTTCGCACCTCGATGTTGCAAGCTTGTCCAATCGTGCTTTGATTCAGCTGGCTTATTCCCAGCCATCCCTAGCCTATAGGCTAGGTAAAGAACCACAATCCTCGATTACCATCAGGGATCTCGAACACATAAGAGCGGTCTATGTGTTGCAACTTAACTTGATGGTCCCGGGGGGAACATTCTCAAAAGAACCCCCTACCCAGATGGGTGGCGATCTCTGAGACCCTCCTGAGGTGCGGGGTATCCCTTTCCCCTCATTGTTTTATCGATAACGTGCTAAAGCAGTTCGACATTGTTCCTCTCTAGTTGTTCGCATATTCATATGTCATTCTCATCGGTCTATACATCGCGTACATGATCACAGAGTTGGGCGAGCCTTTGTCAAAGAGCTTGTCCATCTATATAGGCTCAAGAAAGGGAAAGACCAAACGTATTACCTTTCCAAGGTGAGAAAGGTACGTTTCAACGAGTTATTCAACATCCTAAAGAAGGTCCCGTACTGGGATTCTCAGTTTTCTTCTACGAAACCCGGAAGACCAACGTTTTTGCTTCAAACGTGAGTAAGACATTGATTCCTTGTGTGTAAAAGGGTTGCTTTTGAGCATTGTATCCAAGCTAACTGAGTTGTTTTGTTTTGTAGTTAATGTTAAGCAAAACTATCTTCCAGTTGTGAGCTTGCAAAGGCAGTAGCGTTTTAGCGACCTTCCCAATGATCAATGTAATGTCAACGAGCTTCTCATGCTTCCTAACCTGAAAGCATATGGCTTTTGTCGGGACAAGGCCAGATTCCTTACAATTTTGGAGAAAGGTTTAAGTTGTTACTTGCTCGCGTTTACTTTCCCACGCAAATAGTGTTAGAGTAAGTGCCCTAGAGCTAATCAATTATTGTAGAATTGACTCTTTGTAATAAATATTCATTGATCAATGCAAGAAATTTTATTCTATATCACGTAAATCATCATTGTATGTATTGATATATGTCCTTAGAATGGTAGAATTGTGATGAGGGTATCAAGTGTTTCAAATCTTGATAGTGAGAACCCTATGAGCACATATGGTGGCCATTCTAGAAATGTCCGTAGCCCTAGTATTATTCTAAAGTAAGGGCACATATAATATGGTAAGGCTATCATAGTGTTGAACGGCCCTGTCGAATGGCGGTGACTGATCTCACTTGTCAAGGTTGTTTGGTGACAACGTAGTGCAACACATGGGTGCTTGCTATAGGCAAGTTTACTGGACTAACCCACCAGATGATTCCATATGGATGGTAACCCTAGTGTCTATGGAAAAAATCCTCTAACGAATGGTGGTGCATGTGGTTCTTAGACTTGAGATCACCGGAGCGCCTTGTGCACCGATTGGTGTAATTTGACACTAACCCAATGCAGTTCTTTTCAGAGCTATCAATACGTTAGTGATTGCCTGTATCAAGACTATGGTGGATCGACAGAGGATTCATCACTCCCACGTACGGGGGAAGTTATCTCATGGCGTAATTCAGTAAATGGCAATGACACTAAAACTGTGGCCACAATGGGATTAAGTTGTTGCTCTACCCAGTTTATAATTCAGGTTATTGGTCTAGTAACTAAACACATAATATCGAGAGTAACCGAGGTTGACACTATTTCTATGCCTTGGTCTCATTGAGATAACGAATGATGAAAGAATTGGATTGTACGATAACCATATCTTTGACAGGTAGCTGTTTCGCTGAATCCGAATCTATCGGGTGGCCATGACGCCTTGCTAGGGACCAATCTTGGTCTTTGTGTAGTGAGACGATTAATTGATGTTAATTGCAATACTACACGCTACTAGTATGATGAGGAGCCTACGGGTCACACAGATAGAAGATAATTTAACAGCCAGTTTATAAAAAGGGCGTTTTTGTCTTTTTAGGCAAAAAGGGTATTTTGGTAATCTCACAGTACAATTAAATTTTCCGAGATCATAGCCTTTATTTAATTTGATATTAAAATTAAATAAGTGAGGTTACGTTTAAAAATGTATTCGCATATATTTAAATAAATTATCATTATTGTTAAATGTTAATATATTATATATATATTAATTGAATTTAATTGAGATAATGATAATTAAAATTAAAATATCTAAATGGGACTGTTTGGATACAAAGGGTGTTTGGGTTGGTGCCCAAGTCTATTTCATGATGGAATAGGGGAAAGTGTGCACTATATAAGTGCAACACTTTGTGAATTGAAGGTGAATTCATTTCAATCATTTGATAAAAAACCCCAGCCCCTTTTCTCTCCCACACCAGTTTTTCTTTATTTTGCTTGAAACAAAATTTGCTTGATTTTGTTCTTGGTTCTTAAGGCTAAGAAGGATCTAGCAAATCACTCGTTAGTTCTTTGGGGTTATCTTTGTGTGGACTAATGGTGGTTCGATCCTACCCTTAGATCGGTAGCGAAACCCATTCGGCGTTAAAGTTGGAGGAGCCTCCAAACGTGGGTATGTTTTCTAAACTTTAAATTGATTTCCTGCAGATTTGTATTTAATGCATAGATTGTTAAAATTTGTGCCCTGATCTTGGTTCTAAAGGAACGATCCATGTTGTTTATGATTTTTGTTTCCGCTGCCATGACTTGGTCATTTCCTAACAAATAGGTCACTCGTTCATTTGTTTCTTTTCTTGTAGAGATGTGAACCCAAGGGCTTCAAGAAGAAAATGGCAGCCCCGTTGGCTACCAAGAAGGCACTAGCTACTTTGGTAAAGATACTTGTGGACACCGCTGACACAAAGCGTGCTAGTGGTGAGCTTGGAGAAGGCCCAAACGCAAAGAGGCCCACAACTGCCTCTAAGGCAGTTAGTGGGAAGGGGTTGGTGAAGAAAACACCCAAGGTGATTGGGAGCTCGGGGAAATAGAAAGCGTCCGAGCAGCATGATGGCTCAGGAAAGAAGAAAGCAACTAGGCCTCAGAGGGGCTAGGCCAAACAGAAGGTGGCAGAGTAGCAGATTGGTTCGGGCAAAGAGGTCACCACACAGGCTGGTAGCCTTTAGAAAACAACGGCAAAGGACTTGGCCAAGAAGAAATCCGCTCTTGCGGGCAGGTAGATGCTATTGGGGGGAGTAAACCTGGCTCGTCCCAACCGAAGAGTAAGAAAGCAGATGAAGCGACCCAAGTTGCGGTCGACGTGTTGATCGACCAACTCCCTGACCACATTTGTGTCGGGGCCGCAGTGGCCAGGGATTGCATCACCCCACAAACCTTCACGGCCGTCAAAGACTTATCTCTCAACTAGATGTTGGCTTTAACGTGCAGGTATGCGGTGAAGGTACTAGTAGTTCACCCCTCTTTTATTTGCATGCTATCCTCGCCCCTTGCTGACTTCTCATCTTATCTTTTTAGGTTGCTATGGCGAGCAGGCTTCTATACGAGGAGTGCAACGCCATTTTAGAGGGCTCTCACAAGGGGTGGATGCTGGCAGAGACTATGAAAGAGGATGCTTTGGCGAGGTTGCAGAGAAAGAGAAAAAGGCTAAGAAAAGGGAATTCCTTGACAAGCTTAACGTGAGCAAGCTTGCTCAAGCGAAGGCTGAAGCTAAGGCAGTAGAAGTCGAGAAAAATTTGGCACAATAGTGAGGTGCTAGCAACAAGCTGAATTCCAAGCTCTCCTCAGCTCAAAAGGCTATTGCGAGCTGGGAGGCTAAGTTTAAGAAGTCCTCGCTCAAACTTGCCTAAGAGGCGGTAGGTCGGCAAGAGGCTGAAACTGAGGTCGGGCAACTCAGGCTTCAAATTGAAGAGCTGAACGAGGCCATCACCAGTCGGTCTTGGTAGATGTCGGTCTTGGCAGATGTCGGTCTTCCTTGTGCATAAGCTATGAGAGGCTCACCCCTCGATCGACTTTTCTTTCCTTCCACGAGTTTATCAAAAGGAAGTTGAGAGGATGAAGGTCGAAGCCCAAGAAATGACCTACATGTATTCGGATGACTTTGAGGATGATGGCAAGGGCCAGGAAGAGGTTGAGGAAGGTAGAGAGGAGATCGGGCTCAAGCTAGAAGTTGAGGATCCAGTTCTCCTAACCACACTTCCCCCGAGCAAGGCTCCTAAACTTGGAGACACTGTTGCCATCCCTCATGTCGAGGAACCGTCTCTTCCCCTTGATGGAGAGCTCCCTAGATTAGTCAAGGATGATCCTCTTACTCCTCCAGCAACCTGAGAGATTGTTTACTTTTTTTTTTCTTTTGTTGAAACAATGTAATTAAACTTAATTAATATAAAAAAAATTTCATCATTTCCTTTTTGAGCAATGGCTATTATATTTTTGCAGAGTCATTTCGTTTGTCCTAGTTGGACTTGTAATTTAAGATTTGAATTTGCTATAAGTCATGCATAGCTCGCTTCTCGAGGAGCTTTTTTGGATTTATGTGAGGAAATCTTATGCGCCAATTAACTTTGATTTCGAACTTATCGTTCTTTTCGAGTTTTTGGTTATTGGCTTGAGGCCGATTTCCTTCTACGTGTTTTTTCCTTGAATTTTTTCAAGTTTAACTTCGTCAATTTAGGATTTTCCATCCTGATTTATGCAAGGAAATCTTATGCGACAAGTAACTTCGATTTTCAGACTTATCGTCCTTTTCAAGTTTTGGTCGCCGGCGTAGGGCTGATTTCCTTCGACGTGTTTTTTCCTTGAATTTTTTCAAGTTTAACTTCGTCAATTTAGGATATTTCATCCTTAAAGAGTTTGATTTTGGCGTGACTTTTCTGAGATAAGTTGTCTTCTAGGAATCTTGAAGACTCCGAGTTCTCTTTTGAAATGTCATCATTGAGGTAGCGATTTATAGGTCAGTAAATAAACGCTAATGGATTAAAGGCATTAACTAGGAACAACACCTCTTTTATTGATCAAACGCTTTGGCCATGAGTGGCCTTACAATGAATAAAAAACAAAGAAATAAGTGAAACTCGAGCTGCTTATTGGTAATACCTTCGCAAGTGCTTAGTGTTGCAAGCTCGCATTATTGGTTCGCTGTTAAGGCATTCCAGGTGGAAAGACCCTGGCGTGAGCTTCTCGGAGATCCTGAAAGGACCTTCCTATTTGGGTCCAAGTGCCTGCAAGTTCGGGTTTTGGGTACTCTGGACGACCTTCTTGAGAACCAGATCACCATTTCAAAGTCTCTATTTTTGACTTTGGTATTGAAGTATCGTTTGGCTCACTGTTGATATGAGGCGAGCCTTAGCTGGGACTTGGCTCGGTGTTCTTTAATTAGGTCCAACCTTAGACGAAGAAGATCTTTGTTTATTTCCTCATCGAAAACTTCTCTTTGGAATGAGCTAATCCCGACTTCAATCAAGGCCATTGTTTCACACCCGTATGACAGAGAGAATGGGGTTTCACTTGTCGAACTCCTGACTGTTGTCCTATAGGACCACAAAGTTTCAGGCAGTTCATTGATGATCCGAGAATTATACTGTTTTAATTAGGTTTTTTGGCCAGATTTTAGATACTTCTTAGTTCATTTTTGCCTGAATTGCTACTTAATTCTTTACATTTTGTGTTTCAGACCAAAATGGACATTTTGAGCAAATAATGAGCGAATTAGAGTTTCTGGACCCAGAAGTAAGCGGATCTTAGAATTTGGGAGAGAGCATTGAAGATCGAAGATTCAAGGAAAAAAGCAAGCGGAGGGCAATTCTGTAATTTCAGAATTCTTCATGAAGGTTCGCCGCGGCGAAAGAAGTTATGTACGAGAGTCCAGCTTTAGTTCGTCGCCGCGGCGAAAGTCTTTCTTCGCTGCAGCGAAAGTCTTTCTTCGCCACGGCAAAGTCTGCGAATTTTTGATTTTTTCAAAACGCACAGTTTTATTTTAGGAAAGTTTTAGGTCTTTGGGCGAGGGATAAAAGAAAAACTTTACCATTTTGGTGGGGGTCGTCCAGTTTTCGTCTGTTCTCATTAAGTTTTGAATAGATTTGATATTTAGAGAGAAGATTTGAGCTTGAATCTTGTGGATTCTTCATCTAGGGGAGATCTCTACTCTTTTCTCTGCATTTCAATATGTTGAACATTGTGTTTATTGTTTTTCTTGCTGTTTGTGTTGATTTAGTTATGAACTAACCCATTTTGGGTTAGGGTTTTGATATAACTCAGAATTCTATGGGTTAATCAATTGATTATTGTTATTTTGATATTCTATTGCACAGATTGTGTGGTTATTCCGTTTTTATTAATTTTATTTGATGAATATGATGATATTTAGAGATGAATCATATTAAGCTTCTTGGGTAATCACCATTGTAGTATTGATTGCTAGAGATAGATTTGAGAATCAGTGAAATCAATCTAGGATTCCATTTGCTTAATGAACTTGGATCTATTATTCTTAAAATTGTTGGCTGCAGAAGTTTAATAGGGAAAAGTAGGAATTCATAGCTCGAGAAGGTATGTTTGGAAACTTAGAGAATTTGATTTACAATCCGTGCATGTGAATGTGAAAATATCATAATCCGTATAATTCATCCATAGAGTCCGAATGAAGTCAAAACCCTAAACTTTTGTTAAATTGATATTACTCTTGTCTTTAATTCTTGCCTTTATTAATTAGTTTTTAATACTTAGTAAGTTTTGTTTTAGTTTTAGTTTTAATCTCTCCCATTAATCCAAACAAATTCGGTTCCCCCAACTTGAAAAACACTTAGGAAAATTAGTGCTTAGCAACCAATCCTCGTGGGAACGATACTCACTCATCACTCTATTACTTTGTGCGACTAGTGCACTTGCTATCATTGCATGTTGTAGTAATAACGCAACAAGTTTTTGGCGCCGTTGCTGGGGATTGAGTTTTCTTGTGTTAGCTAGATTGGAGTTTATTTCTGTTTTAATTGTTGTTTGTTTAATTTTTGTTCTTCTTTTCGGTTGGTTTGTGATCTCATTTTTTCTATTTTTTTGTATAGTTTATGCGAAGAGCAAGACGTCAGCCAGTGGTTCCTGATCCTGAGATTGAAAGAACCACTAGAAGACTTAATAGAGAAAGAAGAGAAATAGAGGCTATAGTTGAACCAGAGGTCATAATTGTTGAGATGGCAGAAAATAGAACACTAAGGGAGTTTTTAGTTCCCTCAGTTGATGGCAGTGGGTCGAGTATTACTAGACCAACAGTACAACCCAATAACTTTGAGATAAAGCCGGCAATCATCTAAATGATCCAGCAGTCGGTACAGTTTAAAGGAGATTTGAAGGAAGATCCAAATCTACACATTGCCAATTTTTTGGAGATTTGTGATACTTTCAAGTCAAATGGAGGGTCAGATGATGCCATCAGATTGAGACTGTTCCCGTTTTCATTGAGGGATAAGGCAAAAGGATGGTTATGTTAGAGTAGATGCCCTAGAGCCAATCAATTATTATAGAATTGACTCTTTGTAATAATGTTCATTAATCAATAATAAAAGGCATTTTATTCTATATCGCGTAAATCATTATTATTGCAATATGTATTGATATATGTCCTTAGAATTGTAGAACCGTGACGAGCGTATCAAGTGTTTCAAATCTTGATAGTAAGAACCCTATGAGCACATATGGTGGCCATTCTAGAAACGTCCGTAGCCCTAGTATTATTCTGAAGTAAGGGCATAGATAATACAGTAAGGCTACTATAGTGTTAAACGACCCTGTCGAAAGGCAGTGACTGATCTCACTTGTCAAGGTTATATGGTGACAACCTGGTGCAACACATGGGTGCTTGCTGTAGGCGAATACATCGCAGCAAGTTCACTGGACTGACCCACCAGAGGATTCCATATGGATGGTAACCCTAGTGTCTATGGAACAAATCCTCTAACGAATGGTGGTACATGTGATCCTTAGACTTAAGATCACTGGAGCGCTTTGTGTACCGATTGGTGCAGTTTGACACTAGCCTAATGCAGTTCTATTCAGAGCTATCAATACAGTGGTGATTGGCTGCATCGAGGAGTGTATCAAGACTATGGTGGATTGACAGAGGATTCATCACTCTCAGGTGCGAGATAAGTTATCTCACGGCGCAATTCAGTATATGGCAATGACACTAAAACTGTGGCCACAGTGGGATTGAGTTGTTGCTCTATCCGAATTATAATACAGGTCATTAGTCCAGAAACTGAATACATAATATCGAGAGTAATCGAAGGTTGACACTATTTCCATGCCTTCGTCTCGTCAAGATAACATATGATGAAAGGATCGAATTGTACGGTAACCATATCGTTGACAGGTAGCTACTTTGCTGAATCCGAATCTATCAGGTGGCCATGATGCCTTGCTAGGGGCCAATCTTGGTCTGTGTATTAGTGAGATGATTAATTGGTGTTAATCGCGATAATATACATTGCCGGTATGATGAGGAGCCTATGGGTCACACACATAGAAGATAATTTAAGAGCCAAGAAGAAAGAAGGGCGTTTTTGTCTTTTCAGACGAAAGGATATTTTGGTAATTTCACAGTACAATTAAATTTGTTAGGGTCGTAGCCTTTATTTAATTTGTTAGAAAAATTAAATAAGTGAAATTACGTTTAAAGATGTGCTCGCACATATTTAATTAAATCATCATTATTGTTAAATGTTAATTAAATATTAATTGATTTTAATTGTGATAATGATTAAATAAATAAAATATCTAAATGGGAGTGTTTGGTAACATGGGGTGTTTGGGTTGAAGCTCAAGCCTTTTCCATATGGGAATAGGTCAACTTAGTTTGCCTATAAAAGAAAAGTGTGTGTGTGTGATTGACATAATTCTTTTAATTTAAAAGGAAAACACACAGTAGCCTATACACACTCTCCCACGCCACTTTCACTGTTTGATTGAAAAATCAAATATTTCTCTTTTCTTCTTCTTGATTTCTTAAGGCCAAGGAGGATCTAGCAAATCCCCTATGGGTTCCTTGTGATTGTCTTCGTGTGGACTTCGTGGGTTCGATCCTACACTTGGATCAGTAGCAAATAGGTTCAAAGACAATATTGGTGGAGCCTCCAACGTGCATATGGTTCTAAACTCATGAATAACCTTTTGTGCATATTTTACTTTAATATAAATTGTAAAATTATACCCTTGATCTTGGCTCATGTAAACGATCCTTATATTATATTTTTTGTTGTTTCCGCTGCGTATATGGGACCATTTACTAACATTGTTATTAGAGCCTAGGGTACTAAATTTTACAGTTTTTATGTGTATGTTTGATAACATGTATTTGATGATAATATGTTGCCATATTGAATCTGCATAAGATCTGCCTTAAAACATGTTTTAAGAAATTATTAATCGATTAATTTATTTTGTTGATGATCTGCATGTTTGGAATAATGGTTGATGGATTTTTGTTGAGATCAATGTGTTTGGTTGATTGCAAAATCCGTTTAGAGTGTTTTTGTTTGTTGTATGAACAGATCTGGAGCTACAGATCTGTGTACGCTCGTCGCGGTGATATAACCTATCATCGCAGCGAGCGTTGTCCAAACTAGCGCTGGTGACAAAACCAGCGCTCGCTGCAGCAATATAAAGCATTGTCACGGCGATCATCCTTTGGACGAGTGCTGTACGAAAACAGCGCTTGCTGCGGCGATATAACCTATTGTCGCGGCGATCGTCCTTAGGACATGCGCTGTACCAAATCGCCGTGGCGATGAAGCGTGGACGTCAGCATAACCAACACATGCCACGGCGATCTAACTCATCGCTGCAGTGAGTGCACTTCTGAGTGTGTAGGGGGCTGAAATGTAAAGTTTCAAAACTTTTGAACCAAATTTAGATCTGCAAATTATCAGGGGGTAAATTGTAATTAACCCACAAATTTCAAAATTGATTGTTTTTTAAATGTATGCTTTGTACTTGTTTGTATATTGCATGGTGCCCGGTACATGAGCCTTAGACTTAAGGGTGAATGTTTTAAAATAATTTTGGGTATGTATGGTTGTATAACTTATTAAATAGGGTCTGCGTGTCATGCCTTTCTCGTTTTCTCGATGTACATTCTCTTCTCATCTAATTCCCCTCGAATGTAAATCGAGGTTTCTAAATTTATTGATATAAAGAATTTGTATAATTATTTTATTGTAAATTTAGAATGATATTTTTGTAATGTACTTGAACACGGAGCAAAGGACGAGACAACCATACTTGAAAACTCAAGATGTTTATTACAGGACCCCTACGTGACCCATCGATTCCTCTAGGCTCGAGGAAATCAGTTTTAGTTGGGTCATGTACTGACACATTTTATATTATGTTTAGAATGTAAGCTAAGGTTGAATGTTGAATAACATGCCAAACAATGTCATTCTAACAAAGATAATAGTCTGATGAGACATTAAATAACAAACCCCTCAATAAAGTATATTAAGTCACGTAAGCCTTCCATCACCACAGTTTAATCAAACCACTGTTTGTCGAAACCTTTTTGCCAAAGTGAAGGGTACACTTCTACCAGTGGGAGGTTAAAATGCATTGGAGTTTTCTTAATGGTGATGGGTCGACTTAAAATGACGGTTTTGCTTGTTCACCAAAGCGAGGTTGAGAAAGGCGTCATAGACACATAGTAGAGCGTACACATATTGTGTGTATATGGTGACATGTAGTGTCCATTCTCTGATAATGAGAATCACACTGAGGACAATGGTTGGAGCCATTGGATTGTGTGATGGCGTTGGCTTTTTCACATTTGAGGTTAATAGTAGGAGCTATCAACTGGTGCGGATTAAGTTGTTGGCTACTTAATCAACTCATTTTGGCTGTTCGCCATGCGAAGGTTGAAATGGGCAGGATGGGATCCGGTCCACTAGGAAAGTCAATGGGCTTTCCCGAGTTAATAGTGAGGGCTATTGGTTGAGTAAAATAGTGGGAGCATCATTAATAAAAGACCATATTAATAATAATGAACTTATAAACTGTACTTTTCTGCAATTGTAGATTCACCAAAATGAGCATTATGAACCGCGACTGATAATCGAGAAAGAAAACAGGTTGGATGGATCCAATTTCTCAAAATGGTATCGTAATCTTCAGATTATACTCAAGTCAGAAAAGAAATTGTATAACTTGAAAAGCCATACATGGATGAGCCTGATCTGATGCCACTCAAGAAGTTAAGAATACTTATCAAAAGTTCCTTGATGATGTGATAGCGTCAATGCTTGATGTAGCATCGATGACACCTATGCTGCAAAAGCAGCATGAGAATAGGATGCTTCTTCCATTATTCTACACTCAAGGAGCTTTTCGAAACAAATGCTCGACATGAGAGGTATAAGGTGTCGAAAGCACTGTTTGGGAGTCGCTGACGAGGGAGCCCAAGTTGGTCCTCATGTGCTCAAGATGATCGAGCACATAGAGAGGTGAGGACTTTGGGATGGGCGGATGCAGAATTACAAATGGATTTAATTCTGCAATATTGCCTGACTCTTATGCTCCGTTCATATGAATTTCAATATGAACATGATAGAGAAAACCCGTTAGAACTTCAAACCCAAGCCCCAAGGACAGGTAGCTCTGGGCCTGAGAGTGGCAAAAGGAAGGGCAAGGTAATCTGTTCTTTTGTGGCAAGCTGGCCATGGAGGAAACACTGCAAGGCTTCCTCGCAAGAAGAAGAAGTCAAAGGCTACGACTTTAGGTATTTTTATGATTGAGATTAATTTTTCTCCCTCAACATCTTGGGTCATTGACACAGGATGTGGTACTCACATTTGTACTGATGTGTAGGTACTAAGGCAAAGTAGAGTGCTCGCCAAAGGAGAGGTGGACCTACGAGTTGGAAATGGAGCACATATGGTTGCATTGGTATAGGGACTTATTGTTTATCTTTGCCTACAGGCTTGTTATTGGAACTACATAACTGTTATCAGTACCTTCTATTTCTAGAATATTCAGTATCCGCTTTGGAATAGGGTACATTTGAGAATATCTAATGGATTGTTGTCCTTAGTTTGAATGGTATTCTATTGGAATTGCAAGGTTAATAATGGATTATATGTTCTTGATTAAACAATAAATATGTTCTCAATATGAAACCAAGAGAGCTAAACATAGCGATCAAAACAGACATATCTCTGGCACTGTAGATTGTGTCATGTTAATAAGACCCATATTGCAAAACTTCAAAGGGATGGAGTTTGGCCCTTTTGACTTTCAGTCATTTGAGGTATGCGAGTCATGCTTGTTGGAGATGACCAAGTCTCCTTTCACAAGACAGGTGAAAGGGCTACTGAGCGTTAGGCATCATCCATAATGATGTATGTGGTCCACTAACAGTTGAGGCCAGAGGTGGATATTCATACTTCATCACATTTACTGATGATTTCAGTAGATATGGTTATGTCTACCTTATGAGACATAAATCTGAAACCTTTGATAAATTCAAGGATTCAGGAATGAAGTACAGATGTTGGGAAAAAGATTAAGCTCTTCGGTCGGATCGGGAGGTGTACTTAAGCTCAGGGTTTTCAGAGTACCTGAAGAAATGTGGGATAGTATCACAACTCACCCCTCTATACACCCAACACAATGGAGTGTCAGAAAAGAGGATAGGACCTTATGACATGGTTAGGTCCATGATGAGTTTTAAGATTTACCTACATCGTTTGGGGTTATGCCCTAGAAACTACGACTCACGTTTTGAACCGTGTGCCGTCAAAGTCTGTAGATAAGACTCCATGAGCTATGGAGTGGGCAAAAGCCAACTTGTCTTATCTAAGGATTTGGGTTGCAAAGCTTATGTTAAGAAATTGAATTCGAACAAGCTGGGCCTAAAATCCTATAAATGTATATTTGTGGGGTATCCAAAGGAGACCAAAGGATACTATTTCTACCACCCAGAAAGGTGCAAAATTTTTGTTGCTCGATCTAGTGTCTTCTTAGAAAAGGAATATTTTAATAAGTACTAGTGAGAGAAAAGTAGAACTCGATGAAGTTCTAGAACCACAAGATATACTATACGAAGGACAAGATGATGTGCCACAAGAAGTGGTTGAGCATCCAGAGGAGGTTACTCCATAATTTGTGGATCAAAGTGAACCACCTCAAGTAGCACAGAAGCTATGTAGATCTGGGAGAGTATGCCATGAGCCAAGAGAACAGTATCTCATGGCTCAACATGGTGACATACTAGTCTACCAAGACGATGAACCCAGAACCTATGAAGACATTATATCGGATCCAAATTTCGTTAAATGGCTTGAAGCCATGAATCTGAGATGGACTCCATTACTAGAACCAAAATGTCTTTGGTGGAACCACCTGAAGGGGTAAAACCCATAGGGTGTAAATGGGTCTTCAAGAAGAAGACTAAAATGGATGGCAACGTGCATACTTATAAAGCATAGCTGGTTGCCAAGGTTTCAAAAAAATTCATGGCATTGATTATGAAGAAAACTTTTCGCCGGTGCCATGATTAAATCCATCCAGATTATGCTTGCAATTGCTGATATAATGACTATGAGATTTGGCAAATGGATGTCAAAACTGCTTTCCTAATAGAAACCTTGAGGAGGATGTGTATATGACACAACCTGATGGTTTCATTCTTGATAGTAAGCTAATAAGGTATGCAAGTTGCAGAGATCCATTTATCGACTCAAGCAAGCTTCAAGGAGCTGGAACATTCGTTTTGATGAAGCCATAAAGAATTTGGTTTTATCAAGACGAAAATGTGCCCTATGTTTACAAGAAATGGAGTGGGCACAGTAGCATTCCAGTGTTGTATGTCGATGACATACTTCTGATCGGGAATGATAAACCGAACTTGCAGTTGATAAAGCACTGGTTATTAAGGCTCTCCATGAAGGACTTAGGGGATGCAGCCTATATCCTTGGAATAAAGATCTATCGTGATAGAATACATAGGTTGCGTGGCCTAAGTCAGAGTACATATATTGACAAGTACTGAAAAGATTCAATATGGAAGAATCCAAGAAGGGATTTCTTCCGAGTTCACATGGTGTTTATCTCTCTAAGGAATTGTGTCCTAAAACACAAGATGAGAGAGATAGGATGAAAAGGATCCTATATGCATCAGCAATTGTATCCATCATGTATGCCATGCTATGTACTCGGATTGATGTCTTATGTGCTTTGAGCACTTGTAGTAGATATCAATCGGATCAGGTGAGGCATCACTGGATGGCTGTCAAGAATTTCTAAGTACTGAAGGGACTAAGGATATGTTCTTGGTTTATGGAGGGAAGATGAGCTCACTATAAGAGGGTATAGTGATGCTAATTTCCAAACGGACAAAGATGATTATCGATCGCAATCAGGGTTTGTATTTTGTCTCAATGGCGGTGTAGTGAGCTAGAAGAGCTCTAAGCAAAGCATTGTAGCGGACTGTATAATGGAGGCAGAGTATATGCATTGCAGATGCGGCTAATGAGGCAGTCTGGATTAAGAAGTTGTGTACTGAACTTGGTGTGTATCCACGATTGTTGATCCTATAGACATCTATTGTGAGAACAATGGAGCAATTGCTCAAGCCAGGGAACCACGGTCTCATCAGAAATCCAAACACCTACTCAGACGATTCCATCTCATCAGAGAGATAGTTGAGAGGAAAGACGTGCAGATTAGTAAAGTGCATACTGACGACAATCTCGCAGATCCACTAACAAAGCCTCTATCGCAGCAGAAGCATGACAGACACTGAGATCATTGGTATTAAATACATGAATGAGGCTATAGTGCAAGTGAGAGATTGTTAGAGTAGATGCCCTAGAGCCAATCAATTATTGTAGAATTGACTCTTTGTATAATGTTCATTATCCATAATAAAAGGCATTTTATTCTATATCGCGTAAATCATTATTTTGCAAAGTATGATATATGTCCTTAGAGTGGTAGAACCGTGACGAGGGTATCAAGTGTTTCAAATTTTGATAGTGAGAACCCTATGAGCACATATGGTGGCCATTCTAGAAACGTCCGTAGCCCCAGTATTATTGAAGCAAGGCACAGATAATACGGTAAGGCTATCATAGTGTTGAATGACCCTGTCGAAAGGCAGTGACTGATTCACTTGTCAAGGTTGTTTGGTGACAACCTGGTGCAACACATGGGTGCTTGCTGTAGGCGAATACATCGCAGCAAGTTCACTGGACAAACCCACTAAAGGATTCCATATGGATGGTAACCCTAGTGTCTATGGAACAAATCTCTAACGAATAGTGGTATATGTGATCTTAGACTTGAGATCACCAGAGCGCCTTGTACACTGATTGGTGCAGTTTGACACTAGCCTAAGTAGTTCTATTCAGAGCTGTCACGGTGGTGATTGGCTGCATCGAGGAGTTATCAAGACTATGGTGGATTGACAGAGGATTCACACTCTTGGGTACAGGAGAAGTTATCTCACGGCGCAATTCAGTATATGACAATGACACTAAAACGTGGCCACAGTGAGATTGGTTGTTGCTCTATCTGAATATAATACAAGGTCATTGGTCAGAAACTGATTACATATATCGAGAGTAACCAATGGTTGACACTATTTCTATGCCTTCGTCTCTTCGAGATAACGAATGATGAAAGGATCGAATTGTATGGTAACCATATCATTGACAAGTAGCTATTTTGCTAAATCGGAATCTATCGGGTGGCAATGATGCCTTGCTAGGGGCCAATCTTGGTCTGTGTATTAGTGAGACGATTAATTGGTGTTAATTGCGATACTATACACTGCCGGTATGATAAGGAGCCTATGGATCACACACATAGAAGATAATTTAAGAGCCAAGAAGAAAGAAGGGTGTTTTTGTCTTTTTAGATGAAAGGGTATTTTGGTAATTTCACAGTGCAATTAAATTTGCTGGGGTCGTAGCCTTTATTAATTTGTTAGAAAATTAAATAAGTGAAATTATGTTTAAATATGTGTTCGCATAATTTAATTAAATCATCATTATTGTTAAAGTTAATTATATTTAATGATTTTAATTGAGATAATGGTGAAATAAATAAAATATCTAAATGGGAATGTTTGATAAAATGGGGTGTTTGGGTTGGAGCCCAAGCCTATTCCATAGGGAATAGGGCAACTTAGTTTGCCTATAAAAGAAAAGGTGTGTGTGTGATTGACATAATTCTTTAATTTAAAAGAAAACACACAGTAGCCTATACACACTCTCCCACGCCACTTTCACTGTTTGATTGAAAATCAATTATTTCTCTTTTCTTCTCTGATTTCTTAAGGCCAAGGAGGATCTAGCAAATCCCTTATGGGTTCTTGTGATTGTTTCGTGTGGACTTCGTGGGTTCGATCCTACACTGGATCAGTAGCAAATAGGTTCAAAGACAATATTGGTGGAGCCTCCAACGTGCAATGGGTCAAACTCATGAAAACCTTTTGTGCATATTTTACTATAAATAAATTGTAAAAATTACCCTTGATCTTGGCTCATGTAAACGATCTTAATTATATTTTTCGTTGTTTCCGCTGCGTATATGGGACCGTTTACTAACAGGTTAATGGCACTACCATCAGGAACGATCACAACATGGAATGATTAGCATAGAAGTTCCGACCAAATTCTTTCCTCCAGCAAAATCGGCAAAGCTAGAAATGATATCACATCGTTTCTACAGGAAGAGTCAGAATCATTGAATGAGGCTTGGGAGAGATACTGGGGTGCTATCGTAGGCAACCAAGATGAAAACCTAAAAATACATGTAGTTGTGTGAGTAAGGATTGTTCCACGGAGAGTGTCTAGCGAGTCTTATGTTATGTGAACAAGGCTTTGGGGGGGGGGGGGGGGGGGGTGTGTAGGGTGGGTTTGAGTAAAAGAGAAACAATTTCAGGAAAAAAAAATATTCAAATAAAATTCAATCAAAATAACAAACCTTGGTCTAAGTCAACATCCACCATTGGAATTTTACAACGATCATCGATGCAAAAATAAATCCATTTATACTTTGAATATTCACTGTTGGAACTATTTCCCTATCTCCTTAGTTGTAGTTAATTAAGAACAAGCGATCTAATTAATCTTACAACTAAACAACCAAGACAAGCGCTAAAGTTTTAATCTAGTGGCCGCCTTAAGAACTAGAGAGATCGATGAAGATGAACAACACAAACACAAGCGGTTGTATTTAATTCAGTCGAATGTTCTCTTAAGATTAACAATTCCTGACGCAGCAAATTCTTAACTCTCATTTACTCACAAATTAGAGGGATCAAACAATTATGGATTTGAATATCTAATTAAGCAATAGATTGCAACAATAATAAACTAGTAGGCCTCCGTAATTAAATGAAACAATAATGAAAAGGCATGGAAGAACATCCAATACTCAAACATATATCAAACACTAAAAAAACAGGTCGGATCTCACAGTTTATTGATTCCAAGGCCTCCGTTTCCTTCGACCAAGTTATGAAAGTTTTAGCTGCTCATGGCCATAATCAAAACTCAAAAGAGAAAAATTCCAGAAGAGAGAAAGAGAGGCGTGTGTAATCCCCCTTTTAAGAGTATCCAGTTCAAGTCTTTGAATTCTACTCAATCTCCTAAAAATATTCTAATATCCTAAAATAACATTTATCCTAATCTAATTAATTGAAAATAAAATAAAGTCCTAATATAAAATAAGAAAGTGGTGTTTCCAACTGTAACTTGTGTGCAACAGGTCTTCAAAACTTCCAATAATAAATTGCCTAATTGACTATGACAAGGCGGAATGTTCCAGAACGTTAGCAGTGCAGGTGCATCAATTCAAGCCCGGTTACAGCCTTGATGCAGTGAGTATCTCTCCAAACTCGAAACATGAAAGTTATAGACATCTTTCCTATGGTTCTACAGCATTTTGAATCATCTCAATCGGATCTTGGATGAGAGAGTTATGCCCACATTACGAAGCAATGTTGAAACTATCCGAATTCACCTAATTAGTTTCGTTTTGCATTTAACGACTCTATTTGCATCCTAAATCAAAATAGAATAATAATGAGTACATTTAGGCAACAAATAAGTATAAAAGACTAGAATTAAGGGGGTAAATATGATATTTTGCATTCTCATCAGATATAAAGAATTACTGAGGAGGTGTCCACATCATGGGTTGCCAGTTTGGATGCAAGTCCAAACGTTTTATAATGGATTGATGGTGAATGTGCAAACTATGGTGGATGCAGCCTTGGGAGGAGCACTACAAAATAAGACACCTGAAGAAGCTCATGAGTTGCTTGAAGTGCTAGCTAGCAACAATTATGAAAGACCTAATGAGAGGGTGCAACCAAAGAAATCTATGGCTCTTCATGAAGTTGATGCATACACAACTATTTTAGCCCAACTCACAGCGCTTTAGAAACATTTGGGAAGTATGCAAGTAAATTCTATTCAAGCTCCTCAACTAATTTGTGAATTTTGTGCAGGTGGTCATGTGAGCAGTGAATGCCAAGTGGGGAACACGTTTGCTTCAGCGTCTTCATCATTGGAGCAAGTTAACTACTTGGCAGGAAATCAAAGGAAACCAAACAACCTGTACTCCAACACATATAATCCTAGTTGGAGGAATCATCCGAACCTGTCTTGGGGCAATCAAAATCAACAGAATTAGCAAAACAATCAATGAAACCAAAAAGCATTGCCAAACAACCAAGCAGGGGTGAACAATCAACTAGGAGAGCAAAGAGTGACAAAATTGGAGGACGTGTTTGGAAAGTTTATGCAAGAGACCACAGGTTTTATGAATGAGACGAGGGCGAATTTCAGAAATCAAGGGGAGTCCATTCGGAACTTAGAGGTACAAGTGGGTCAATTGGCTGATAAATTAAATGAGAGACCACAGGGGTTCTTACCGAGAAACACAGTAACCCATACGAGCAAGCAAATGCAATAACTTTGAGAAGTGAGACAGTTTTAGAAGAAGTAGAACAATCAGAGAAAGAAGGAAGCCCACTAAAAGAAAAGGAAGATTTTGATGAGGAAGTTGATGAAGAGAAACCAACCAGTTCTAGGGTTGATAAACAAAAGCGGGAAGAGAGGCAAAGACAAAAGAAAGAGAAATTGCCATTTCCCGAGATACCACCAGAGTTGGCACATCACACTCCTCTCGTGCCTTTTCCTCAGAGACTCAAGAAAAAGAATTAGGATAAGCAGTTTTCCAAATTTATTGAAATATTTAAAAAACTGCATATTAACATTCCTTTTGCAGATGCATTGCAACAGATGCCGAGCTATGCGAAATTTCTCAAGGAGATTTTATCAAACAAAAGGAAGTTAGAAGATGAGGAAACAGTGATGCTTACAGAAGAGTGCAGCACCATTCTGCAAAAGAAGCTACCCCCGAAACTCAAAGATCTAGGGAGTTTTACTATTCCCTGCATTATAGGAGACATTACTTTTGATCAAGTTTTGTGTGATTTAGGTGCAAGCATCAATTTAATGTCCTTTTCTGTTTTCAGGAGATTGGGAATTGGTGAAGTGAATCCAATGACCATGTCGTCGCAACTTGTAGATAAATCCATCAAACATCTGAGGGGTATAGTCGAAGATGTGTTGGTGAAGGTGGACAAGATTATCTTTGCGGCGGATTTTGTTGTATTGGACATGAAAGAGGATAAGGAAATGCCTCTTATTTTGGGCCGACCATTTTTGGCCACCGAGAGAGCTCTCATTGATGTGCAAGAAGGAAAGTTGTTGTTGAGGGTTCAAGATAAAACAGTAACATTCAATGTGTTTGAAGCTATGAAGTTTCCAACTGAATCGGATTCGTGCGTTAGTTTTGATGTGGTAGATAAACTAGTGGAAGAGGCTATTGAAGATAACACTCCACAACTGCCTCTAAAAGCTTGTATTGCCCAATAAAAAACAATAGAGGTATATGAGTCGGCGAAGAATGAATGTGCTAGATTGTTGGAAGCACTTTAGCCAATTGATGAGAGCCAAGATTTAGAATTTGAGGAATTTAATTTTGAGAAGGAGAAGGAAAAGGAAAGAAAGGAAGAACCCCCGAAGCTTGAATTGAAGCCTTTGCCTTCCCACCTCAAATATGTGTATCTTGGTGAAGCAGAAACTTTCCCAGTAATCATCAGTTCAAGGTTGAGCAAATTGCAAGAAGAACAGTTGATTAGGGTACTAAGAGAACATATATTAGCAATTGGGTGGACCATTTCGGATATTAGAGGCATCTCTCCATCGATTTGTATGCATAAGATACTTATGGAAGATGATGTCAAGCCTAGGGTGCAGCCACAATGGAGACTGAATCCTTCGATGAAAGAAGTGGTGAGAAAGGAGGTGGTGAAACTTCTAGATGCAGGAATAATTTAACCTATTTCTAATAGTCCATGGGTCAGCCCGATGCAAGTAGTTTCGAAGAAGGGAGGATCATAGTGATAAAGAATGAGAGCAACAAATTGATACCAACTAGGACGGTCACAGGCTGGAGAGTGTGCATTGACTACAGAAAATTAAATGAAGCGACAAGGAAGGGTCATTTTCCACTTCCTTTAATTGATCAGATGTTGGAGAGATTGGCAGGGCATGCTTACTACTGTTTCCTGGATGGTTATTCAAGATATAATCAGATTGCCATCGCTCCTGAGGATCAAGAGAAGACGACCTTCACTTGTCCATATGGCACCTTTGCTTACTGAAGGATGCCCTTTGGATTATGCAATGCACCAACCACATTTCAGAGATGCATGATGTCTATCTTTGGTGATATGGTGGAGCGGTTTATAGAAGTCTTCATGGATGACTTCTCTGTTTTTGGTTCATCTTTTGACAATTGCTTATTTAATCTTTCACTTGTTTTGCAGCGATGTAAGGAGACGAATTTGGTGCTCAACTGGGAGAAGTGCCATTTCATGGTCCATGAAGGAATAGTGTTTGGTCATAGAATTTCAAGGGATGGCATAGAGGTGGATCAAGCAAAAACAGACGTGATTGAGAAGCTACCACCGCCCTCAAATATTAAAGCAATTCAGAGTTTCTTAGGGCATGCGAGGTTTTATAGATGGTTTATCAAGGATTTTTCTAAGATCTCTAAACCCCTCTGCAATTTATTGATTAAAAATGTTGTTTTTGATTTTAATGATGAATGCATGCATGCCTTTCAAACTCTAAAAAAATTATTAGTGTCTGCACCTATTATTGCAGTTCTCGATTGGGGACTACCATTTGAATTGATGTGTGATGCTAGTGATTTTGCACTAGGAGTAGTGTTAGGACAAAGGAAAAACAAAGTGTTGCATGTAATTCAGTATGCTAGCAAAACACTCACTAATGCACAATTGAATTACACCACCACTGAAAAAAAATTGTTGGCTGTGGTTTTTGCTTTTGACAAATTTCATTCATATTTGCTAGGTGCTAAGGTGATAGTCTACACGGACCATTCAACACTCAAGCACCTATTGGCAAAGCAAGAAGCGAAACCTTGGCTGATAAGATGGATCCTATTGCTACAAGAGTTTGAGTTGGAGATACGAGATAAGAAAGGGTCAGAAAATGTGGTGGCGAATCATTTGTCAAGGATTGAACGACCAATTCAAGGAAATGAAGAGGAAACCCAAATCAAAGAAACTTTTTCGGATGAAAAATTGATGAGAGTGGAGGAAGCACCATGGTATGCAGATTTTGCAAACTACTTGTCGTCGAGAGTGCTCCCCATCGGCATGACCTTCCAACAAAAGAGGAAGTTTTTCTTAGATTTGAAGTACTATTTCTGGGAAGAGCCATTTCTGTATAGACAATGTACTGATCAGATGATACATAGATGCGTCCAGGAAGAGGAAATGGAGAGTATCCTATGCCATTGTCACGAAAAGGAAATGGGTGGCCATTTTGGAGGACCTAGGACAGCAGCCAAGGTTCTTCAATCTGGGTTTTATTGGCCAACCCTTTTCAAGGATTCTTTCTAGATGGTTCAAGAATGCGACCAGTGTCAACGGAGTGGGAATATTTCAAAGCAAGATGAGATGCCACTGAACAATATCCTAGTTGTTGAGCTGTTTGCTGTATAGGGAATTGACTTCATGGGTCCTTTCCCAAATTCTTATGGGAACATGTACATTTTGGTAGAGGTGGATTACGTATTGAAATGGGTGGAAGCAGTTGCATTGCCGTCCAATGATGCCAGGGTGGTCATTAATTTTGTGAGAAAGAACATTTTCTCAAGGTTTGGGGTACCACGGGCAATCATTAGTGATGGAGGATTGCATTTTTGTAATAGGAAATTGGATGCACTATTGGGAAAATATGGGGTGAAACATAGAGTTGTGACACCGTACCATCCACAGACTAGCAAACAAGTGGAACTATCAAACAGAGAACTAAAGGGAATTTTAGAAAAAACAGTCAATGCATCAAGGAAGGATTGGTCATGGAAGTTGGATGATGCATTATGGGCCTATCGCACTGCATTTAAGACTCCAATTAGTATGTGTCTATTTAGGATGGTCTATGGGAAGGCATGTCATTTGCCGATAAAACTCGAGCATAAGGCCTACTGGGCAGTCAAGCAGCTCAACATGGATTTACGAGCTGCTAGGGAAGAAAGGATGCTGACTTTGAATGAACTCGATGAGTTCCATCACGAAGCATATGAGAATGCTCAGATTTACAAAGAAAAGACAAAAAGGTGGCATGACAAGCATATCTGGGAGAAGAACTTTGAAGTGGGTCAAAAAGTACTATTGTATAATTATAGACTAAGGCTCTTTCCTAGAAAACTGAAGTCTAGATGGTCCGGACCCTTCCTAGTTACAAGAGTTTACCCGTTCGGAGCGATGGAGGTGTCACATAAAGAAAAAGGCACATTTAAGGTCAATGGACAGAGGTTGAAGCCATACATCGACGGAGTGATGAGTTGCAAGTCAATCCCCCTCCGGCTTGACATTCCAACATGAAGACTTGAGGAAGTAGCTTTCGACTATAAACAAGCGCTCCTTGGGAGGCAACCCAAGTGTTTTCATCTGTTGTTGTTTATTTATTGTTTTGGAGTTGTTTAGTTTTCTTATGAATCTTAGATGAAGTTTAATTTGTGTGTTTTTGGGTGTTTCAGGTGAATTATCAAATCGAGGCACTGTAGGCTCTGGAATTTTTCGCCGTGGCAAAGCATTTGTTTTCACCTCGGTGAAGAAAGTTGGGCGAAATTGGCTAAGGGAAGTTCGCCGCGACGAAGCAGTTTCTTCGCCGAGGCATTTTATGCCTTGGATTTTTTCGCTGTGGCATCAACTGGGTAAATTTTTTTCAAAGGAGTAAAGAACTTCATCGCGGCGAAACCTGTTTTTTTATAAATACTGACCACGACTCTTCATCTTTCATAAAACATTTCAAACACATTCGAGAGCCAACTTTTTTCATCTTCAATCTAGAGCCTTTCCAGTGATTTCCCAGCACAATATCTCACTCGTTAACCTTTCTAAACACTAAAACAACTCATTTTAGCAAAGATCTTCGAGAAAATTTGAAGAAAATTGTGGGTTCAAAAATTTGGGGTTTTTGCGATCGAGCTTGCTTTTGGCTAAATTGGTGGTGAATACTCCCTAGTTTTGTATTTCAATTGTTTTTACAGATTATGGTGATGAGAGAGCCAGGGACTGGGTGTGCATGCTATTGAGTGAAACTTCAACTTCGCGGATTAATCAGGGAACTATCTCGTACCTTTTTAGATTTTGTTTTTCTATTCCTAATTCATGCATAATGTGACATTGGGGACAATGTCATCTTTAGTTTGGGGGTAGGAAAAATTTGAAAAAATTTTATTTGTGTTTATCTTATTGTCATGTTTTGTTGTGTATGCCAATGATGAATTGCATAAGTCTATGATGAGAATAGGGTTGTTGGGATTATATTGTTGAAAAATGTTGAGCATTGCTTCAAGTTTATGTTGATTGACTGCATTTTACTTAAGGTTTTTTGAGTGGTTCAACCACCATTTTCATTATTTTTGGCATGCTTAGATTCATTTTATGTGGTTAGGTGAAGTCTTGATAATGTTGGTGGACTCTAGAACCTAGTTAAGAAGTGCTTCAGGCAAAATTCTAGGAATAGACATTATTGAGGAAGTGATTTAGGCGATTTTTCAGAACGTTTGAGCCTTTCCAACCGACCATGAAATCTATCCCTAGTTACCCATTTGAACTCATCGTTATCCCTTTTTTTCTCTTGTGCAACCAATAATGCCCGAACCTTTCACCCTAAACACGTTTACAACCTTTAAGAGAATTCTAAACCTAATGCAAACACAAAGAGCTTGGAGAGTTGTGTGAATGAACTAAAAGATTAGTTTGGGGGTTATGAGAAGGGCAAGAAGAATAAGAGGGGTAATTAACCTCAAATGGATTATTGTTATTGTTATTGTTAAAAATAAATAAATAAATAAAATAAAATCTGAAATATGGAATCTGAGAATTGCATGGCAGTTGCAAAAATGAAAAGTGCACATGTCTGAGGGTTATAAATTGGTTGACTTTATAGTGATGGTTGAGGAAGAAACTGGAAGTTGATTTGAGTCTTGATGTTTGCTTAAAGAAAACTGAGTTCTCTTGCTTTGTTAATCCTGTCCGTTTCCTTTGAAGCCCACTAACCGAGCCTAACGTTACAAGCCTGTAAAGACTTTTTGATCTTTAGTGATGTCTAATCCTCATTAGTGGAGATAGTTTGATATTTAGGCTTATGGAGTCTGCCGCCATTTGATACACTTTGCATTTCTGAATAAAATAATCTGAGAAGTCGGAATGTGGATTGAAGTGGGGATCACCTACTCGGGGGACTAATAGAGAAGATAGTCGATGCAACTTATAACTTCTTGGAGTGTTGAACATTTTTCTAGTAATAATTTTTCAACGATCTTTTGAGACTTGTGTAAATTCTAGGCAATTCTTATGTTGAGTTTGAGTCTAATTTTTGTTTGTTCGTTTTCAGTTTTGTTGTTTTTTTGTTTTGTATTTTTGGTTGTTTGTTGTTTTTCTTTCCTTGTGTTTTGTACCTAATGCTCAGGGACGAGCATGTCTTTAGTTTGGGGTTATTTGATAATCTGAGAATTATACTGTTTTAATTAGGCTTTTTGGTCGGATTTTAGATACTTCTTAGTTCATTTTTGCCTGAATTGCTACTTAGTTCTTTACATTTTGTGTTACAGGCCAAAATAGACATTTTGAGCAAATAATAGCGAATTAGAGTTTTTGGACCCAGAAGTAAGCGGATCTCAAAATTTGGAGAGTTCTGAAACAGAGTGGAGCATTATGAAGCTTGTTCCCATGGGGGAGCATTGAAGATCAAAGATTCAAGCAAAGAAGCAAGCATAGGGCAATTCTGTAATTTCAGAATTCTTCATGAAGGTTCGCCGTGGCGAAGTCTATTCTTCGCCGCAGCGAAAGAAGTTATGCACGAGAGTCCAGCTTTAGTTTGTCGTCGTGGTGAAAGTCTGACTTCGAGTTTGTCGCCGCGGCGAAGTCTGTGAATTTTTAGTTTTTTTCAAAACGCACAGTTTTATTTTAGGAAAGTTTTAGGTCTTTGGGCAAGGGATACAAGAAAAACTTTACCATTTTGGTGGGGGTCGTCCAGTTTTCGTCTGTTCTCATTGAGTTTTGAATAGATTTGATATTTAGAGAGAAGATTTGAGCTTGAATCTTGTGGATTCTTCAACCAGGGGAGATCTCTACTCTTTTCTCTGCATTTCAATATGTTGAGCTAGCCTGATGGTACTCATGGTGCTTCCTATTTTCCTATAGCCCCTTGGTCATGGGTTCGAGCCATGGGTTCGAGCCATGGGGGAGGCGAAGAAATCCCTTAAGAGGGGGGGGGGGGGGGGGACAATACTGAGTAGAATTCACACTCGGGTCTGGGCCTAGGCCCGCCGGGCAAGCCGGCAGAAGGCTGGGTGTGACAGAGATGCTTCGACAGTACTCGGGTATTTTATGAAAATGCAAAAGGAGAATTCAAATTTATGGTACATGATTGATGTTAGAGTTGATGCCCTAGAGCTAATCAATTATTGTAAAATTGACTCTTTGTAATAATGTTCATTAATCAATAAAAATATGTTTTATACTATATCGCATAAATCATCATTGTATGTATTGATATATGTCCTTAGAATGGTAGAACTGTGACGAGGGTATCAAGTGTTTCAAATCTTGATAGTGAGAACCCTATGAGCACATATGGTGGCCATTCTAGAAACGTCTGTAGCCCCAGTATTATTCTAAAGTAAGGGCACATATAATACGGTAAGGGTATCATAGTATTGAATGACCATGTCGAAAGGTAGTGACTGATCTCACTTGTCAAGGTTGTTTGGTGACAACCTGGTGCAACACATGGGTGCTTGCTGTAGGCACGTTCACTGGACTGACCCACTAGAGGATTCCATATGGATGGTAACCCTAGTGTCTATAGAACAAATCCTCTAACGAATGGTGATGCATGTGATCCTTAGACTTGAGATCACCGAAGCACCTTTGCACCGATTGGTGTAGTTTGACACTAGCCTAACACAATTCTATTCAAAGTTGTCAATACAGTGGTGATTGGCTGCATCAAGGAGTGTATCGAGGATATGGTGGATAGACATAGGATTCATCACTCCCGGGTACGGGAGAAGTTATCTTATGGCGCATTTCAGTAAATGGCAATGACACTAAAACTGTGGCCACAGTGGGATTGAGTTGTTGCTCTATCCAGTTTATAATACGGGTCATTGGTCTAGTAACTGAATACACAATATCGAGAGTAATCGAAGGTTGACACTACTTCTATGCCTCGGTCTCGTCGAGATAATGGATGATGAAATGATCGAATTGTAAGGCAACCATATCGTTGACAGGTAGCTACTTCGCTGAATCCGAATCTATCGGGTGGCCATGATGCCTTGCTAGGGGTCGATCTTGGTCTGTGTGTTGTGAGACGATTAATTGGTGTTAATCGTGATACTACACACTGCCGGTATGATGAGAAGCCTACGGGTCACACACATAGAAGATAATTTAAGAGCCAGCTTAGAAGAAGGGTGTTTTCGTCTTTTTAGGTGAAAGGGTATTTTGGTAATTTCATAGTGCAATTAAATTTGCTGAGGTCGTAGCCTTTATTTAATTTGATATTAAAAATAAATAAGTGAGATTACATTTAAATATGTGTTCGCATATATTTAAATAAATTATTATTATTGTTAAATGTTAATATATATATATATTATAAATATATATTAATTGAATTTAATTAAAATAATGATAAATTAAAATTAAAATATCTTAAAGGGGGTGTTTGGTAACAAGGGGTGTTTGGGTTAGAGCCCAAGCCCATTCCATGATGGAATAGGGTATAGTGTGCACTATATAAGTGCACACTTTGTGAAAAATTTTAACACACTCATTCATTTCATTCATTGAAAAGAAGGGAAAAATTCCAGCCCTTTAAACACTCTCACGCCAGATTGTATTTTGCTTGGAATCAAAGATACTTGATTTTCTTCTTGGCTCTTAAAGGCTAAAGAGGATCTAGTAAATCCCTCTTTAGTTCCTTAAGGTTATTTTCGTGTGGACTACATCGGTTCGATCCTACACTTGGGTCGGTAGTGAAATACGCTCAGAGACAAGTTGGAGGAGCCTCCAAACGTGCATATGATTTCTTAAACTCTAAACTAAAATCTGCAGATTCTTATTTAATACATATAAACTGTAATTTTGTACCTAGATCTTGATTCTAAGTAACGATCCATGTCATAAATATTTTTGTTTTCTGCTGCGTAATTGGATCGTTTACTAACAATTGATGTAGATGAAGAGAGTCGATTACAGAATGTGCTATGGGTTGATGCTAGATGTAGGGCCGCATGTAAAGAATTTGGTGATGTTGTGACCTTCGACTAAGGGTGTACAAAACTGGTTAACCCTTTTTTTTAACCGAACTGGTTTAGGAGAAAACCAATTTTTCGCTTAACCGAAAAACCGGTTAGTAAAAAACGGTTAATTGGTTTTCCCTTGAATTTATAATTTTTTTACCCTTAAACAAATACTTGTTGGAAAGCTGGGCTTATTTGAAGAAGAAGAGTGATGAAGCTGTTGTTGTCTTGCTGAGGTGAGAATGAAGAAAGATGAAGCTGCTGCCAAAGGTAAGAAGGAAGAATGACGAAGTTGCTCTTTCTGTCGAAGGACAAAACAAAGAACGATGAACTGACATGACGAAGAGACTACAGAGAATGACTTGATGTGGAGGTGAGAATGATGCAAAGTTGCTCTTACTTGCCTAGTCGCCTGTAATGGTGTAATAATGTGGATTGTGGATGACTGAATGGGGACTGTGGAGTGTGATGTGGATTGGAAAATGAAGAAGATGAAATGAAAATTGAAAGTGAAAGGGGATTTAGGTTTAGGGAATTAGGGATTTTAATATTTTATTATTTTATATATTAAACTGGTTAGTAAACCGGTTATGATTAACCAAATTCCATGTTATCCTGAACCAGTAATCGAACTAAAAATTCAGTTTTTTCATTTCTTTGAACAAAAACTGAATCGATTTTTTGGTTAACCGAAAATTTGGTTTTGCTTCAGTTTTTGCATTTTTTTTCGTACACCCCTACCTTCAACACAACGTATCTGACGAACAAGTATGATATGTCATTTGCTACTTTTGTGAGGGTTGATCATCGTGGACATTCAACATTGTTAGGTTGTGGGTTAATTTCCCATGAGGACACTATGACATTTGTATGGCTATTTCGTTCTTGGCTTGAATACATGGATTTTGCTCCTAATGAAATTATCACTTATCAAGATAAGGCCAATCAAAATGCAATTGAGATTGTTTTCCCCGATACAAGACTTAGGTGGTGTTTGTGGCATATAATGAAAAAACTACATGAAAAGTTAAGAGGGTATAAGGAATATGAAACTATAAAGTTTAAATTACAAAATATTGTGTATGATTCCTTTACACGTGATCGAAGAACGGTGAAACCTATTCATTGATGTGCACAATTTTCACGAGAATGAATGGTTATGTGGATTGTACAAAGAAAGAGTACGTTGGGTGCCTGCATTTCTTAAAGATACTTTCTAGGCAAGTATGTCTACTACCCAACGTAATGAAAGTATGCATGCATTTTTTGATGGATATGTAAATTCCAAAACAATGTTGAAACAATTTGTGGACCAATATGATAATGCATTGCAAGAAAAAGTGGAAAAAGAAAGGGAGGCTGATTTTGGATCTTTCAAATCTTAGATACCATGCATAACTAATTACCCTATTAAGAAACAATTTCAAAGTACATACACAACTGCAAAGTTTAAAGAGTTTCAAGAAGAGATTGTGGGGAAAATTTATTGTGAGTTATCTTTTCTGAGAAGTGTGATTCATATAAGGAGTATCAAGTTCTAGAAGATGTTTGGTTTGGAGATAATAATCGGCGTGTTCCCTTTGCGGTATACTTTGAAGAAAGTTCGTGTAATATTCGTTGTACTTGTCATTTGTTTGCGTTCAGAGGGATTTTATGCAGACATGCCATTATTTTGTTGATTCATAAAAGACTTTCACACGTTTCAGATAAGTACATTTTATGGCGTTGGAGGGAAAATATAAACAGATGCCATACGAAAATTAAGGTAAGTTATAATAGGTGAAGCACCAACGTTGAAGGACAATGTTTTGATAAGTTGTCTAATATAATGCTGACAATAGCTGATATGACATCAAACCATGAGGAAGATTGTAATATGTTGATGGAATCTATGATTGACATGAGAAAAAAGTTGGAGCAGAAGGAAAGTGAGGAAGGGCTTGGTAGAAAAGTAAACATCTCTTCCACAACCGGTTTGAGTAGTAAAGATGGGGATAGTCCTCCGAAAGAAGGGAATAGTCTAATTATTAGTCCACAGGCAGTTCGTAACAAAGGTCATCCTCCATGCAGAAGAAAGCAATCAAAGGTTGAAGAAATTGTATGTAGGGTTAAAAATAAAAAATTACGAAAACAAAGAATTGGTATGAGTTATACACCTATTGTCACGGCTCCATCTTACCGGAGGCACGGCCGGGAACTCATCCCACTCTTCGTGACTGTAAGGAATATCTCCACCCCCCCTAAGGGATTTCTTTCACCTCCCCCACCACTCGAACCCAAGACTAAGGGGCTATAGTCAATTGGGAAGCATGGTGAGTACCATCAGGCTAGCTCTTTAGAGTCACGAAGAATGGGATGAGTTCCCGGCCGTGCCTCCAGTAAGATGGGGCCGTGACACATATTCTTACATGATATTTGTTTTTTAAACATTATTTACTTATTTGAAGTTTATAATAATATCGACTTGATTATTAATGTGTTATGCTACTTTTTAGAAAAAGGATCATCAGTAGAGTGAGAAAATGAATAGTTTCTTTCATCTACTTCCGTGGCCAATGCCCTCCCATATGATTACCTTAATATTGTTAAGAGTATATCAGAAAAACTCTCACATGAAAAAGTAATTTATGTACTGGGCAGAAGTTTGTAAATGAAGAACATGTTTCATTGGGAGAGATTTCATGTTGTTGACAGGTTGAAGCATATAGAATTGTATTTGGTAGAAATTATTCGCGCTTTGGTTAATTTTTTACGAATGCAATTGAGTTGTATTCTGATTCAGTTGTTTTGTTTTTATTATTTTGGTCGTTGGTTGGGTATGAGTTGGCTGTCTATTGTAAGGTTGTGAATTCATAATAATAACCTTAATGTAACTTATTTTGAATGTTTTCAGTATATATTACCGTCACATTGCAGACTATTTGTTAACCGGTTGTAGATGGAATTTTGGATATGCATTTTATTTGAGATTTGAATTTTGATATGTCTTTTGGTATGTCTAGTGTTATATATACATATGCATTCAAAAGAGTAGTTGAGGTATGTATAAATGAAAGGCAAATATATTTATGAACAAAAGGCAATCTTTATCAAGAACATCTTATGAAATCAATCTTTAATAATTAACATATTTATAAACAAAAGGCAAATATAATCTTCCTACATAAAGCTTAGTATTTGAACCACACATAATGACAATTAACATTTACAGTGTGTTCCCCAAGGATGCTGACAAGGAGGGGGCTGTTGAGAAATTCTTCATCATGGTGCAAGGGGTGGAGGTTGACTAAAGGAGGAGGTGACTGTTGAGAAGTTCTTCATCATGCTAAAAATTGTTGTCATGCGTTCCCCAAGGATATCAACCATTTCTTCTATTCTGGATGCGAACAAGTTGAAATCACTTTACAACTAATTCTATTGTTCCTGCATTTTCCCCTCAATACATGAAAAACGCTCCTCTTGAAACTTTTCGATTTGCTCATATCTAGTTACTGTTTCGTCTAAAGTATGAGAAGACATATCTTGTACATTCTGAGATGATCCAGATTCAATACTAGTTCTTCTTCTTTAGCGCACATTGAGTTGTCCTTCATTTACCCCTTCTGGAACAGTGAAACCTTCCTAAACCATTGCATCTTCCTCTATTTCATCCCTAATCACAAACCATTCTCCTGCCATATTCTTTTTAGTCAAACCCATTTTACACAATGTCACATCCCCACAACAAATTATTTGCAAAAAACTTAATCTTATTTGCTTCATCATTAGGGGTGATCTGAATACCCAACTTCTCACATATTAACATAACAACCATCCCTCAATATATTTTTCATTTTTCTGCTTGAACCTCTGCCAACTTCTTAATCAATAACTTTGCTCAATTTACTTGCCTCTCTGCTATTGCTGCTTCCATGAGAAATAAATCCTTAACCGTCACATTTCCATTTGTCTCTTTCCTGCCATTAAATGTGTAAGTCAAATATCTGTGAAATACTCTCATAACATGATTCTTTAACTTTGTAGATTTACACCTATGTGATGGTAAATCCCTATTCCAGAAACATCCATCCAAGCTTGTTTGGAATCCCACGTTTTAGATACGTTATCCAAACCTTCAAAATCAAATCCTATCCAAGTTGCTAAATCTTGTGGTCTCACTACAAAATTCTTATTCTTTAATCTAAAAAACATTGTATACGCCGGAAACTCATCAGTATCTGTCTCCACGACTTCTAAACTACCAAAAAACTCATAGATCAAATGCTTATATCCATCATATCTAATACTCACAAACTGGTCCCATTTCAAATTATGGACCCAACCATTAACTTCATCAAATAAACCCAAACTTTTTATAAGTCTTAAATCCAAACTTCTTCCAAGACAAATATCACTTTTCGACACCTCCTCGTATTGTTTTTTATGTCGCAAGTCTCGAAATTGGACTTCAGATGACGATGTGCCTCTATGAGGAATGGTTGTATTTTTTGCTCTTACCATATTTTACTTTCTTCTAAAACCTGTATATAAATTAAAAAGTCATCATCATAATTAGTGATAACTAAAGAAGTTCGAAAGATGCAAAAAGTGTCAATAATCATATGAAGTCAATACCAATGAGAAATGACACAAACAATCACAAGAAGAGAAATTAAGCTCAGTTAGCTACATTAAATAATGATGTTCAAGCTAATGTTATATAAGTGTGCCCATCCGAGAGTCTAACATGTTTTTTGCAGGCACTTCATAAAAATAAAACAAAGAACCACATAAAGAATATGCTAGAATGGGTTCAACTCAGGGTCATTTAAACTCCACATTTTCCTTTGGTTACATTTGCCCAACCGAAAGTCTTTAACAGTTTTGAATGTATGTCATGTCCAACATGTTAGTCATCATATTTTATTTTTGCTTTGAGTTTCACTAATTCACTATGAAAATATACATCTACGATCTGGGAAGGTCATATGCTGTTTTAACCTTCTCTAGGATCTGCCACCAAACATGAGAAGAAGAAAAAAATGAAACTTGCGCAAGTGCGATATCCTATCTTAACAAGATCTGAAAAATTTCATAAAGAACAACACATTAAATGTTTTGACAACAAGAAACAAAAACCTTCAGACCTTCAGTCATGCCTGGACCCCGAAATGATTTTGAGGATGTTCTATTAGCTTTGTCAAAACTTGAATTGAAAACCAGCAGCAACCGAACTCTACAATGTCAGAAGTGAAAAAAACCCTTTCACAGTCAAGATCTAAAAGATAGTTCAAACATTATATCCACTTTATTCAGCGACAAAAACATTGAAAACAGAACACCCTACCATAAAAGGTTCTTTCATTTCTTCATGATATAATGGCACACAAAAACAGACCTTTCCACAATTCACCGACCAAATTTTACTATAGCAGGAACTCTTGTTGACAACAACATTATCACATTGCATAAGCAATAAACTGTAAATACTTCCAACACACATCGAAGATATGCCACACACAACTCAAACCAAAAATAAAAAAAACTTGAAAGCAAACCCAGATCAACATGACCAAAATAAACAAAACCCAATTCCCGAAACACAATAGGTTTCGAAAAACTAACCAAAACAAAGCAAACAAACTCATAATCTCGGATGGGCACACTTATACATCTACACATAATAATTCACTATTTTATTAAAGTTAGAAGAAATGAACAACAGATCCTAACTTGTTGGCCAATGTGATTTAATAAGTCCTAATTAAGCAAAGGTTTAAAAAATAAAACAGATATGAAAATAGAAACCTATAACCTTGCAGGATGTATCAGTTTTAATTATTCTCAAATTGTTTTCCTTCATGCTGGAATATAAATTGACAAATTATTCAATCCATTCTTTCCTTGAAACAGCAACAGGAGGCAAAAAATAACTGTTATTAAAACATTATCTTACATTTTTTTACTCCCCTCTTTTCTCCTGGAGTAGATTTCCAGTTAATTGAAGGGTGGTCCAAATTTTGTATTACATTGTTGTCTTCGGCAGCCAAATTAGAAATTTCCATTAACAAATGTAACACAAAGCAAGCTATTACTCGGGGATATACTAAACAGAATTTGATTATCAATAAGCATAAGTGAAGTCCAACAACAAAAAGAAGAGCCAAATGATAGAATAGACTGGTTTCACTAAAATCATATCAATAAAATCACAAACTACAACATTGGAATAACAGGAACAACTCATATTCACTAAAAAAAAAAAAAAAAAAAGAACCCATATCCAGAAGCTGGCATTGAATCAATTCCTTCGTATGAAAAGTTTAGAATTATGGTGGCAATCTACAGGTTAAATTTCACTTTTTCCTAGCATCTCATTGAGTTCTTTACAAACTCAATCAACCTCAATCATCAATCAAAACCAATAAAACATGATGAATACAAACCAAATAAACTCAATAACTTACAATAACAATGGCATATGACTTTGACGAAGAAGAAGAGCGACAAATGAGGAATGAAGACGAAGAAGAAGAGCGGCAAATGAGGAACGAAGACGAAGAAGTGAAAGTTGTAAATCAAGCTCAATTATCAATCAAAACCAATAAAATATGATGAACAACAACCAAATAAACTCAATAACTTACAATAACAATGGCTGATGACTTTGACGAAGAAGAAGAGCAGTAGATGAGGAATGAAGGCGAAGAAGAAGAGCAGCAGATGAGGAACGAAGATGAAGAAGAAGAGCAGCAGAGGAGGTGTTTTTGTTTTTTAAAACTTTTTTGGGACCAAAATTTTTAGACCTAATTTTTTTGAATATTCGTATGTCAATGGACGAGCGTCCATCTAATAGGGACATTCGTTTATTGAACAGGGACGTCCGTCCATAATATATGGATGTACGTCTATGAATTTTGTTTTAAAAATGTTTTAATTTAAACTATGGATGGGCGTTCATTCTAGGTGGATGCTCGTCCATAGTAAATAAACTCTTGTCCATATAATATGGACAAGAGTCCATTATTATTTTCTCATGGACGGGAGTCCATTTAACATGAATGGTCGTCCAATAATCATGGACGTCCCTCCATATTTAATTGACGGGCGTTCATTCACGTAATAGTTGTTAATGTGCTACGTGGTTGCCTTTGACTTATCTGACAAGTCGTTTGGTACAAAATTTCGGTGCAAGTCTTCGGTGTCTGTGACATTATTAATAATACCATGGAAAGCTTTTTTAGCTATGCTAACAGTATTGTTTACTTATTTTAAATTGTTAATCTAGTGTGAAATAGCTTAATCTAAGTTTAATGTCCATCTAACAGTTCAGCTTGTCATCTTTTTGTGGATTTTTAATTTGGAGTAATTTTTAAATTTGCATTTTAATATTTTATGTATAACAGGTATGCAGTAACATAAAGTTGATTGAGTTAGCATTTGATTGATTTTCACTTGTCATTTTTAAAAGAACCTATTGATTAGAACATAATATCATCTCCTTATTTCCTAATATTTTCCTTTGTATAACTTTTCTGACCATCTTTATGTTTACCAGCTTGGCAAAAGACTTGCATTTCCTGCAAAATGCAGAAGGCTCTGGATTAGCTCCATTTGATTGTTGGATCTGCTTAAGAGGCATCAAGACCATGGCCTTACGTGTAGAGAAGCAACAGGTACTACTTCAGTTTGTTCCAAGCATTAATTTCTCTTTGAATCTCTCGTGTCAAAATCATTTCCTTTCATATCTTCTATACGATTCAAACTACTTTGTATGGTGGCAAGTTGAATGCCAAACATAATGAAATTAAATCTTGTAACGCTATGTAATCCGGCTGGTTGGACATGAATAAAAATCTCTTAATGCTTTTCATATTATGTCTATTGGATACCAAATGCTGAGTAAACGTGTGGCGTATGTCTCTAGTCATGAGACCAGAGACATATAGGATGATGATTTTAAGAAAAATTTTGAAGCTGGAAAATATGAAAATTTAGAAGCTAATGTGCTTATCCTTGTCAACATTGAAAGCATAATTTCGGATGGTACAGAAAAGTTGAAACTTCTTAGTTTGTGCTTTCGTCCAGGAGTTTGGAGGAATGGATTTGGAATTTGGTTCAGAAATACAGCGATAGGAATGAGCTTCATATTTTTGTCTTTTTTTCTCCTCTTTCCTGTGTAACTCTAAACTTTTTACATCTCATTGTATGTCATTCACACTATATGAGCTAAATCTCAAATTCAACTCCTCTCATATTCAATCGTCAATTTCCAAAGTAGCATTTGCTCAGACTTTTACACTTGTAAATGCTGTAAAGGTTGATTATATAGAGCATGAGTTAATCTGCTGAGTTGATAGACCTACAAAACAACATCTATATATCATTCTAATATTCAAATTTAAACAATTTAAAATGTAACCAATTTAAATCAAAGTTGAGATTATGCTGCTATGTGTGGAATTTAATTATATGGCAATCTTCATATGTATGGTAGTCTTCTTCACAGGCTTCCATGAGTAACCTGAAGTTTTGAGTGTCTTTCCTCAGGATGGTGACTATATGAACTTCTTGCTAATAATTAATGATTAAGAATTTAAAATTGGTTGATATCAGTTACAAAATTTTGCATCAATTGCTTAAACCAGTACACGTGATTACTGCTGTTTCTTGTGGCTGCAAAATTATGAAAGTAGTTTAATGGAGGGTTGTACTTTATTTGAGGAATTAGGCGGTATATTTATTTGCATGCTTTCTGTCACATTAGAGAGCCACATTTTCATTTTTTTACAGGTAAATTTCTTAAAGATCTATTGACATATATCAACTGCAACAATCTTGATTTGGCAGATTTAAAATTGAAACTGAAACATTAGCCAATTTTTCAGGAGAATGCTCAGAAAATTGCTTGAGTTCCTTGCTTCCCATCCACAAGTAAAGAAAGTTAACTATGCTGGTCTCCGCAGTCATGCTGGACATGCAATACACTATTCTCAGGTACTGCCGAATAGATCTGTTAATGTGAAGCCCAAAAATGGCATTTTGAACTTTAAGTTCAAAGCTGTCGTTTTAGCAGACTGCCACAAGAAGAGATCCTGACCATTGAAAGTATTAAGAATCTGATGGCCAGAATTATCTCTCCTCAAAACAGTATAGATCGACACTCTTACTCTGTCGAAGGCTAAGGTTTTTCATACTGTTCTTTAGATTAGAAAAATTCTCTATTAGGGTTTGTTGTGTATCTCTTTTATTGATTGTAATCTTGACCGATTGGTTGTAATCGTTGGTTGAGGGTTGAGCTTCCTTCAAGTCTTGGGAATCTCGGTTTAGTATTCTCATAGGAAAGGTTACAGTTTGTCTTGAGAGAGTGTTACACAGTGTGTGAATAGATTGGGTGTAAATCTTGGTTGTATTGGTGTATAAACTTAATCTCTAGTGCAGTGAGCCCTAAGTTTACTGGAGCTCAACGTGGATGTAGCTTATCCTATATTGGGTAAGTGAACCACGGTAAAATCTGTGTTCTTGATTTCTTTACAGTTTGATTGTGTGGTTGTGTGTGTCGAATTGTGGATTGTTAGGTTAATGATTCTGCAGATTATCTCTACAGTGGTATCAGAGCCATCAATTTAGGGTTTGTCGATTTTAGGGTTTACTGTTGAAATTAGGGTTTGATAATTTTTGGGGGTTTCTTGATTTAAAGATTCAGCGTAGTCTAGGGTTGGGAAATCTACGAAATTAAGTCCCTAATTTCTTGAGGTATTCAGAATTCGAGCAAAGCCCCTGTTTAGAATCTGTCTATCGAAATTCACCAAACACCATTTTTTTATGTTTTACGCAATGAGTACCTCACGTGTTGAGATCACAAACTATGATGGCAAAATCGATTTCAACACTTGGAAGAAGAAAATGAAGGCACTCCTGTCACATAACAAAGTGGTAATCACACTGGAGACGGACCAGACCAAATGGCCCGAGGAAAAGCTGAAAAATAAAGCCGAAATTGACAAAGAAGCATATAAACTCATCGTCATGAATCTTGCTGACAACGTATTACGAAAGCTAGATGGTGTTGGGACACCGATAACTCTCTAGGGTAAGCTTGAATCTCTTTATGCAATTCAATCTGCTCCTAATCTTGCTTATTTGAAAGGTATATTGTTTTCATATAAAATGGATAGTGCTAGGACCATAGAAGAAAACTTAGATGAGTTCTTGAAAATGACCCTTGTACTCAAGGGCACTGATCAAGAACTCAGTGAGTCTAGCTTAGCCATGATTCTTTCGTACTTTATTACTGAGGAATATCAGGTTGTTAAGAATGCTCTGCTTTACACTGGAACTGTCCCTAGTCTAGACCTAATTGCATCAGGATTAAATGCTAGAGAACTAGAGCTTAGGGTTCAAAAGAAAAACAACAGTAGTTTGTTTGTAAAGGGAAATGGAGATTCTAGGCAGTTTGGGAGTAATTCATAATTTAATATTGGGTTTAGAAATAAAAAGAAGGGCAAGAACACTCATAAGACAAAAGGAGAAACAAGGAAATGTTTCTTCTGTAACAAGACTGGTCACCTGAAGAAAAATTGTTATGATTGGATTAGAAAACAAAAACAGAATAATAGAGAGAGTAATTTAGCCTCTAGTAAAAATGATGGCCAAGAATCAGAAGTCTTAAATGTATCTAGGTCTGAAAATATAGATGAATAGGTGTTAGACTCTGGGTGCTCATTTCATATGAGCCTCAATAGAGAGTGGTTTCAGGATTTTGAAACTAGTGAGTTAGAAACTGTGTATATGGGTAATAACAATGACTGCAAGGTCCAGGGAATTAGGAGTGTAGCTTTAAGACTCAATGATGGTAAATCCGTTAAACTAACTAGGGTGAGATACATACCAGAATTAAAAAGAAATCTGATCTCCCTAGGCACATTAGATGAGTTAGGTTGTTGCTATAAAGCTAAATATGGTTGCCTAAATGTGTATAAGAATAAGAACTTAGTCCTAAAAGGTGTCAAACGCAATGGCCTCTACATCCTGTGTGGTAATTACTGTTCAAACTATGTTAACTTTGCTTTGTTTACTACTAACCTTACTGTTACAGAGAAATGACACCTCAGAATGGGCCACATGAGCTAGAAAGGATTCAACATTCTGAGCCAGCAAGGTATGTTTGGTAAGGATCCTATTGACACCTTAAATTTTTGTGAGACTTGTATATTAGGTAAACAACGCAGGGTGAGTTTCCAGAAAGGAACTCACCTGGCCACCAATTGCCTAGAATATCTTCATGTTGACTTGTGGGGGCCTGAAAAAACCAAAACACATCGAGGAAGCAGTTATTTTCTGTCTATAGTTGATGACTATAGCAGAAAAGTTTGGGTTTACCTGCTTAAGATCAAAGATGAGGCTCTTGCTAGGTTTAGAAGTTGGAAAGTGTTGGTAGAAAACCAGACTGATAAGAGAGTCAAAGCTCTTAGAACAGACAATGGCCTAGAATTCTGTAATTGTGAGTTTGACCAATTTTGTAGTGACCAAGGGATTCTTAGACATAGGACTGTGAGGAAGACTCCATAGCAAAATGGAGTCTTTGAAAGGATGAACAGGACCCTGTTAGAGCAGGTTAGATGTTTATTGTTTACATCAGGTTTACCAAAATCTTTCTGGGAAGAAGCCCTTAACACTTCAGCATACTTGGTTAATAGGAGTCCCTCAAGGGCTATTAATTTCATGTGCCCAGAAGAAAAATGGTCTAATAGGAAACCCAACCTAGGTCATCTTAGAGCCTTTGGGTGTGCTACTTATGCACAAACTAGTGAGGGAAAACTAGAACCTAGGTCTCTAAAATATGTATTCTTAGGATACCAAGAGGGAATAAAGGGTACAGGCTATGGGAAAGAAATGCACCAGGGGTAAAAGTTATTATAAGCAGGGATGTAATCTTTAATAAGGACATGTTTCCTTGTAGAACTTCTAACAATCATGCAGGTACCTCAACCAGTGAGAGTATTAGTCAAGATCAGCATCATGGGGCACAAATTGAGGTGGAGCAAGTCAGAGTTCAAACTGAACTGGAGAATCAAGAAGAAATACCTGCAACATCAGACTTGGAACATGAATCAAAGGATGATCAAACTGAAAATTCAGAACAATGCCAACATGAGTCATTGGCACAATACCAACTCACCAGAGACAAAACCAGAAGAGAAATCAGACCCCCTGCTAGGTATTCGTATGCTAACTTAATCTATATTGCTCTGGTTGCAGGTGCTGAAATCCAGAGAACTGAACTAGATAGCTATAATGAAGCTATAAGGTCCAGAGACAAGGATAAATGGCAAGCTGCCATGGAAGAGGAGATGCACTCCTTGAAGGTGGACTTGGTCCCTGGTACCCTATCTGAAAAACCAAAAGCTTATTGACTGCAGATGGTTATACAAAGTAAAGGAAGGTATGAATCCCTTTGACCCACCTAAATTTAAAGCTAGACTTGTAGTAAAAGGCTACACTCAAAGGGAAGGGATTGATTTCAATGAAATCTTCTCCCCTGTAGTCAAATATAAGACTATTAGGATAATGCTATCTGTAGTTGCACACCTGAACTTAGAACTAGAGCAGTTAGACTTAAAAACTGCATTCCTGCATGGTAACTTAGATGAAAAGATGTTCATGAAACAGCCTATGGGGTTTATTGATAGAAACTGCCTTGATCATGTGTCCGTGTTGCATAAGTCTTTGTATGAGCTTAAACAAGCCCCTAGACAATGGTACAAAAGGTTTGACACCTTCATTACTAGTATAGGATTCAAAAGAAGTGAATATGATAGTTGTTTTTACTATGACTTGAATGCTGGTATGCATGTGTATTTACTTCTTTATGTGGATGACATGCTATTGATTAGTAAATCAAAAAACAGGATAAATGATTTAAAGTCTAGGCTAAACTCTAAGTTTGATATGAAGAACCTAGAGAGTGCTAAAAAGATCCTAGGGATAGTTATTGACAGAAAAAGAGAGGATTGTGAACTAAAACTTCGGCAGTCCTCCTACCTACTGAAACTGATATCTAGATTTGGAATGTTTGATTCCAAGTTAGTGTCCATGCCCTTAGCCATCCATTTTACACTTAGTAAGACTCAGTGTCCTAAGTCTGAAACTGAATTAATTAGAATGGAAAAGATACCCTATGCTAATGTGATAGGATAAGTCATGTACGCCATGATTAGCACCAGGCCTGACCTATCTTATGCTATTTCTTTACTTAGTCGTTTTATGTCCAATCCAAGTATAGAACACTGGTCCGCATTGAAATAGTTATTGAAATATATTAATAGTACAATATATGTTGGGTTGGAATATAAGAAAAGAGGAAATTCACTTGATCTTGTGGGATATGTAGATTCTGATTTTGCAGGAGATAGGGACACAAGAAAGTCTACCACCTCATACTACTTCACATTGGGAGGAAATTGCATAAGTTGGAAGTCACAGCTTCAGCCCATTGTTGCCCTTTCCTCTATTGAAGTTGAATACATTGTTGTGGCAAATGTATTCAAAGAAGCATTATGGCTTAAGGGGATTCTATCTGAGGAGAGTTGATTGATAGAGAGATAGCAGTGTTTTCTAACAGCTAGAGTGCAATTCACCTGAGTAGGAATCTTGTCTACCATGAAAGAACGAAGCATATGGACGTGAGGTTCCATTTTGTAAGGGATTTAGTGGCTCAAGGAATTATAGTTCTGAAGAAGATATCAACAGAGGACAATCCAGCTGACATGGGCACAAAGGTAGTAACTGTCACAAAGTTAAAACACTATTTGAACTTGCTATTTATAAAATAAGCAGCAAACAATAGAGTTGAGAATGGTTCTTAGGAGGTAGCTGCACTAGGGAGACTTGAACTGAGCAGTGTGGTTGTTTTTGAGCTTCAAGGTGGAGAATGTTAATGTGAAGCCCAAAAACGATGTTGTTGAACTTTAAGTTCAACGTTGTCATTTTAGCAGACTGCCGCAAGAAGAGATCCTGACCGTTGAAAGTATTCAGAATCTGACGGCCAGAATTATCCCTCCTCAAAATAGTATAGATCGATACTCTTACTCTGTTGAAGGCTAAGGTTTTTCATACTATTCTTTTGATTAGAAAAATTCTCTGTTAGGGTTTGTTGTGTATCTCTTTTATTGATTGTAATCTTGAGCGATTGGTTGTAATCATTGGTTGAGCGTTGAGCTTCCTTCAAGTCTTGGGAATCTAGGTTTAGTATTCTCATAGGAAAGGTTACAGTTTGTCTTGAGAGAGTGTTACACAGTGTGTGAACAGATTGGGTGTAAATCTTGGTTGTACTGGTGTAGAAACTTAATCTCTAGTGCAGTGAGCCCCAGGTTTACTAGAGCTCAACGTGGATGTACCTTATCCTATATTAGGTAAGTGAACCACAGTAAACTGAAGATTATAGTTTGATCATCATTTTCTCTCCATTTCCATGTCCAAAAATGCCTGAATCCCAATAGCCCCCCATCATCGTAATCGGTTGTATTTGATAAAAAGTTCACTAATTGTTTATCCGTGCTAATGCCTTAGTGACATACCTCTTATAATCACCCACACTAATATCATCACATGATATTCAATGGAGACATTCAGCATGCCTACTATGCAATGTTATTGCCCAATTAACATTACTTTCGTAGGGAATTCTTTGATGATTTGATCTTCTGAAGATCCGTGTTATCCGGACATTTCACATGCAATATTAAATATAATATAATATAAATAAAGCAGAAAATCAACATGTGAAATAAGAACACTTTCTTTTATTCATAATATATTTATTAGATATAATGTTCTAAAACCAACAACACGATTGGTTCCTAGGGCATACACTAACACGGTATGGTTTAGTTTCATTCTGTTATGACATTTAGTACTTGTCTTTATTCTTTTTTTATGATACAGTATAGTTAGGTGTGGCAACTTTTGACATGACCCGTTAAAATGACACGGTTTAATCAGATTGGATTGTTTTTGCTTTGTAACTTGTGCAGCTGTTTTAGTTTGTAATATTTTTCATCTGCAAGATTGCATCTTTTATTTCCTAGTGTTCATGGTTACATGTCTAATTGATTCCATAGTCAAATTTGATGCAAGTGGTGATATGTATTTTTCCTTTTAGATGTGTATCATATGATCTTAATACGCATTTGAAATGATACTAGTAGGTTTCATATTCCGTGTTGACGATGTCTTTTGCTTGAATCTCTTGTGGTGAATATATTTGAACATTCGCAATTGTTGAATTTGTTGAACTTGTTTTTTATCCCTTTCTTTTGTAATTGCTTGAACTGAGTGTGCGGTGGTCTTGTATGTTTAGGCAGTGTGAAGTCTCTGATAAGCATGCCGTGCTTTTATGTCACATGCAAGCATACCAGCTACAGTGCGCGAGGCAAGGGGTCTAACTGAAGATCTTATTCGTATCTCTGTGGGAGTTGAAGATGTAAATGACTTGATTGCTGATTTAGATAATGCCCTCACCACTGGACCTATTTAGGTGCCTGCATATGCTTTATTTTTTTAGACTTTTTGACCATAGTTGGACAATGTCCGCAGAAGATACTTGAAGTTGTTTTGATAATTGAATTCTGGTTTATGGGGCCAAGGTACTTGGGAAATCTTGGAAACCTATCAGTTATTTTGTATTGACTTTTATTTATATCTTCTCTTGAGTTATTGATAGACAAATTCTAATTCTCGCAAGTGCACAAATCGCTATCGCAGTATAGTGTGCAAATGTAAGGGTCGATTCCACACGGATTGTAAGTGCTCTAATAATCCTAGTAACTATGCCTTGTGAAACCAATTAAAATGAAATTAAGAAAACACATATATAATACTTATTGATTCTAAATCTAATTATCTAAAGAAAAACCTAGGTCTCTAAATTCATCATAATTAACCCTAGTTAGTAAATACGGGTATGGCAAAAAAAGGTATGGGAATTTTACGGGTATGATACGGCAAATGTGAAAGTTTGTAAAAATTCGGCCATAAAATTCGGATACGAGAAAAATACGGTAGGGGTATATACGGGTTTAATACGACACATTACCAATAACACATTTTGAAAAATATGGCAATATCAATCTTGGTTTTAGCATTTTTCATGGACCACATGGTTAAAATCAAATATAGCATTTCAAATATACAGGTATGGCAAAAAAAGGGTACAGGAATTTTATAGGTATGATACGGCAAATTGTGAAAAATACGTTTGTAAAAATTCGGATACGGGAAAAATTCGTGAATAAAATGTCTAAGGCATATAATTTGCGAATAATACAGTTGAGCTGATAAAATATGGAAATTCACGAATAATATGCGAATTATACGGTTGGGCATATAATTCGCTTTTTATCTACGAATTTACTAACTAGGTAATTAACCAGCAGCTATATGTTCATAATCAAACTATTGTTCTCTCCACTATTTTCTAGGGTTCGTACTCTTAATCATTAAGCTAAGGACGTAACCGTAAGGCATTCAAAATTAACCCTCTTTCAACACCCATTAAGACCTAGAGCACTAAACATAGAACTAATTCACATAGACACGAATCATCTATTCACAGAGCTAATCAAGATAGGCATGGTGTCTCTCATTTTTAAGGTATTACTGTAAGGCATTCGGGATTAACCTAGTTATCATTAAACTAGTTAGGGCATATAGTCTAGTCTAATTACTAAAAACCCTTAAGAACAAGACCATCAAACCAATTCATACCTGTCAGGGCGTATGTATAGACACAAACCAGTCATTCCATACCCAGTCTTGTCTCATTCAATCAATTAACTAATATTAAGGTTGATCAGGCCCTAATATCAACTAAAGATTGAATTAAATACCATGAACCTTCAATTAGTTTAAAATAGAATATATTAAACACAAATCTTCAATTAGATTACATTAAATCCCTAGAAAACAAACTAACTACATAAAGTAAAAGAAAAGATTACACCTAGAAGCCATGAAGATCCATGAAGAACAAAGGAGAGGAAGAGGATGAGAACCTTCTCCCCTCTCCAAGCCCCCCTTTTCCAAGTTAGCCCTAAATGTATACAAAGTTTTTAATCCCTCTCTTCAAGTTAATTGATATAATAAACCCTAACTCCCTAAAATATTGCTAGGGACCTTTATTTATAGTAGTAAGGCCTTGAGGGTATTATGGTAACAAGACACTTCAATTAAAAACACATAAAACACATATGCTTGTCTTCAATGCACTGACATAACTTTCGGATTAATTTTTAACAATTTTCTAGGTCGAATTAGGCCATAATCAAAGCATGAAGTGTAGCTCTATCTCTTAGCTTTAAAATTCCATCAGAATTAGGTCAGTCGAAGTTATGTAGCTCAAGTTATGCTCATTTTAGTGCAGCATGTTCTAGCAGAAAAATTTCCGAACATAAAATTCACACATTGGTGTCGCAGCTCCAATCTTCCGCCAAATCTCCTTCTCTAAAAATCTTGATCATGTTGCGGCATGATTTTGGGGCGTGTGGGATGCATTTGTGGAGTCGCGGAGCATGAATAGTTCTACTGCGGCGAACAATCTTAAAAAATTCATAACTTCTTTGTTTGAGCTCCGATTCTCGAACCGTTTATTTTCACATGATTTTGATTCTTTACTCTTCAATGTGCATACTTGAGATCCTCATCTTTTAGCACCTAAATACCTGAAAATTCACAAAACATACCCGTGATTCTAGAAATTAAAAGAGATACAAAAATTAATTAAAATTAACCAATCAAACCTAATTTCGACACAAAATGCCCTTAAAATCACTAAGTATGTGTACACTTCCAAGCACTCAGTAAGTTATTATCAATAAAAATATAATTGATGGAAACCTCACTGCGTGTATTCAACTTGAGAAATTTTTTTATTTTATTTTAGGGAGAACGACATTTTCCCACCCAAGGTTTGACGAAATGACACTTTCCCACCCATCAAATTTCAAAATGACACTTTCCCACCATTCATTAGGTTCTGTTATGTTTTTTGTTAATATTTTACTGAAAAGACAAAATTACCCTTCAATATTTGATTTTATAAATTTTTTATTATTTTTTAGTTAGCCAAAAATTCAAATATTAAAAAGTCAAAAAAGAAAAAATAGTTAGCCCCACCTAAAAAGTTAGGAGTAATGATATAGAATTGTTTAAAATTAAATGGCCTTAATATTTATTTATTTATAATGTCATCAATATCTCATCATTATCATTCAATAATCTACAAAATTTATAATAGTTTCCATAATATAATGTTTTTCATTTTTACTAATTAACATATAAAATTAATATTCCTAATTAATTAAATAAACAAAAGAAAAAAGATATCTTTACACTTGAACTAATAAATAATTGAGTAAAGACTTTGACTTAACTAAATTTTAACTTACAATAAACTAGTTAAGAAATAAACTATTTAAGGGTATTTTCGTCTTTTCAATGAAATATTAACATAAAACACTAACAGAACCTGACAAATGGTGGAAAAGTGTCATTTTGAAACTCGACGGATGGAAAAGTGTCGTTTCGCCAAACCTTGGGTGGAAAAATGTCATTCTCCCTTTATTTTATATAGATAGTTATTGTTATAGTGATTTTGAATTACTTGACGATTTCTGTGGGTCTAGCTTGGGGCTTTGGAGATGGCAATTTTCTTGGCAATATCTCACCTCGAATTATCCGAATTTCCGGAGCCTCAAAATCAATTGAACCAGTATTTTGTGTTATTTCCATTATATTATAATTTGTTTATATAATTATCTCAAAACATGATGAGGTTAAATATCTATCAAATAGCTGCTCAATAGTTAGTCACAACACAAGTTATGGATGTAATTTAGGAATACCTTTTTTTATTTTGGAGAGTTGGAGCTTGTAATCTCTTTCAGCATAATATCTCTCACATGTGGGAGTGAAAGCAAAGGGTCAAAGGCAATTGATAGGAAATACCTCTTATTTAACCACAAAATCACTCCGCCAGAGACAAAATGGAGCTACCCTCTTCCACCATCACAAAATTAGCCAATTTTGAGAAAGAAAACGGGATCTCGACCCGCGCCTAGGCATGCTGAGGCAATGATAGAGAGAGATAGAAAGCAAACTACTTTTTGGAGATTTACCCGATGATTTTCGATGAAGAATGTCATGTTTGTTACCTTTTCCTACCGCCAAATTCATCGATTGTTGTGGATTTTGTCTAAAGAAGAGGTAAAATTGGTGGGAAATGGGTTGGGTGTTCTTCGATTGTCGTGGAGTTTGTTTTTCTTCAGACATGTTGGAGCTTCCTGTTTTACAAAAATAAGTTCGGAGTTTTTGAAATTATGGAAATGAGTAAGGTTGTTAACAAGTCGAGCCGAGCCGAGTTTTTGGCTTAACAAGCTCGGCTCGTAAAAAGAAAAAAGAATTTAAGCCGAGTCCGAATTATGCTGAGTTTTTAATTTTCTGACTCGACTCAACTCGTAAAGAGAAAAAAGATTTCGAGCCTAGCTCATGAGTCAGCTTAATGAACCAAATTAGAGCCGGAGCCAATAAAAGCATGCAAATTTTTTTTGAAATTCGATGCAGATTTTCTCTCCCTCCCTCATTTATTTCTCTTTCTTTTCTCTCTCTTATTTATTACTCTTCCTCCATCACTTCTTTTCTTATTAATTTGTTTCTTCTTTTCTCTCTCTCAGACTATAATGCTTTTTCACTCTAATTTATTATTGATTTGTTTCTTCTTTTCTCTCTCTCCATACTACAATGGCTCACGGTTTTTGTTTTTTTTTCCTTTCTTTCTCCCTGTTTCCCTTGCTCTCTCCAGTCTCTACCAACTCTAAAGTTTTTCTCTTCCTCTTCTCTTTTGTTACTTGTTACTTTTGGCTTTCTCTTCTTTTCTCTCCCTCTAATGACGCCTGCTTTTTCCTATTTTCTCTCCCTGCTTTTTCCTATTTTCTCTTTATTTCCTTCTTTCTCATTTTTTCCTATTTTCTCTTTCGTTCTTTCATTCTTTATCCTTGTTTCCCTTGCACTCTCCACTAACTCTAATTTCTTTCCTTCTTTCTTCTTGTTTCCTGCACTCTCTACCAAATATGACACCGACAACTTCCCTAAAATGGTTTGGTTTGGTTTTAGGTGAAAGGATTTAGTCGCGTTTTTACGGATTTTAACATCGGCGCGTTCTTTGTCATTTTTGCAAACTTTTTATTTTAAAAATTTCAGTTTAATCCCCTATATCTAATAAAACCCCTAAAACACCCTTAATAATTTGAGTCTGGCTCAGCTCACTAGCCTAACGAGCCGAGCCGAGGCAAACTCGAACTCGACTCGAACTCTCTCACGAATCGAGCCGAGCCGGCTCGATTTCAGACAAGGCGAGCTGTTAAAGGGCCGTACTTGAGCCGAGCCGAGTCGATTCGCGAGCGGCTCGTCTAGTTGAACAGCCCTAGAAATGAGTGAGGGGAAGGAGAGTATTCATAGCATGATGGGAGACGAAGAAAGGCCATCGGTGTGAAAATTAAAATTAAAATATGAAGGGAATTTTGCAGCAGAAAATGATGGGTTTTGCAGCAGAAAATGATGGGTTTTGCAAGTATTTGATGACATATTGAATTACGTGTAAAGGTGAGCAGTTTCGAGTACCCTACACTTTTTGGAGGAATCAGAATTGGAACAGGAATCGATCGGTTCCTAAGATTTGAAACTGGAACCAGTTCTTAGGTTCCTGGGACTGGAACTTGAACTGTAGGTTCTGATTCCTTACTCGGGTACCCTATAATTACCCCCGATTAATTTAAAAATGACAAATAAACCTTAAAAATTTACAAATACACCCTTGAAAATTTAAAAAACGAACATTTGGTAGTTTTCAATTTTCATTACTCATTCATTTGTGTCCAATCACAGCCATAGATCCTTGGAAATATATTATATAATATAAATTGTTAAATTTTACATCAAAGTATTGTTGTGGAATTAATTTTGGGAATTAAATTTTAGTGAACTTTATTATTCAAAAATAAAAATATTATATAATATTATATGTTGTGTTTGTTTCCCTATTCAAAATACTATCCTATCCAATCTTATTCAAAATATATATTTGTTTTAATATTCTCAAAATCCAATCTTATTCTATTTAACTTAAAAAAAATTAGATTTTTCAACTCCCTAGGTTTGTTAATTTAACTAAACACCCAAATAATAAAAGTGTATAAATTGACAAAAACACCCCCACCCACCCACATATTCTCGGCAGTCGGCCACCACCGCTGGAAGGTGGCCAGAATCTGCTGGATTGGCGCACGACCGGTTGTGCACCGATTTGGCCGTTTCATGGATCTAGTTGGAAAATGCCAGATTGGCACACTATCGGCCAGATCCAACTGGTAGTGCACCATTCCGGCAACTTTCATCCATCATCCAGCAATGATGGCCAGCTGTCGGCATTTAATGGGTGGGTGAGGGTGTTTTTGTTAATTTTAAAACTTTTATTATGGGGGGTGTTTAGCTAAATTAACAAATATAGGGGATTAAAAAATAATCTAAATATTTTCGGAAAATGTTTTCCAAAAATTTACCAAACATATTTTCAAATTCAAATCATATTCTCATAATAACAATCCAATTCAACTTTTTCAAAAATATTATTCTAAGTACTCTATTAAACCCAGCCTAGTTACTAGAGCGAAAATGAAGTTTTTGAATTTGCCCATAAGTTAATTAAATATCTAATCATTTAATTAAGTAATGTACTAATTTAATGTTCATCAATATAATTACCAATTTACTATAGATATGCTTAGAACTTGATCATTAAAGTAAATATTATTCAACCAAATATATTATTTTATTCAAAAATAATTCTTTTAATAACATTAAAACAATTTTAATTGGATCTTAATTCTAATTATACACTTAATTAATCAAATAATTAATGAATCTAATCTATTTTTATTCTCTTAAGTCATAATCACATGCCCTCCAAACGTTAACATTATAATATCTTTTTTTTAATAGGCAAACAAAATATAATTACTAATAATTAAATTATTTCAGAAAAAATTTCATATACAATTAGTAGGTGGTTCTGATTTTTTGCATTTTAATAAATTAATGACTAATCACTTATTTTTTACACTCGTTGAACTTTGATTCATACAATTATACTTATGAATTAATAAAAATAATTTATATAATATTATAATTACTAGAGTGAAAATGAAGTTTTTGAATTTGTCCATAAATTAAATTAACATTAATTGTCACAAAAGAATCAAATCAAATATTAATATTAATATAATTTATGAATATTTAATTAAATAATTAGTATGACTTTAAGTTTTTTTATGTCATTAATTTAAGTCTGATTACAAAACACTTACATTTCTTAATAAACCATGCGTTATCATACTATAATGTTATAATTAATTAAATTTTTAATCATTTAATTAAATAATGTACTAATATTTATCATATATAATTACTAATTTATCATAGATATATTTAGAATTTGATAATTGAAATAAATATTAAAACACTTTTACTTGGATCCTATTTCTAATTACAATAATGCTATGGACACCGAGATTCTACACCGAAATCTTACACAGGCTTACGTGTCCCGTGACTCACACCAAACATGTTTCACGTACAAATTTTTTTTTTCTAGTGAACGGCCCTTCATCAACTATGGATGGCCGTTCACTTACATGGACTCCCATCCATATGTATGGACGGGAGTCCATGTACTATAGACGGGTATCCCCATTTAAAGGACGTTCGTTCATCAGTAAATAGAATAAAAAATATAAACAAAATTAAGGGACGGCCGTCCATAACTTGGGGATGGCCATCCCAAAAAATGGACGGACGTCCACATATAATGGATGCCCATCCAATATTTTAATAATAAAATTTTATTAAACAAAATTAATGGATTGACGTTCATATGGTAATGGACGCTCGTCCATTACCAATGCTTTTAAAAAATAAAATAAAAAATTGGATGCCTCCCTAACGTAAAGCATTTTGTCTCTTACTCTACATATATCCTTCTCTTTCACTTCAAGTAGTATTTACTTATCTTCAACATTTTGTTGTAGGAAAAGAAGTTCTCAGAAGACAACGTGAAGCACTTGTCAAGTGATTTGCAGGTAAGTTAGTGCTTGCTTTTGTGTACCATGTTGTTTTGGGCACTGCCCAAATGAAGTCTAAGCTAAGCATAAAAAAATTCATCGACCTTGCTTCCCTAGATGCTGTCAATGATCTTTGGGAATCCTGACTCTCTTTGTTGTATCTCTCATTCTGTAATTTCTCTTTTATCAGATAACACCGTCCTAGTGGGTTCTGAAGTTATTAACATCCCTTTTCTTTATGCAGAAACTGACAGATGAGTATATGAAGAAGGTTGAGAGCATCTACAAACAGAAAGAGAAGGTACGCTTCCTTTTGATAAAACTGATGGCACTGGATGAATGTCTGGTAAATTTAAAATTAACACAACATTGAAGGGAAAAAAGGAAAAAAAAAATTGTTTTCTTTGGAGTTATAAGTTCAGTATGGTGGGAATCCACCGTCCTTTGTATACGATGTTGGAAACCTCTATTACTTGATTAGGGGGTGCTATGTTTAAAATCAGGTCATGTTGATATGACTAGGAGCCTTTCCGTTGCAAAATCTTGCTAAGCAGTTAAAGAATTCAGCAAAATAGAACATGTACTGGACAAATTTTCCTGTTCAAAAGTAGATCTATCTTCTTCGTTCTGAACAGGAATAAATCAACATAACCTTTCCAATATAGATAGTTGTACGCACCGTCCTTTACATGAGGGACGGTCCTCTATTCCTTCTGAACTAGCATCCAATTTTTTTTTATTTTTTAAAAGCATTATTAATGGATGGGCGTTCATTACCATATGAATACCCGTCCATTAATTTTGTTTAATAAAATTTTATTATTAAAATATTAAACAGACGTCTATTATATATGGACATTCGTCCATTTTTTAGGACGGTGGTCCCCAAGTTATAGATGGCCGTTCCTTAATTTTGTTTATATTTTTTATTCTATTTACTAATGAACGGACGTCCTTTAAATAGGGACGCACGTCCATATAAGTGAACGACCGTCCATAGTTGATGAACGGCTGTTCATTAGAAAAAAAAATTTGAATGTGAAACGTGTCTGGTACGTAAGCCGGTGTAAGATTTTAGTGTAGAATCCCAGTATCCGTAGCATTATTGTTACAACTATACAATTAATTAATCAAAACTTTAGGTTTAACATATATATATATATATATATATATATATAGAGAAGAGAGCGGGGGGGTGGGTGAGGGAGAGAGAGAGAGAGAGAGAGAGAGAGAGAGAGAGAGAGAGTTATTATTTAATTATTTAATTATTTAATTATTTAATATTATTTATTATAATCCACCCCCACCTTCTTCGCCTCGTCACCCACGTGTCTTCATTGTATTTTAAATTTTTTATATATAAAAGTACAATAGACCTCCATACTTTATTGATGTTCATTCAGTCTTGGTTTGAAGACATGTTCCATCCCAGGTATCTGTCCTTGGTTATCATTCTAGGTTGCAGAATCTTATTTCAAAAAATTGGAACCAGAATTTACCCTATAAAAGTCGATTCCGAGTAAGTTTTGCTTCTAGTTTCGGGTAGACCCATGCTCACCCCTTTACGTGTGTCAGCAATTATTCTCATTACATTACTTTTCTTACAAAATATACTATAACCCACCTTTACTTTGATTCAAATTTTACAATTTGAAAAAAAAAAAAAAATTGGATTTATATATGTTGAAATTTTGATACACAATCTTTAAAACTAAATGATTAATTGCTGACCTTTAATTTGCATGTCAAAAACTTCAATTGGAAAATTTAAATTTTGATAAATGCAATTTGGATTAATTTAATAGTTCACGTATGCAAATTTACATTCTGCATATGTTCTCGTTGGATCATTTTCCACGTGAGGACTGGTTCATAATTAATATGCACAAGATTTGTCAATAACAATAATAATATTTTAGAAATAAAATTTCCCAGAATTAAAGCTATAGATTACCGCAATGTCATTAATAGGATCTAATCTAATATATAAACAATTTCTAATTAACTTACTAATACTAATAACTATTAAATTTAATACTTCAACTATATATTTAATTATTTCAATCGTATCGTGGCATCAATTATTTCTTTTTCTTTATTATGTGTAGAACACTATAATATATTTATTTTAACTACATTACTATACATAGATATCATATATATAATTAATATTACTTTACTACCTTAATTTATATGGACATTTATATATACTACAATATTATAATAATAAATGAATATTAGATTATGGGAGAAAGGTTCTATTATTCTTGAATAATTAATTTCAGATGTACCGTATATTGTCACTTTAATTAATTTTTAGTTCATGCTAATTATAATTAATATGTATGAATTGATTTTAAGAGGAAGATAAATGGTAATTATAAGAAATATCTTTTACATAAAAAATTGTTTGGAGATTAAAATTGTTAATGCAAGTGTAAATTTGTCTCACAATCCCTGCAATTAGATGTTAATTATTAATCCAATTAAAAATATTAGTTTGCTAATTATATCGAGACTGTGTTGTTTTCTTGATTTTAGTTTTTTTTTTTTTTTATTTCCATTCTGGATTGTTTATTTTTATTAAGGTAAACAAATAATTGAATATGGAACTTAAACATGCCCTAACTCTATCAACATGTAATGAAGTTTTTTATTTGAGCTCGAGCTTGATGAGCGTTTGAAAATAACCTTAATCGATTGAGCTTAGACCGAGCTCAAGCTCGAGCTCAAGTAACCCTTTCTATACTTGAGCTTGAGCTCGAACTTAGAACTTCAAGCTCAACCGAGCTCGAGTTTGGTACTGTAGCTATCGAGCCAAGCTTGAGTAGTTAGATACTTGGCTCGGTTTGACGCGACTCAAATCCGGTCCTAGGTGTACATAATAATGTGGATTTTAATCGTTGTTGCTTGATTTGTAACGTCACTATGAATTGATTCTTAAGTGTGACGTTTCTAGCCTTAGGATTTATGCTAATGTTTAGATTATTTAATAGTGCAAACAAATTTGTAAGCCAATTTCTTGTTATTTGGAATATTTTATTATTTTCAATGTCCGGTTTTGCGATTTAAAACTAAAATAAACATGCAAATTAAATCTATGGATGATTTATATCGTAGACTAACCTATGTATATTTCTTGACCTCCGAATATTCATGAATCCGTGTTTCAATTCTAGGGAGGTCAATCGTATCATTGGATGATGATTTATATGTTGGAGTAAGGAACGTTTAGTGGAAGCGTCCAGTTGTCCGGATTTTAAAAATTCCTCTCCAAATGTGTCATTATGATTGAGGTAATAACGATTTAATGCAAATAACACGTGTATGTATAAATGTATCAAAAACATAAAATACAAAACAAGAGTAAGAAAAGGTTACTGACTCCTTTGCTATTTTCTTTCTCCTTGTTGAATCCTCATTAAGTACCCCAAGTGTGGTACCTCTATATCGATACACACAGGATCTCTCACCGATGGGAATTAACCCACTATAATGGAATCAAGAACAACCTCTTCCTTGGGATGGCAGAGAATATCGGTGGCCAGGGTTTTCTTGTAATTTTTCTCTTCTTATGAAATAATGAACCCTAAACCTCCTTTAAATAGCCGCCAATATTGGATTAGTAAGCAATCCCTAGAATATCTTATTCCAGTTTAAGTTATTCTCTGATGGATTAACTAATAACTAAACCTAGGCCTATTTGAGTGCTAGCCCAATTTAGGTCCAGGTTTAATTATTAAATCCATTTATAAAGCCTCCTTATTTGGACTTAATTTTTAACTAATTAATCAACAATTAATTTACTTATCCAATTACAAAAATACAATTGAACTTAATTTATCCAATTACAAAAATACAATTAATTTATCCATTTATAAAGCCTCCTTATTTGGACTTAATTTTTAACTAATTAATTAATTTATCCAATTACAAAAATACCCTTTTAACCAATTCTACTAATTAGTCAATTAGGACTTATGGAAACTTTAATATCTTCATTAACTCTTTAATGAGAAAATCCCTGATTCCCATCAAGCTTAGAAGTCCATAATGTGTGTGAACTTTCTAGGTTCATTTACCGATTGGCAATAAGGTAAATATTAACTCTTGATATTCATCTTCCTTACAAACCATGAGTGACCATAGCAGTATATCATGACCCCCAATCAATGAATGAAGTGGGATCATATGAACTTGTAAAATTGAGCGTTTCAATCATGTCATCTCATTCCGTCTGATGTCGTGTTCCGATCAAGTGCAGACCATGGTATAGTTAAATCTCTAACTTGATCACATAATTTAGATCATCTTAAAATGTAGAATTGTGTTTCTATGAAACTATTCATAAAACACAAATGCTTTGGCCAAAGACTTCCTCCACATTCGTTGATCCCTTGGAACACTCAAGCTCGTAATATCCGAGCCATCAGATTCCTTATTGAATATGCATATGACTCCGTACATGATTAACTCATGACCAACAAGCACTACACACTAGATATAAACAATCTAGTGATAACGTACTAAAGAACCACGAGCTCCCATGCACAAAACATGATCGCATCTCAGGTCTAGGGATAAAGTGACACTAATACACATAACTATGATCATTGACTGAAGATATTATACCCATGTGATCAATCGTCCAGCGGTCACGTTTGATGCTTCATTCTCTAATAAATCACCTCATTACTCGTGCCCTTATGATGTGAGTCTCATCAGCCAACCATCAACATCTCATGCTAATCAATGGTAGCACATAGTAATTCCGATCTTACGATGATATTGCCCTCGATTATTATCACAACTGATCAAGAACATACTTAAGACCAAGTCACATGAAAGAATCATGATACTCATGTTCTCAAACTCTTTGAAAATAAAATTCTTTCCAGAACAAGCTCAGGGACATACGCAACTTAATTAAATATAGATGATTCAAAGTAGCATAGAATAATCATCATTTTATTAATGATAAAATATTACAAAATTTATATATAAATGTTTCCCTAAACCTTACATCTATCATTGGTTTCAGGGCACATACACTAACAAACTCCCACTTGCACTAAAACCAATCGCTATGGTATCCAATACCCATCTTCTCAAGATGGCGATCTAATTGTAACTGTGTCATAGGCTTTGTGAGTGGGTCAGCTACATGGTCTACTGACAGTGTCTTTTGCATGATGATTTGACCATCTCTAACATACTCTCTCATTAAACGATATTTCACTTAATATGCTTAGATCTATGGTGAGACCTTGGTTCCTTGGCTTGTGTTATAGCCCCATTGTTGTCGTAATACAAAGGTAATGCGCTCTCAGTTGATGGAACCACTCCAAGTTCTGTTATGAACTTCTTGATCTAGATCACTTCCTTTGCGGCCTCTGAAACAACAATATACTCAGCTTATGTAATGGAATCTGCAGTTGTAGTTTGTTTGGAACTTTTTCGACTAATTGCTCTTCCATTACAAAGAAAAATGAACCCCAATGTAGATTTTCTATCATCAACGAATGATTGGAAATCTGAGTCTGTATACCTATCAATTTTCAATTCAAAACTACCGTATGTCAAAATTAAATCCTTAGTTCTTCTCAAGTACTTAAGGGTATTTTTGACTGCTACCTAATGTTCTTCTCTAAGGTCAGACTGATATCTACTTGTAATGCTTACAACATAAACTATATCAGGTCTTGTACATAGCATGACATACATAAGACTGCCAATTGCTAATGCATATGGTATTCTACTCACGCGTTCTCTATCCTCGGGCTTCTTGGGGCTCATTGATCTAGATAAATGAATCCTATGCCTAAAGGGTAGACAACATCTCTTAGAATCTTGCATGTTAAATCTCTTTAACACCTTTTCTATGTACAAACTTTGGGATAATCCTATCATTCTTTTTGCTCCATCTCTATAGATGAGAATTCCAAGGATATATGTGGCTTCCCCCAAATCTTTCATGGAGAATTTATTTGATAACCAAACTTTGACTGATGTCATTAAACCAATGTCATTTCCAAATAGTAGTATGTCATCAACATATAATACTAGGAATACGATTGCACTCCTATTAACCTTTTTATAAACACACGATTCATCCATGTTTTTGATAAAGTCAAACTTTTTTATTGCCTCATCAAAACGGATGTTCCAACTTCTGAAAGCTTGCTTGAGTCCATAGATGGACCTTTGTAGCTTGCATACCTTGTGACTTTCGTCACTAGATATAAAACCTTCTGGTTGTCTCATATAGATATCTTCATCAAGATATCCATTAAGAAACGTGGTTTTAACATCTATCTGCCAAGAATGCAACTATTGCTAACAAAATCCTAATTGATTTTAACATGGCTACTAGAGAAAATGTTTCCTCGTAGACAATTCCTTGCTTCTAGTATAAACTTTTGCCACTAGTCTAGCCTTGTAGGTTTCTACTTGGCCATCCTTACCAATCTTTCTCTTGCAAACCCATTTACACTTAATAGGAACAATTTCTTCAAGTGGGTCGACTAGAGACCAGACTTGGTTGGAATGCATTGAATCAATCTCTGATTTCATGGCTTCAAGCCATTTTCTAGAATCGATGTCTGACATCACTTCCTCATAAGTTCTAGGATCATCACCGTGATCAACCTCCTTTATCAATAAAGATTCCCAAGCCTTTTGATTAAGCAAGTTGTATCTCTCTGGAAGACGAGTCACTCTAGTAGACCTATGAAGAACTTGTGTTTCGGAAGGTTGAGTTGGTTCCTCTATAAGTTGTTCCTCTCAGGGTTGGTTGTTTTTTTGCTTAGAAGATTCTTCTTCTAGCTCTATTTTCCTTCTGCACCTCCTTCTTAAATGAACTCTTCTTCAAGAAAAATTGCATGTCTACTGATCAAAACTCTATGATCAGAGGGAAAGTAAAAGAAACATCCTATGGAATCTTTTGGATATCCTATAAAACGACCTTTCTCAGATCTTGTTTCCAATTTTTCTGTTAAGATTTTCTTAACAAATGCAGGACAACCCCAAATCCTTAGATAGTTAAGGTTAGGTCATTTGCCATGCCATATCTCGTATGGTGTTTTAGAAACCGATTTGGTAGGAACCTTATTTAGGACGTATAAAGTGGTTTGGACTACATACCCCCACTTTGATAATGGTAAGTCCGTATAACTTATCATTGATCGTACCATGTCTAACAAAGTATGATTTCTTCTCTCAGACTTATCATTGATCGTACCATGTCTAACTTATCATTGATCGTACCATGTCTAACACCATTATGTTGCAGCGTATATGAAGGTGTCAATTGTGATATAATACAATAACTTTTTAGATAGTCTTGGAAGTCAGTACTTAGGTATTCTCCTCCATGATCTGATCATAGAACTTTAATACCTTTTCCTATTTGTTTTTCTACTTCAGCTTTGAATCCTTTGAACTTTTCGAAAGATTCAGACTTGTACTTCATCAAGTACAAATAACCATATCTCGAATAATCATGGATAAAAGTTATGAAGTACTGAAAACCTTCCCTTGCCATTATACTAAATGGCCCACATACATCAAAGTGGCTTAATTCTAACAAATCTTAGGCTCTTTCACATTTCAAACAAAGGGTGATTTGCTCATTTTGCCTAGAAGACAAGATTCACAAGTTAGGTAGGGTTGTGAGCCCAATGATGCTATTAAGCCATCATTTCCCAATTCTGTAATTCTTTTGTCCCTTATATGACCTAATCTTAGGTGCCAAAGATGCTATGAACTACTGTTATCTCTTGGTCTTTTATGGGTTATGGTATTTATTTCGTTGTTATTATTATCACACATTTGCAGAACATATAAGCCATTTGTATATAAAGCAGTGCCAACAATTTTATTTCTGAAATAAATTGTGCAACTGTTTTTAACAAAATGAAATTGATAATTACATTGAGCTAATACAGGAATTGAAACAATGTTTCTTATTACACCAGACAAATACAAAATGTTATTCAAAGCTAAGCTATGTCTCATAGGAAGTTGTAGATCATGTGTTCCAACGGCTTCCGCAGCAACAGTTGCCCCATTTCCAACTCTTAGGATCACTTCATCTTCTTTACGTAACCTTTTACTCCTTAGAATCTACAAAGAAGTACATATGTCAGATGTAGCAACAGAATCTATTATCCATGTGTGAAAATCTGAACTAACACTTAATTCAGTTTCAATAGCAAGGGAATCATACCTTTGGAAGATTTTAGGCTTGCCAAGTATTCAGTGCAATTCCTTTTCCAATGTTCAACTTTTTCCACAGTGGAAGCATTGGCCTTTTGCATTTTTCTCTTTGGGCTTGGGCTTGGATACACCTCTTTTGGGCTTTGTCTTGGAGACGAGCTTTTCACCTTTCTTTTTCTTGTTTCTGTTTTGAACATGACTAGAAATAACAAGAACAGTCTTCCTGTCCCCTTTCATCATCTTTTCAAATGATTTCAACGAGCCATAAAGCTTTGAAAGTGTTACTATAGACGTCACCAATTTGTTCATGTTGAAATTGGTGATATAAGACTTGAAGCTTCGTGAGAGGGACTGAAGGATGAGATTAACTTGGAGCCTATATTCCAAGTAAAGATCAAATCCTTCCACTTGTTCAATTAACTTGATCATCTTAAGTACATGATCAGAAAGAGAATTTTCCTCAGCCATTCTCATTCTGAAGAGTTGCTAGTTACTTTATAACTAACAGTTAAGCTGCTCTCATCATACAACTCTTGTAGATGATTCATTATGTCTGATGAAGAATTCATCTTCTCATATTGTTCCAATAGTTGTGAGCTCGAAGAAGCTTTTATATAGCTTCTTACTTTGAGCTCATCATCTTCCCATTTCTTATGGGTTTGTCTCTCTTCAGCAGTAGCTTCGTCAGCCAAAGGCTTTGGTGGTTCATTATCCAACACATAGCCAATGCGTTCGGAATTGAGAACCACCCTCAATTTTCGACGCCAATCAAGAAAATTTGGGCCAGTGCATTTATCCTTGTCTAAGATGGTTGCCAATGGATTCATTTTGTGTTTAGATATCGTTTAATCAACAAAAGACAAAATTTGTTTTAGTGTTTTAATATACAAACGTTTTATATTGATTTAATTAATCAATTACACTCCCACTAATTTTATCCAAATTTCAACTCTCAATATGGAAAAAGGGAAACGTACATTGGCCAAGTTTCTAGTAGGTGATCGATTTCTTGTTGAGCATAACATACCTCACCTAACAGTTATTAAGATGCTATGTTTAACAGGTAGAAAAATTTCATCATATGTCATATAAGATTCAATCATTTTCTTGCCTCTAGCTTACTAACACCTCACCTAACAATTATTAGTGTTTTTGGCTAGTTAAGTCAAACCTAACACTCTTCTCAAATAGCTCAACCAGCTAGGTCCCTTACTTAACAGTTATTGGGACACTAGCCTACAAGGCTATTATATTGAACAGATCTAGTAACCTATGATGCACGAAGGGTCCCTCACCTAACAGTTATTGGGATCACCAATGGTGCATCAGGAGGATTACTAGACCGTGTCAGAAGGCCTAGACTTAATATACTTTTAGGGAGATTTTTAATAAACATTTTATTATATAGGATTCTCTCTCTCTCTCTCTCTCTCTTCTCTCTCTCTCTCTCTATATATATATATATTTATTTATTTATTTATTTATATATCATGTGGCTCTAGTGGGATCCTAATATTTTATTAACTTTTAATAAAAAAAAATGTTCTTGGGTTTAAGATAATTTCTCATGATTGATGAGAAAAGAAAATTCCCTGGAGAAATTGGAGGGCTGAGATGACCTCTTAAGTCCCAGTCTCCTTAGGCTCTTATCGCCTTGGTGACATAATTCTCTTTAATCACTTTCTCATTCAAAATTATATTAGGCTTTCATGGATAGTTCAATCCTAAACTAATCTTGAAACTTTTAAAAGATTTAGTTTATCCATTAAATTTTGAATTTAGTAATCTTTATACATTTATTATTTATTTAATCATATTAGATAAATTTTTAATGGATTAAGATTGTTCAAAATTTAATCTTATTTAAATTTGAACCTTTTAAAATTAAAACTTTGATTGAACCTTATCTTTATCTAATCTTATTAGATAACTTTTATCCCTTTAAAAATATTATTGTTTAATCACAATCACTTATCAAATACAAGATAATAATCTAATTCAAAACTTAAAAATTGAATTTGATAATGAATGATTTTTCAATCCTATCTAATCTCCATTAATTAGGGATTTTATTCTATCATAAATAATAAAAATAAATAGAATCCTAATTTCATACAAAATTTAATCTTCATGAAATCAATTCTATTTAATTTTAGCCATTTAGAATTAAAATCAAAATCAAAATCTGATCATTGGAAAATACCTTTTTGAACCCGTTGTAATTTTCATAAAATCTACGGCTTCGTTTGTTTCAATTCTCAGATTACTACTTTTAGTATTCCCAAAAAAGTTAAACAGTAAAATACCCAAAAACTTTGGGCTCCGTTTGGTTCAAAATTTGGGGGTTTTGGGAAAAGTTTTTTGAAAAAAGTTAAAAAAAAAGTTGAATTGGGCGGGTATTACGATGTAGGATTTATAAATTAATAAAATACCCCATATATTTATTTTTTTACAAAATACCCCCTATAATAAAACATTAAAAGTTAACAAAAATACCCCTAACCCACCCTCAAACACCCCCAGTCGGCCACCTCCGGTGGTGGTGGCCGGAGTCGCCTTATAGGCGCATGACCGGCTGGATCTTGCCGGTCATACACCGATATGGCCTTTTTCGGCCAGATCTACCGTGGATCTGGCCGGCAAAGGCCAGATCTACGACCAGATCTGGCCGTCAACCGCCAGATCTTGCCGTATTTACTCTCAACGACGGCCAACAAACGGTCGTCGTTGATGGTCAACGACGACCGTTTGTTGGCCGTCGTGACCGACTGTTATGGCCAAAGATCTGGCCGTTGACGGCCAACAAACGGTCGTCATTGATCTCAACGACGGCCAACAAACGGTCGTCGTTGATGGTCAACGACGACCGTTTGTTGGCCGTCGTGACCGACTGTTACGGCCAAAGATCTGGCCGTTGACGGCATCAACGACGACCTTTTGTTGGCCGCCGTGACCGACTGTTACGGCCAAAGATCTGGCCGTCAACGGCCAGATCTCTGTTCTTTTCCGGCCAGATCCATCGTGGATCTGGCCGGAAAAGGCTAGATCGGTGCACTACCGGCCAGATTCAGCCGGTAGTGCGCCATCCTACAAGATTCCGGCCATTTTCTGGCGGTGGTGGCCGGAATCTGGTAAATGTGGATTGTTGGGGTGTTTTTGTAATTTTAAAAAAAATATTTAGGGGTATTTAATTAAATTAAAAAATTTAGACGGTTTAAAAAAATAAAAAAAAATTGAATAATATTGAAAATAGTATTCCCAAAAATGAGAGTTTTTGGGTATTTTACTGTTTAACTTTTTTGGGAATAATAAGAGTAGTATTCCCAATCTTGAACCAAACGAAGCCTTGATTTTTGGGAATACTACTCTCAATATTATTCAACTTTTTTTAAACCCCTTAAATTTGATAATTTAATTAAATACCCCTAAATATTTTTTTAAAAATTACAAAAACACCCCAGTAATTCATATTTACCAGATTCCGGCTACCACTGCTGGAAAATGGCCGGAATTTGTTAGGATGGCGCACTACCGGCTGAATCTGGCCAGTAGTGCGTCGATCTAGCCTTTTTCGGTCAGATCCACGGTGGATCTGACCGGAAAAGGCCAGATCTAAGGCCAAAGATCTGGCCGTTGACGGCCAGATCTTTGGCCGTAACAGTTTATAACGACGGCCAACAAACGTCGTCGTTGACCATCAACGACGATCGTTTGTTGGTCGTCGTTGACGAGCAAATACGGCCAGATCTGGCCGTAGATCTGGCCTTTGTCGGCCAGATCCACCGTGGATCTGGCCGGCAAAGGCCATATCGGTGCATGACCGGCAAGATCCAGCCGGTCATGCACCAATACGGTGAACCCGGCCACCCTCCGGCGGTGGTGGCCGGCTGTTCGTATTTGACATTGGGTTGGGGGTGTTTTTGTTAACTTTTAAGATTTTATTATGGGGGTGTTTTGTAAATAAACAAATATAGGGGGTATTTTATTAATTTATAAATTCTACATCGTAATACCCGCCCAATTCAACTTTTTTTTAACTTTTTTCAGAAAACTTTTCCCAAAAACACCCAATTGTGAACCAAACGAAGCCTACACTTTAAAATTTCAAGTTCTGGAAATTTGCAAAACCCCAAAACTTTCAATTTTGTCAAACAGCCCCCTGGATGAATTAATAAGACAAATTTCCAGGGCCTGCATGTTTTGGCCAAAAAAAAACCTTCTTGACATCAGATTGAGCTAAAATTTTGTAGAATCATTCATCAACATTTAGGAAAAAATTCATCCAAAAATAATAACATTAGGGGCATCAATTAACCAAAACATAGAACATCGATACATAGGATCCCAAAATGTCATTAAACCTTTATTAGCATTAAAACATTATAACCAATGGCTCTGATACCACTGTTGGGGTAAGGAACATTTAGCGGAAGTGTCCGGTTGCCAGATTTTAAAACTTCCTCCCCAAATGTGCCATGATGATCAAGCTAATAACGATTTAATGCAAATAACGCATGCATGTATAAATGTATCAAAAACATAAAATACAAAACAAGAGTAAGAAAAGGTTAACGACTCCTTCGCTTCTTTCTCCTTGTCTCACTAAGTACCCCAAGTGTGATACCTCTAGATCGATACACATAGGATCTCTCGCCGATGGGAATTAACCCACTATAATGGAATCAAGAATAGCTTCTTCCTTGGGATGGCAGAGAATATCGGTGGCTAGGGTTTTCTTATAATTTTACTCTTCTTATGAGATAATGAACCCTAAGACTCCTTTAAATAACCACCAAAATTGGATTAGTAGGCAATCCCTGGAATATCTTATTCCAATTTAAGTTATTCTCTGATGGATTAACCAATAACTAAACCTAAGCCCATTTGAGTTCTAGCCTAATTGAGGTCCAAGTTTAATTATTAAATCCATTCTTATTGGGACTTAATTTTTAACTAATTAATTAATTTAATTAATTTATCCAATTACAAAAATACCCTTTTAACGAATTCTACTAATTAGTCAATTAGGACTTATGGAAACTTTAATATCTTAATTAACTCTTTAATGAGAAAACCCCTGATTTCCATCAAGCTTAGAAATCCCTGATTAACTCTTGATATCCATCTTTCTTACAGACCATGAGTGACACCTAGTAATATATCATGGCCCTCAATCAATGAATGAAGTGGGATCATATGAACCTGTAAAATTGAGCGTTTCAGTCATGTCACCTCATTCCCTCCGATGTCATGTTTCGATCAAGTGCAGACCATGGTATAGTCAAATCCCTAACTTGATCACATAATTCAGATCATCTTAAAATGTAGAATTGTGTTTCTATGAAACTAATCATAAAACACAAATGCTTTGGCCAAAGACTTCCTCCACATTCGTTGATCCCTTGGAACACTCAATCTCGTAATATCCGAGCCATCAAATTCCTTATTGAATATGCATATGACTCTGTACACGATTAACTTATGACCAACAAGCACTACACACTAGATATAAACAATCTAGTGATAACATAATGAAGAACCACAAGCTCCCATGCACAAAACATGATCGCATCTCAAGTCTAGGGATAAAGTGACACTAGTACACATAACGATGATCATTGACTGAAGATATTATACCCATGTGATCAATCGTCCAACGGTCACGTTCGATGCTTCATTTTCTAATAAATCAGCCCTTATGATATGAGTCTCATCACCCAATGGCGGCACACAGTAATGCTGATCTTGCGATGATATTGCCCCCGATTATTATCACATCTGATCAAGAACATACTTAAGAGCGAGTCACATGAAAGAATCATGATACTCATGTTCTCAAACTCTTAGAAAATAAAATTCTTTCCTGAACAAGCTCAAGGACATACGCAACTTAAGTAAATGTAGATGACTCAAAGTAGCATAGAATAATCGTCATTTTATTAATGATAAGACATTACAAAATTTATATATAAATGTTTCCATAAACCTTATATCTATCATTGGTTTTAGGGCACATACACTAACATTATCTGTATATTTAGCACTTTTTTTTTTTGGGGGGGGGGGGGGGGTGGGGGGGGGGGGGGAAAGCAATTGATAAATGGTTTAAAATATTTTGCATATTGTTGATTTGAAATTGTATTGATTTGTGCTACTATGTTGCATGGAATATATGTTTTCTCGTATCTATTTTGTTTCGTTCAAATTTTTACTACTATTATTATTATTTGTTTTTATTTTTCTCTTTATTACAAGTCTACCATGTCCGATGTTTTGTTGTTGTTCACTTTCAGGATATTGTATGTACATTCTTGATTTGAATCTTCATGTCTATTCTTTGGTTCAGTTTGTTAATGATGTCACTAAAAAACATACTAGTTTGATTGTGCAATGTGATGATTTCTATCTTTTTGAGTTAGAATTTCCTAGGACTGGGGAGAAAATTAATAATACAGTAAAACCTCTCTATAGTGATACTCTATATAGAAATAAATTCTACATAGTCATAAAAAATTCTAGTCCCAATTTGGGATAGCTATAAATAAGAATAAACTTCACATTGTAATAAGTTATAATTTTTCTAATTCCCGTCTTAAGGAAAGTTGCCTCCACATAGTAATAATTATCTATATATTACCAAAAAATATATGTTATGTTACATTAAATGTTTAAAATGAAATAAAATATTTATCTAAAGTTGTTTGGGACAATGATTTATATTTTATAGTTGTTACCACATCTTTTACCTTGCTAGTATGTAATAACTTGCTAGCATGAACATCTTCTTGTTGAAGCCAAAATATTTTTAGCTTCTCAAGCATGTTTAGAGCTTATGGCACGAAACTTTTTGTATTTCCGTACTATCATCCTTAGGATTATTTCCTTTATCTTCTTGTCTAATTGTAGCGATTATTTCTTCTTTAGTTAAAGTATACATGATTTGTTGTTCATTTGGATGATCGAGGAAGACATTAATATCCATTCAATTAGTGTAGTGAAATTGTCGAATCTGATCACTGAATTTTGCAATGAATCTTTTATTTTCCTCGTCCGCTTCATTTGTAACTTGCAATTCATCGAAATTGGGGGTCCTAATTTTGCAATGCTTAAAACCATTGGCAATTATCTGTGGCTTCACATCAATTGACCATGCATCAATTGTATTTATAGTTCCATCAATGACACTTATCTTTGCTAGTTCCAAGACACGGTCTTCTATCCATTTCAAATGTAGGCAATTGAAGGACTGAATTGAAATCCTAATATTACTAAAACATGAATTGAAATCCTAATACTGTACTACTAAAACATGAATTAAAAAATAAGAAGTCAAAACTATAATTTTTGTAACTACACCTCCATTAAGTTATAACCTCCTTATAGTAATAAAATTAGTTGGTCCCACCATTATGACTATAGAGAGGTTTTACTATATATGCAATGACAAAGAGCTAAGACAATTGTTTGAATGTTAAGGAACTTACATTTTATCTTAAGTATTTCAACTTAACATCACTTGCACAGACAGAGACACAATGTGAAACCAGTCGTAGACAAAATAAAAAAATCTCATGGTAAATAACTTTTGAATGATTTTAATGGGGATGATGATTCACAATATCAATTGAGTGATGATGACACGTTGTTTTTGAGTAATGATGATGTGTTTGATTCTGAATATGGGCATGATTGTGATGATATGTCTAACATTGTTATTGATGATTCTGATACTCATGGACATACCTTCATTGAGGAGATTAGGAATTTAGATCATGGTACTTGTTTTGATGGTTATCTAGGAGTATATCAAAGTGATGATAGCAAATACTTTAATCACTATATTAGTACAAGCAGTGACTCGGACAGAATTGCCAATTACATGAGTGGGTATGTGTTAGGATCCTATATGGAAAGCAAAAAGGGGCGAGCATGTGGTTTATAAGGAGTTGGGCACCTTCCTTTGGTAAGTCGGTTTTTCAAGGAGAGTTCTACGCAAACCCACAAAAAGGACAACTGCCCAGCCCAATTCCTATCAATTTGGGAATGTTCCTATCAAATGGTATCAGAGCAGACCCTACCTTCTAAGCCCACATAGCAGGGCCCAATGGGCCCCCAAGTGAACGAGAAACAGAGTTGTTGACAGGTTCTAAAGTATGATAGGTGACCCATTGTCCAGCCCAATTCCTATCAATTTGGGAGTGGGTTCTTATCAAATGGTATTAGAGCAGGCCTTACCTTCCGAGCCCACGTAGAAGGGCCCAATGAGCCCCCTAAGTGGGCGAGAATGAAAGTTGTTGACAGGCTTCTAAGGCCTGATAGGCAGCCCATTGTCCAACCCAGTTCCTATCAATTTGGGAGTGAGTTCTTATCAAATGGTATTAGAGCAGGCCTTACCTTCCGAGCCCACACCGCAGGGCCCAATGAGCCCCCCGAGTGGGCGAGAAGGAGAGTTGTTGAAAGGCTTTTAAAACCTGATAGGTGACCCATTGTCTAGCCCAATTCCTATCAATTTGGGAGTGGGTTCTTATCAAATGGTATTATAGCAGACCCTGCCTTCTGAGCCCATGTAGTAGGGCCTAGTAGGCCTTCCGAGTGAGCATGAAGGAGAGTTGCTGATAGGCTTCTAAGACCTAACAAGTGGTGCACTGCCAAACCCAATTCTTATCAATTTGGAAGTGGATTTCTATCAAATGGTATCAGAGCAGGCCTTACCTTCTGAGCCCATGCAGCAAGGCCCAGTGGGCCCCTCAAGAGGCCAAGAAGGAGAGGTTCTGATAAGCTTCTAAGGCTTGACAGGTAGCCCATTGCCCAACCCAATTCCTTGAACATTTGTATGATTACATTAGTTCAAAAGAGATTAGGAAGCTTACCATCATGTTTGAAAGGCCAAAAAGTATACTCTTTGCTTTGTCCATTCATTTCCCTCGTGCTAACATTAGATGTTGCGCAATGCATATTTTTGCCAACTTTAAGTCTAGGTTTCCTTAGCTTAGGTTCAGAAATTTGTTTTGGGCTTCTTCAAGGGAAACAAATGAATATGATTATAGAGCTGCAATGGATAGCATCAAAGACAGTAATGAGGCTATCTATCTCTACTTATCCAAAATACTTGCCCATCATTGGAGTAGACATATGATAGACCACCCATTACCAAGATTTACAAGAAGAAGGGATGAAGGGGCATAGTGGATAGATTGACAAATGACAGTTAGTTAGAGGAATAATCCACATGGCTCCAAGGGGATACTAGTGCGACAACCATTTGTGTATACAAGGGGGCAAAAACCATAAAAAAAAGGGGTATGTTGTTTCTTTTGGGAATATAAGAGGGACGCAGCTAGCTCCTCGAACTGCTAGTATCTATGTTTATTGCTTAATTACTTTTGAATGTTCTTGCATCTTTGTTCTTATTTTCATAACAATATATTACTTAGAATTATTTCAGTTGTTATGTTGGTGTGCTTAGAATTGTAGGGACTCTTTGATTTACTGTTTTCATAGAATTTCCTATCAACATGCCTTTGAAAAGGAATGCAAATCTGACCGTGTTACAAATAACATGTCGGAGTCATGGAATGGTCTCCTGAATATTGTCAGGGAATATCCTATTGAGAAGTTACTTGAATTTATAAGATTAGAAGTGACGAATAGACTTTACCTTAGACTAGAAAAGGCTAGTACTTGGACTAGTAAGTTAACCCCTGCTGCAGAGAGAAAAGTGGTTGTAGCTGCTAGACATGGCAGCAAACTAAAGGTTTATATTGCTGGGCAGGATGAGTTTGAAGTACATGAGATCAGTAAGATTCACCTTGTTGATCTGAAGAGACCTGGTAAATGCTCTTGTAGTGAGTGGCAGATAAAAGAATCCCATATAAAAGTGTGATGGGGACCATCAATAAGGCTAGACTTAACCTAATAGATTATGTTGATAAGTCTTTTTTTTAAGGAGGCATATATCAGATCATATTTTGATATGATTCATTCAATACCCAATGAATTAATGTGGACATGGGATTTCCAAAGCTTCTACCCCCATCTATGAAAAGGAGAGGGATATAAGTTAATTTTTACAAGTTTTAGGGGGTATAAATATCAACCTGTAATAATTACAAAAAAATTTGGTGCATTTTCTCTTTTACCCTTATTATGTCCAAACTAACTAAATAAACTTTAGGGGTTGACAAAAGACAACATGGGATTGAGAGTAATTACTAATACCACAAAGGGAGCGTTTGGTTTAGGGAATGTTGGATTACTGGAAAGTTAGATTACCTTGAAGATTACTGAGAATCTTTAGGAAAATATATTTGGTTAATTGGTGGGTATGTTATATTAATATGTTTGGTTGAGAGGAATAAATTGCTGGGTATGTTATTTAAATTACTGAATTGTCCTCTAATTAAATATTATTATTATATTATTTTTTAATATTGATTATTATTTGGATTATTAAACCCCCCCTACATTTAAAAACTTAGCAAAAACAACCCCATAATAAAAGTTTGGAAAATCAACAAAGCACCCCCACCAACCCAGCCACTACCGGCAACCACCACAAGCCGCCGGCAACCTAATGATGCACGGAAGGCAGGAAATGGCCATATCAACGCACGACGGCCACTTTCAGCCTTCCGTGCGCCGTTCCGACTGTTGCAGCGGCTGGCCGCGATAGTGGTTGTCGGTGGCAGGTGGGTGGGGGTGGTGGCTTAGGTGGGCTGCATTTGTTTTGAATTCAAGGGTAATTTTGTCCAAAAAGTTAATTAATTGGGGTGAAATAGTAAAAGCCTTATTCATGTAAATAAATTTAAAAATAAGGGCATTATTGTCCTAAAATTATATTAATAAGGGATAGAATTGTAACAAAAAAAAGATAACTCTGGTAATCTTAGAATACCTAAGAAAATGGAGGTAATCAGATTACCTCCAATATTACCAACAGTAACTACTATTGGTATTTGAAGATTACCGGAATCTTATATTACTTGACAACCAAACGTAATAATCAAGTAATATAAGATGACATAACTCCATTAATCCCACGTTACCTCCAACCAAACGCCCCCAAAGGATTTATGGAGGATTTGGGCAAACCTCGATAAGTTTAATATTATCCCAAACCTCAGGGTCGAGAAAAACCCCTAATACATTGTTAAGGGGTAAAACAGTAATTCAAATATTAATATTAAGAATAGAATGAGGATTCGTTTCATTTAAAGAAGGAATCCCATTCCCACATTCATAAGGAATGGAGTTTAAGCAATTTTCATTCCTTAAAAAATTGATGATGGAAGTAATCAAAAGAATGGGAAATTTCCATAAAAAATTTCCGTTGCGTTTTCGCGAAAGAGGCTAAATGTGAATTACACTGATGATCAAGCATGAAATTATTTGCCCCTACACCAACCAACCAGGAATTTGCTACGTAAAACAAGAGTGAAGCCGAAGTGGTGGGTCCCCGACGCATCGTGGCAATATTTTATTGGATATCTAAAATAAAGTCACCGTAACAATAACAAGTCACTTGAAATGAATGAAGGAGAGAAATAATAAGAGGGATGAAAGAGTAAAGAGGAATGGTCAATCAGAATAAAAATGGCAGTGCCATTGGGGATGACAGTCTGGATGGCGAAGATGGTGTGGAGGGCTTTGAATGGCTGGCTTTCTTCTTGCTTGACTGTTGCTGATGAAGTTGCTGCTTCTTTAAGAGCCGGGGATATCGGCCCTTTCCACGTTGGCTGATTCATTCTCTTCATTCAATTCGGTTTGTTTTTGTCTCTCTATCCTTATTCAAAAGTTTAATATTTCTATTAAGCTTGATAATTGAACGCCTTTTCCATTAATTAAAAGAATTTTGCTTTAATTATTAGGTTTATGTATGCCTTTAAATTGCTCGATTTTAACTTGGCAGACCATAAAGGAAAACCTTAAGAATATGTCCAGAAGAGTGGAATATGAACCGTGAAGATCCAAATTCAAGTTTCAGTCAACGGATGTTGTCTAGAGATATTGCGTGATTGTTTTCCAAATCCCAGATTCAAATCAAGCCTTGATGTTAAGCAAGTTCCAGAAGAAAGCTATGTGGTTTGGTATATTTAGATTCTTGACTACTGAAGGTATGATTATTGTATATTATTTGGCAACATTGTATAGCTATAAATTATTCTCAGTTTGTTATTAATTATTGACATAAACAATTAGGTATAGTTTTTTTTTTGGATATATTTAGCCAATTGTTGTATCTCTATGGATCTGTGTTATAGGTGGATATTATGATGCTGTATGCATATTAAGATCAGTTTTAACATTGAATGAAACCAATTGGTTTCTCGCTAGTTAAGAGTTTGGAAACCAAACTGAGTTGCTTGAGTTGAGTGCTAGGGCCTGCAACCCAGTACTTCCTGCTGCTTTATCTATTATCCCATCCCATGAAATTAACATACTGTTTATGCTTAGCTGTGTTCTTCATTCACTGATTTACTAAGCTGTATAACAACTTCGTCTTCTCTGGAATCATGAACAGTTCTTGTAGCTTGAGTCCCCTTGTCCTAGTCAATTCCTCATTCTGAATAAACCCTTTGATCATCTTGTTCCACGAGGGTAAATCCCTTTTTTGGCATCTTCTTAAACAACTCGAAAGTCTCATTGAGCGTCACATTCTGTGCATGACCAGTAATCACTGCATTCCATGAAACTAGATTCCTTTCCTTTCTGGCATCCTATCAATACCAACCTGGCAACCATTGCAGTCCAAGAAATCACATCTCTTTTAGGTATTACATGACACAACCCTTGCGTTTCTTCAACTCTCCCACAATTTTCCAGCGCTGTAATTATAGAATACCATGACAGTACATTTCTTAGACATTTTGTCAAACTCAAAGCCTTGTCAATCAACCCCAATTAGATGTACGCATCCATCATGGGTTTCCAAGAAACCACATTTTTTATCAGCATTTATTTGGACAACTGCTCTACTTAAAAAATCGGATTGTATCTCACTTACTCACTCATCATTGCTGTCCACGTAACCACATTCTTCTGAGCAGCAACCCTATCAGACAATTTACCTGCTTCTTCAATCAACCCAGATTTGAAGTACCCTGAAATGCTGTAGTCCATGTAACCACACATTTCTCAGACATTTCATCAAACACTAGTGTTCACAAATATTACCTTCTCTACTTATCTTAGTGATCAGCCAATTGGATCTTGCAATGTATGGACTGAGCTATAACCCCTTTCTAGAGACATTGCAGTTGTGGTTTTGGTGATCACATGAGTGTTTATTGAGTGGTATTATTAACATTATTTTTCTCCTAAACCAAAACTTGAATGTAGATTGTTCTCTTAAGAGAAAACCCCATTATATCTTCTATATGGGAATAAGAAATTGGTTGAAGTAGGACGCTCAAAGTACGTGCTATGTCTTTTTCACTTGTTTGCGTGTTCAATGAGCTTTATTTTATTGTACTGTGTATGATTCACAGCAATGAATATGATTTTATTTTGGAGAGTAGATAACATCTAATTTTGCATGAGTATGATATTGTATGTTCATAAAATTTCAGTTATTTAAACTATGAATATTTCGATGTGAAACTTGAATTGTGAAAAATTAGGCAGTTAGGATCCCAGCAATTATATTCAAAGTTTTACTATTAAGTATGTCAATTTTATGAATACACTTTGACATGAACGTTTACATTTTTCAAACTTATTATTATTATTCTAATACGAAAATTTTCATAATTTTACAAATAAAGTGGAAATTGTTATGAATTTTAAAGTAAGGGATGCCCCTTTTTTACTGTTTGAGAGCTGAAACATCTGAAAATAAAACATGTTTGAATGTGTTTTTGATTTCGAAATGGTTTGAAATTTATGCTGAAACTATGTCTTATATTGAAGATTGTTTGCATCACAATGAAGGATTTGTATCTTCTACTTGGAATTGTAGCTTATGATTGTAAGACACTTGATATGGAACGTCATTTGGTAATTATTTGATATTGATTTCATTCGCAAACATTCCACCAAATTTGGAAAAGTAGACCAATTAAGGGTGAGTTTGGGGTTGTTACAGTATCTTCCATAATCACTTGTTCTGCAAGTTATTACTCTTAAGGTGTGTTTGGTTTAGAGAATGTTGGATTATTGGAAATATTATATTAATGGAAAGTTAGATTACCTTATAAATTATTAGGAATCTTTAGGAAAATATGTTTGGTTAATTGGAATAAATTAGTAGATATGTTATATTAATATGTTTGGTTGGGAGAAATAAATTGGTGAGTATATTATTTAAATTATTAAAATGCCCTCTTTTTTAATATTAATATAATATTATTTTTATTATTAATTTTTGAATAATTACTTTTAACTCCCAACATTTTAGATTTAGCTAAAACACCTCAACTTATATAAAACTTTAATTTATAACAAAATCACCCCCATCATCCCAAGCCATTGTCAGCCACCACCATCCGTTGTTGGAAGTCGTCGAAAGTCGTCGAAAATCGTCAAGAGTAGCCCAGAGTCGTCAACAGGCTCTGATGTGGTCGTTTCTGGCCATATTAATGGCTAGAAACAGCAAATCGATGGATCTATGGCCTTTAACGATCATATTTGGGCCAGATCTATTCCGGTCGAAATAGATCTAGTCGTTGACGACTGGATCTCGCCCAAAATTGCCCTTTTTTACCATCAATATGGCCAGAAAAGGACATATCAGAGCCTCTCGGCGACTTTCGGCAGTGACAGGTACTGGTGGTGATAGTTTGTAATTTGTTTTCAATATAATGGCATTATTGTTCAAAAACTTAATTAAACAAGGGTAAAATTGTAATGTTCGATTAATGTAAATTAATTTTAAAACAGGGGTATTATTGTCCAAATTTTTTATTAATGAGAGATAAAATTATAATAAAAAAAAAAAGATAATCAAGTAATCTTACAATAACTAAAAAAATAGAGGTTATCAGATTACCTCTAATATTATCAACAGTAATTACTATTAGTATTGAAAGATTATCGGAATTTTATATTACTTGATAACCAAACGTAGTAATCAAGTAATATAAGATGATATTAGCTCAGTACTCTCGTATAAATGCGTCCTTAATATATTTTAAAAGTAATTTTAGTGGAGCACTTCAAAAGCAGTATTTTCTAGCTTTTAGATTTTAGAAGCTATTTTAGGGAGTTAATTACAAAAATACCTTAAAGTAAACTTAAACTTTTTATCTTTTTATCAAAAATATTTAAAACAAAGTAGATACAGTAATAAAAAATTAACAAACAAAAAAGTTAAAATTGGCTGACGACACCAGCAGGGGCAGATCCAGCCCACCATGGCCCACCCTCAATTTTATTTTAAAAAATACTAATATTGTAATTTTTAGATTTTGGTCCACCCTAACAAAAATATTAATAGACAAAAATATTAACATGTAATTAGATTTTATTTTGGCCCACCCTAATAACAATTTCTAGATCCGCTACTGGACACCAGTGGTGGCCAATTACCATCACCAGAAAACATCTCGATGGTGAGTGGGTTGATCTTGTCAATATCGTTGCTTTTGCCATTCGATCTATGCAACCATGTCGGCGATGCTTTCAACCACGAAGATATTTTGCTTTAACGGGCCAATAAAGTTCGGCCCCATGGCCGAGCATCGTCGGCAATGACTGGTTGGTAGCTCCGTCGGCCAGATTCCAATTTTTAAAATTGCTAACTTTTTATTTAAAAGGGTTAATTTTTAATTTGATTAATAATAGAAAAAATTATTTAAAAATACTCATTTTAAGATTTTTGTATTAGTTATATTTCATCTCCTAAAATAAAAAAATAATTTTAAAATTTCACAGAACAACCACCTTATAAATTATTTTTAAACTTAATTATTTCTAAAGTTGACTAGCTACAACAAACAATCACAAATTAAACTTTAAGTGCAAAAGTTACCACTTTGTTAAATAGAGGTGTTAACTGTTATGAATCATGAAAGTTAAAACTTTGCCCATTGATATATGTTCTACTTAATCATTTAATCCCTAATGTATTTTTATTAATATTTGTATTCTTCTTATTTTTAATTTTACCAAAAATAAAAAATTCTTTAAAAATACATACAAAAGCTAAAATTTAAATTTATTCAACAATAATAAACATTATAATTTAAAAAATTTAAACCCTGAAAAAGATTTATGTAAATAATTTTATAATTGAAAAAAAAAAAACCCCTAATATAAGTCTATGGAATATTAGGAAAAAAAAAATTAAAACTATCTTGATCTGAACAATTGGCCAACATTTTCATATATTTTTTAAATATTTTGTATTATTTTTTTATTTAATTTTTTGTTGGCTTCAATCCAATTCAATACTCTGTTGCCCAATCTCTCTCTCTCTCTCTCTCTCTTTTTAAGTTGATTGATTTCTTGGACTTATATCATCATTATCTTCTGCACTTTAAATTTGGGAACATCCTAAACCTGCTCAGGTATATCCTAATAACATTAACCCCCTCTAGTTTCAGAAATATCTTTGAACCCCCTACAGTTGTCAAAGTTCTTTAAATTATTACCTATGTTTATAATTACTTAATTAGGGGTGGAAAAAACCGGTAACTGAACCGGTTTACCCATATCTTGAACCGAATCGGTTTTCAGTTTAAAAAAAATTGAACCGAAACCGATCATGTTTTGATTATAAACCAGTTTCTAACTGAATAGAAAATTCGATTCGGTTAACCAGTTTTAAACCGGTTAACTAAGATGGGTTGGATTTGTTCGGCCCAATTCCTTCAAACCCTCCACTTTGGCCCATTTTTTTTTCTTTGACAGGCTTATTCAAATGGGCCTAGACAGTTTAGCCCAATTACATCCATTCTTCCACCTTGGCCCATTTTTTAACTTGAATTGAAGTCATATTTTTTGTAATTGAATAATTTGAATACATATATTTTTTAATGTTTATAAAGTATTAATAATTTAAAATTACAAATCAAAGATTAAAAAAACAAAGACATGATAAAGACTCTTATTTCAAATTATAAAGTACACAAAGACATTTACAAATCAAACATATGCAAATCGAAAAATAGTCCTCTGCCAACTTAGTTTCCACCCTAAAATTACAAATCAAACACATAATTAAAATAGCAAACGCATTTCCACAAAATCCAAATCAAACACATGATTAAAATAGCAAACACATTTCCACAAAACAAACATAAGTACATAACAAGCACATGTCCAAATCAAATAGTGAAATGCAAACTTAGAAGATAAACAAAGTTCACAAGACAAATACAATATAACAAATCCACAAAAAGATTTCAAAAGAGGTCCCCAAGCAAGCCCCTCCAACTCCAAGCACATTTCAATCCATTGTCAAACATCAATTGTCAAAGCAAAAAAAGTTTCACAACTTGTTGGCTAGCTTACATTTTAAATTTCTTTCTTTTTATAAGTTTGTCCAATCAAATCTACAAATTAGTAAATAGAAGAACAAATGAAACTACATAAAGTCATAGTATGTAGCTCGTTATTGGAAATTTGGATTACCCTTCAATCATTTAGTTGAGGATGAGTACTTTCTATTCTTAAAGATGGAAATTCTACAAAAAGTTGGACAAACACATAATTGAAAAATTGAAAGTATAATTAACAAATCCAACAAAGACATAATTAAATAATTGAAAGTAAAAGCAAAAATTTTACCCGACTTAATTTTCGTTAACTCATCCAAGGTCTCCTCAATGGCTAACGGTGCACACGTAGTCTGAATCCAATCTTGTGTGCAGATAAGAGCCTCCACCATTTTCGTAGTAAGGGAGCTACGAAATGGATCCAATACATGACCCCCCGTACTAAAAGCCAACTCAGATGCAACAATTGAATTATGCATAGTCAATACATCTCGTGCCATCAAAGAGAGAACTTGATATTTTGTTGAATTCATCTTCCACCATTTCAAGAGATCAAATGTCTTGTCGTTGTCATCTTCAAGGTCGTCCACTAAATACTCATCCAACTTTGATTTAGGCTGATTAGCTTGGTTTCTAGCCTTTCGCTTTTTAAACTTAACCCTCATGTATTCTTGAGGATCAATATCAACATCACAATCATCAAGTGCACTTGCACTTGGAGATTGTTGACTTGACTGCGTAGTAAGACCCCTAGCCACCTTACACAAATCGTAATGGTTAAATAAAGACAGCAAAGTTTCCATCACTTTTTTCTTTAACTTATCAGTAGCAAAAGCATCATAGGACTCACCAATCACCCAATCAACATATTCTAACTTGTCCCTAGGATCCAGAACAACCGCAATGAATAACATTATATTGATATTATCAACATTTGACCAATATTTGTCAAATTTTCCCTTCATTCTTACCGCTGTAGAACTTAAGTTAAGATCATGACTATGAGACCATTCTGAAATCTTCATCCCAATGTCATATATCTCTCGCATGTACTCATTACCAGTAACGTAAAAAGAGTCGAACACACATACGGTAGCATCATAGAAAATTTTCAGAAAGGGTAACAAGTACCGGGCATATTCCCAATCACTATAAGTAGGCAAACCCCTTGACTTGTGCCCACTAGAAAGCTCATCTTTGTACTTACTATAGTCTATTTCCAATAAGTCAAATGCTTTTTGGAATTTAATTGCGGCATCCAACATCAAGTAAGTAGGGTTCCACCTTGTTTCTATATCAAGCACCAAATGATTCTTACTTTCAATTTTTTCTTTTTCCATGCACTCCTTAAATCTCATTAACCTTGTTGGAGAAGACCTCACATACCTCACTGCAACACGAGTTCTAAATATGGAGTCATCCATATCTTTTAACCCCTCCCTTACAATCAAACTTAGTAAATGTGCACAACATCTCATGTGAAGAAACTGACCACTCAAGACATTTCCCTGCCAACTTGCTAACCGAGTCCTAAGGTAGCTTATACCCACATCATTAGAACTTGCATTGTCGACTATTATTGTGAATACTTTAGAAATACCCTAATCAAGCAAGCACCTCTCCACTACCTTCCCAATGATTAAACCTTTATGATTACTTATAAGACAAAAGTTTAAAATCCTTTTGTGTAGTTGCCAATCGTCATCGATGAAGTGAGCTGTAAGACACATACAGTTAAGGTTCTGACAACTTGTCCATGTATCAGTGGTGAGACAAATTGTGTGATTGAACTTACTAAAAAACTTCTTCACCTTTTCACTCTCTTCAATAAAAATCTTGAAACAATCTATAGCCACAGTCTTACGAGAGGGCATTTGAAACCTAGGCTGTGCCACAGTCATCACACAACGAAACCCCTCACGCTCCACAAAATTAAACGGCAGCTCATCGATAATGATCATTTGGGCAATAGTTTCTCTAATCAAATTTCCATGACAACAATGAAGATTGTGTAGAGGTGGTAGCATCACTTGAGAGCTCACGTGATGCTTGTTGAAAGAATAACGTCTTCTGTCTCTTGTCCACCACATTCAGAGGATACTTTTTACACTAACTTAAGTGATTAGGTAGACAACTTGTACCACTTTTACTTGGACAAGCAAGAACATTCCCGCAATAGTTACATGTTGCAGTCAAATCATCTTTATTCTCATACTCATTTTTTGTGAAGCGATCCCACTTCTCATTATTCTTCCCACTAATGGTAGATTTCGCACGTTTGGGAGCTAAAGGTATTAGTGGTCTTGGTGTAGGCGTATAAGTGTCATTAGTTATGTTTTTAGTTGGTATGTCCTAATCCATGCATTATTTATTTATTTATTTATTTATTTATTATTATTATTATTATTATTATTATTATTATTATTATTAATCCAATTGGTGTGGTGGGTTGAGGATAATGTAGAACAAAAGGTGAGATAAACCTTTTCCTCTGACCAAAGAAGGAAAAAAAAAAGTAGGCAGTAAGGGGTAAAGGTGGAAAAGTAACCCGCCCGGCCCGGCCCGCGGCGGGTTACTTTGTTTGGCGGGCCGGGCCTAACCCGCCCGCCAATAAAGGCAGGCCGGGTTAGGCCCGCCATTTTCTCCAAAATGGCTGGCCCAGCTCGGCCCGCCAGCCCTAACCCGCCAGGTTAGGTGGCGGGTTGGGCCAGGTTAGCCCGATTTTTTTTGTTTTTGTTTTTTTGTTTTTTTATTTAACTTTTCAAATAAATAATTATAAATATAATTGTTTTTAATTAACTTTTCTAATATCAATAATTCAATTCAATTTTTTTGTTTGTTAACATTTCAAATATTAATTCAATTTTGATACAATAAAATTATAATATAAGAAAAATTAGACTTATTGGAGTATGGAAATTGGAATTTGGAAAATTGGAAATATGAATTAAAAATTACAAAAACTAATAAAAATTAAAATATGAGCAAATTGCAAAAACTAATAAATGAATAATTGGGAGATTAGAGATTAGAGAATATGAGAGAATGAGAGAATTTGAGTTGTGAGAAAAATGAGAACTTAGGGCCAATTTATAGGAAAAAATGGGAAAGAGAAATGACGAAAAAGACCCTTTCAACGGCTATAAAACGGCCATATTTCAAGGGTAAAGGGGTAATTTGAAAAATAAAATAAAAATTTTTATTTTTTTTTATTTTTTTCGGCCAACCCGCTGGCGGGTTGCCGGGTCTCTTGCAAAAGAGACAAAATAGCAACCCGCCGGGTTGCGGGTTGCCATTGTGCAACCCGGCCCGCCCGGGGGTTGCTGCCGGGTTAGGGTCAACCCGGACCGCCATCTTGGCGGTCCGGGATTAACCCTCATTTTCCCGGGCCAGGTTAGGGTTGACCCGCCTAACCCGGCCCAAATTTTCCACCTCTAGTAAGGGCCAACTACAACATTACGGGGCTTGAAGTTTCCTAGTTTGTCAACACTAACTAGTAGGCAAAAACCACAAACAATCAAACACCCTCCGGCCTCCACATTACACAACCAAAGAAAACAATACGAGATAAACCTTTTCCTCTGACCAAAGAAGGAAAAAAAGAGTAGGCAGTAAGGGGTAACTACAACATTACGGGGCTTGAAGTTTCCTAGTTTGTCAACACTAACTAGTAGGCAAAAACCACAAACAATCAAACACCCTCCGGCCTCCACATTACACAACCAAAGAAAACAATACGAGATAAACCTTTTCCTCTGACCAAAGAAGGAAAAAAAGAGTAGGCAGTAAGGGGTAACTACAACATTACGGGGCTTGAAGTTTCCTAGTTTGTCAACACTAACTAGTAGGCAAAAACCACAAACAATCAAACACCCTCCGGCCTCCACATTACACAACCAAAGAAAACAATACAAATCAAAGGAGAAAGAACCACAAACAATCAAACACCCTCCAGCCTCCACATTACACAACCAAAGAAAAAAATACAAATCAAAGGAGAAAGAACCAATTAAACTCAGAAAGAAAACACAATCCACAAAAAACTTATAGAGCAAAGAGATGACTGGAAACTGGAAACAAACGACGACGTGACTGCCTGACTGGATTGGAGTGACGACAAAGAGTGGAGATTGGAGCGACAACAGCGACTAGGTGAAGAATGGAGAGCAAAAAATTGGTGGCTAAGAGCAAAAATTTTAAGAAATTTGTGTACCTAAGGCTGAGGTGTGAGAACTAAGAAAGTGAGAGTGAGAGTTAGGGATTGCAATTGCAAAAATCCCAAAAACCCAAAAATGTAAAACATATATTTTTTTTTTAAAATCTGGTTTACCAAACCGGTTTCAAGTAATCGGAATTAATTTGAGAAAAAGCCAAAACCGAACTGGATATTCGGTTTTTCTAATAAATTGAACCGAATCCGAAAAAAAAAATCAGATTTTCGGACCGGTTCGGTTTTCTGGTTTTTTTTTCCACCCCTATTTATAATTATTTTCTCTTTTAATCTTAAGCTTACCTAATAGAAGATATGGGCATGGATATGAAATACTTAAAAGGGGAAGAGGACACTAAAAAGTTAGTTTTATTATGCAGTGAAGGTTTGGATAAAGTTTTTAGAAATAATACTGAAACAAATATAAATTTAAGGGAAATTTTAAATGAAATATTTAGGGCTTCGTCTTGTTTGTGTTAATTTTTTTTTTTTTTTTCTAAAAGTTCAAATGCACCAAAAAAAAAATAAAGAAAGAAAAATTAAATAGTTTTTATTGTTTTCATTTTGAAGAAAGAGTTTCATATTCAATAACCAAGTGAATTATCGGCCATAGTTTTCCATTCCTTACTGTAATACACTGAAATGACCAAATCACCCATTTTAAGTACCCCTACAATGAAGATGATGCAAATTTGTCAACTAATCTTCATAAAGATCAAGAGAAAGCTAAAGGAAAAAGCATCCAAGCAATTGAAGACCATTCGATCCAAGTTAAAGATGTAAAACAAGGCAATTGCAAAGGTTAGACCCAAGAAGGAAAAACTATGTCAGGTGAGTTTACTTGGTACAAGATAAGTCCAATCCATTCCTTAGGCCCAATTTCATCATTTAGGTGTAATTTTCTTTTAAGGGAACTAGGTATACCACCTCAATTGGTGTTCAAACATAATCACATGGGACCATTTAATTATAGAGACAAGGTTATGACAAATGTGGCTCGGTGTTTCCATTTTCGACAAAGACAAGATTGTCTCCTCTTGGTGGCTTATTGTCCATTTCCTCTTTAGGAAAGTAAAGAAATATTGATGATTCCTATTTTGTTTAGTTTAATGAATACTAGAATAGCCTTTTTCCCTTTCCAATGTAATCTTCTTAATTGTGTTTGACTTGTATTAAGTTTGGCTGCCACATGTAAGACCATGATTATGTTATGTTTTGCTTAGATGCCTTTGAAGGGCTTAGATTTCATCTTGTTTAAGCATCATTCTGTAAGGCCATATGTGAGGCCAAATTCTCCATTGTAATGCTCTAGTTTTTATGAATGAAAATTAAGTTCTCTTGAGAAAGAGTTCAACCCTATCCTTTATCCAAGTTCTTGCAAACTTGGTGGTGGATCCTAAAACTTGTGGCCTCGCCTTTACGTTTTAGGGAACCCTTGGCCGGTGGCTCAGCCTTTATGCCTTGGGATTGTGGCTTGTTTGTGTTTGCATTTGTATTGTTGTGTTGTTTGTTCGGCTATTGGAGTTGTTGAGCAAGTGTAGAGATAAATTGGTTTGTAGTGAATTGTTCATTCCTTGCCATGTAATTCGGTTTAGACTCACTCAAATTTGGTGAAATCATATCAAGCGGTATCAGAGCTTGGGTTGGTGAGTTAGTTTTCACTTCATATCTATTGCATTTTCCTCTTACTGGTTTTTGCATTAATTTGGTTGAAAAAACTCTATTATGCTAGTTTTGAAATTTAAGCTCTTTTTACATCATTTAAGTCTAAACACCATACTTTACACTTAAACACTACCTAATTCTTGCCACTAAACACTTATACATTAACACATACCACACTATATGTAGGGTTTTTAATAGAATAAAAGGTGTGAAATATAACAAAAAACAGGACTATGTTAGGCTAGTGTCAAATTCCAAATAGGCTACATACCCAAAAGTGATGAATATTTTGTCAATCCACTGTAGCCATAGTGTACTTTTCAATGCAACCAACCACTACTGTACTGATAACCCTAAATAGGATTAAATGAGGCTAGTGTCAAATAACACCAATATTTACACACGGCACTCTGGTGATGATCAAGACTAAGGATCACATGCATCACCACCTGTTAGAGGATATATTCCATAAACACTAGGGTTACCATCTATATGGAATCCTCTAGTGAGTCAGTCTAATGAACTTGCAAATAACAAGCACCCACGAGTTGCACCAGGTTGTCACCAAACAACCTTAACATATGAGAATTGTCACAACCTTTTGATAAGATTCTTCAATGCTATGATAGTCTTACCGTATTATCTGCGTCTTGGTCAGATTAATATTGAGGTCACGAAAATTTCTAGAATAAACACCATATGTGATCATAGGGTCCTCACAATCAAGTTTTGAAATACTTGGTTCCCTCGTCACGGTTCAACCATTCTAAGGACATATGTCATTTAAATAAATAAACAACATGATATAAAAACTTATGCCTTTATTGATATTCAATATAATATCACAAGAGTCGAATATTATTGGCTCTAGTGCACCTATCCTAACAATCTCCTACTTGCACTATAGCCAATTTATTCATGTATATAATACCAAACGATGCTAAGTGCTTATCATGCTTCTGCTATGACAGAGCTTTCATCGGTGGGTCTGCTATATTGTCCTCTGCAAATTTGCACATCATCTCTCTGAACAATTTCTCTAATCAGATGGTATCTTTTGAGCATGTGTTTGGATCGCTAGTGAGATTGTGGTTCCTTAGCCTCAGTTATGGCACTATTATTGTCACATTAAAGCTCTATTGGATCAACAATGCTTGGAACCACTTCAAGTTTTGAAACAAACTTCTTGATCCAAATCATCTTTTTGGCTGCATCAGATAATGCTATGTATTCTACTTCTATTGTAGAATCCACCATAGTGCTTTGTTTTGAACTTTTCCAATTCACCATAGCCCCATTGAGACAAAACACATACCTTGACTGTGATAAAAAATCATCCTCATCAGTCTAGAAACTAGCATCATTGTATCCTTTTACAATGAGCTCATCTTCCCCTCTATAAAACAAGAACGCATCCTTAGTCCTTTTCCAGGTACTTAAGGATATTCTTGACAGTTGTCCAGTATTGTTCACCTGGAACTAATTGATATTTATTCAATGGTTAATGCACATGAGCCATCAATCCGAGTACACAACATGGCATAAATGATAAATTTTGTTGCCGAGGCATATGGAATCTTACTCATTTTATTTCTCTCTTCTTGTTTCCTAAGAGACATGTTATTCGAGAGATGTACACCATGGGACATCAGAAGAAAACCTTTCTTGGATTCTTCCATGCTGAATCTTTTCAATACTTTGTCTATATACGTATTTTGACTAAGGCTAAGCAACCTACGAGATCTATCACGATAGATCTTAACATCGAGGATGTAGGTTGCTTCTCCTGAGTCCTTCATGAAGAAGTACTTGAATAACCAAGTCTTTACCGATTGCAAGTTCAGTACATCATTCCCAATAATTAGTATATCATCGACATACATTACTAGAATGCAACTGTGCTCCGACTGAATTTCTTGTATACACAAGGTTCGTGTTTGTTTTTTATTAATCTGAATTCTTTATCAGCTTTGTCGAAATGAATGTTCCAGCTCTTAGAAGTTTGCTTGAGTCCACAAATGGACCTTTGTAACTTGCATGCCTTACCTACTTGTCCATCAAGAACGAAACCATTGGGTTGTGTCCTATAGACATCCTTTGCAAGGTTTCCATTCAGGAAAGCAATTTTGACATCCATCTGCCAAATTTCATAGTCAGGTATGCAACAATCACAAGCATAATTCAGATGGACTTTAGCATCTCAACTGGAGAAAAGGTTTCATCATAGTCAATGCCATGTTTTGTCTAAAACCTTTAGCAATCAGTCGTGCTTTATAGGTTTGCACGTTACCATCCATGTTAGTCTTCTTTTTGAAGACCCATTTACATCCTATGGGTTTTACCCCTTCAAGTGGATCCACCAGATTCTATACTTGGTTCTAGTAAATGGAGTTCATCTCAAATTTCATGGCTTTTAACCATTTTTCATAATCTGGTTCCGACACAACATCTTCATAGGTTCTGGGTTCATTATCTTGATAAACTAATATGTCGTGTGCTGAGTTACGAGAAAACCATATCTCTTGAGCTCGCAACATAGTCCCAAATCTACGCAACTCTTGTGTTGTCTGACGTGGTTCACTTTGTTTCATAGTTTGTGTAGTGACCTTCTCATGATGTTCAACCACTTCAGGTGGCACATCATTTTGTTCGTTATCTAATGCATCTTGTGAATTTAGAACTTCATTGAGTTCTATTTTCTCCCACTATCTCCTCTTAGAAGGAATTCCTTCTCCAAGAAGACTCTAGTACAAGCAACAAAAACTATGTGCTCAACTGGATGGTAGAAGTAGTATCCTCTAGTTTCCTTAAGATACCCCACAAAATTACATTTTTTCAGACTTTGAGGCAAACTTATTCGAAGTCAATTTCTTGACAAAAGCATCACAACCCCAAACTCTTAGATAAGATAAAATGGATTTTCATCCATTCCATAATTCATATGGCGTCTTATCTATAAACTTTGATAGTACACGATTTAGTGTATAAGTCGCAGCCTCCAAGGCATAGCCTTAGAATGATGTGGGTAAATCTTTAAAACTCATCATAGATCGAGCCATATCTAACAAGGTTTGGTTCCTCCTTTCAAACACACCATTATGCTAATGTGTATAAAGAGATGTGAGTTGAGATACTATCCCATACTCCTTTAGGTACGCATCAAATTCTGAGCTTAAGTATTCTCCTCCCTGTCGAATCAAAGAGTCTTGATATTCTTGCCTGGTTGATTTTGTGCTTCATTCCTAAATTTGTTGAACTTGTCAAAGGACTCAAATTTATGTCTCATTAAATAGACATAAACAGATCTACTGAAGCCATTAGTAAATATGATGAAGTAAGAATACCCACATATGGCTTGTATAGTTAGCGGTCCACATACATCACTATAGATGATGCCTAAACGTTATGTAGCTCTTTCACTGTGTCCAGTGAAAAGCGACTTGGTCATTTTGCCTAAAGGGCATGACTTGCATACCTCATAAGACTGAAAGTCAAATAGGTCCAAAACTCCATCTTTGTGGAGCTTTGCAATGCGAGTCTGGTTAACATGACCAAGCTTATAATGCCAGAGATATGGCTGATTAAAATAGCCAATCTTGGCTTTCTTATTTACAAGATCGAATATTTCATTATTATTTAAATCAAGAACATATAGACCATTATGTAATCTAGCAGTTCTATAATGAATACCATTTAAACTAAAAGACATCAATCTATTAGTAATTATAAAATGATATCCATAACTTTCCAAAGCGGCTATCGAAATAATATTCTTGTTAGAGTAGGTGCCCTAGAGCCAATCAATTATTGTAGAATTGACTCTTTGTAATAATGTTCATTAATCAATAAAAGGTATTTTATTTTATATCGTGTAAATCATAGTGATATGTATTGATATATGTCCTTAGGATAGTAAAATCATGACGAGGGTATCAAGTGTTTCAAATTTTGATAGTGAAAACCCTATGATCACATATGGTGGCCATCCTAGAAATGTCTGTAGCCCCAGTATTATTTAGACCAAGGACACAGATTATACGCTAAGGCTATTATAGTGTTAAACGACCCTGTCAAAAGGCAATGACTAATCTCACTTGTCAAGGTTGTTTGCCGACAACCTGGTGCAACACGCGGGTGCTTGCTGTAGGCAAGTTCACTAGACTGACCCAGCAGAGGATTCCATATAAATGATAACCCCAGTGTCTATGGAACAAATCCTTTAACGAATTGTGGTGCATGTGAACCTTAGACTTGAGATCACCGGAACGCCTTGTGCACCGATTGGTATAGTTTGACACTAGCTTAACATAGTTCTATTTAGAGCTATCAATACGATAGTGATTGGCTACATCGACGAGTGTACCAAGACTATGGTTGATCGACAGAGGATTCATCACTCCTAGGTACGGGAGAAGTTATCTCACGGCGCAATTCAGTGAATGGCAATGACATTAAAGTTGTGGCCATAGTGGGATTGAGTTGTTGCCCAATCCAATTTATTATTCTAGTCATTGGTCTAGTAATTGAATAACAAAGGTATCGAGGATAACTGAGGTTGACACTATTTATGTACCTCAGCCTTGATGAGATAACAGATGATGAAAGGATTCAACTGCATAGCAACCATATCGTTGATAGGTAGTTGTTTCGCTGAATCCAAATCCATCAGGTGGCTATGATGCCTTGCTTGGGGCCAATCTTGGTACGTGTGTAATGAGACGATTGATTGATGTCAATTGCGATACTACTCACTGCCGATATGATAAGGAGCCTACAAGTCACACACTTAGGAGACAATTTAAGGATGATAAATTTTGGAAGGACATATTTGTCTTTCAGACAAATGGGTATATTGGTAATTACAGCTATGTAATTAAATTTATTGATGTTGTAGCCTGAGTCCAATTTTATTATTGGAATAATTTAGCAAAATTATAAATTTAATTATCAAGGTTAATATTAATACTTATATTAATATTTAACTAAATAATTAAATAGGGACCTATATGTGATTCCACCTAAGTTTGGATTGTTGCTAAACTTTGGGGGTGGAATGGAAATTTGTTTTATTATTTAAAGAAAACAAATTTAGGTTTATTCAACCTAAGTCATTTGAGTCGTGGGTGAGAGACTTTGAAGAGAAAATTTCTCTCTTCCTTTATCTTCATTCAATCTTCCCAAATCCACACACCTTAAAGGTACATAGCTTTATCTATGCCCTAATACCCTTAGTTGAATTTTGTTAAAGTTATCTTGGATAAGTGTAAAGAAAATTTTTTAAACCTTCATTAGGGGTAAAATGGTATTTTCACTCATAATTAGTTGAAAAAGTGGGGAGTGGAAAGAAGTAGAATAACATGGAGAAGTTAATAAAAATGAGGGCATTTTTGTAATTGACTAAGGGACATAGATGGAATTTTTAGAAAGTGCAAGGGTAAAATGGGAAACTATATATATATTATTATGTAATAAGAGTTCAAGAAGAGAAACCCTAGCCACTTTCCCTCTCCATTCGCGCCACTCTCTACCCAAATTCTCTTAAATTCCTTCACTAAATTTTCAAGGAAATTCATAGGATTTTAGCTCAATTTTGATAGATTTTCAATCCTAAGCATCCAAAGGTAAGATTTTTGCTTTAAGAAGTGAGATTAAATTTTAAAGTTTTGAATTCTTATGGTTGTATATGCTTAGGGTTTAAGAGAAAAGGGAATTCTACTGAAGAGAGATTATAGTGTTGGAGTTGCTCAAATTCAAGGTAAGTAAATCCAACTTTAGCTTTGATTGGATAAATACTTGTGTAGGGAAATTTATTTTATGTTGTATGTATGTTTGGATGATGAGAATTATGGATTGAAATTGAGGTTGTTTGATATGTGAATCTCATGGCGATGAGAATTGATTTATTAGTATGTGATGAGAATTGATTTATTAGTATGTGATGAGAACTGATTCATTAGCATGTGATGAGAATTGGTTCATTGGCATGTGATGAGAGTTGATTTATTAGTATGTGATGATAATTGATTCATTAGTATGTGATGAGAATTGATCTATTAGTATGTGATGAGAATTGATTTATTAATATGTGTTGAGAAGTGATGTAATTATATGTGGAGTTGATGGGATTTTGGATGAAATATGAAAGAATGGATGTGGAATAGTGGAGGATGAATTTCGGCTAGGGTGGTTGTTGGCCTTAGGGAGTTTTTACTCCAATTATGGTGGCTTGAGATAGATGGAGAAGTGTAAACAACTTAGAGTTTTGCTTGTGCATGTAAAGTGTTTGATGAAATGTCAAAGTGAAGTACATATATATATATATGAGTATGTTAGATTATTACCTTGTTATGGAAATATGTTGTTGGTAGAGAATATTAGTTCCATAATGATATTTTTATATGCCATAATGCATTCTTACATTTGAGCATTTGCATTTAGAAAGAATAACAAAGAATGAGCATAATTACATGCACATATACATGTATGAAATATTAAAGAATAAAGAGAAAGAAAGAAAAGAAATTAAATGTAGAATTATTGTTTTAAGAAACATAATTAAAGAATAATTCAAATCTGAAATTTTATTTAAAGAAATGTAGAAAGAGAAGAGAAGAGAAGGTTGCCGCGATGGGGAACCCATGAGTGACCGAGAAGAAGAATAGCCCACATGCACGCCGCCTTTAGTGAGCAGCCTCAAAATAAGAAAGAAGAATTTGTATAGTCCGTTAGAAGTGCATGTAGATGAGGATTGTACCCACTCACACGGCTAGGGTTCCAAATCCATGCCTTAATCGAGTCTGATCGGCAAAGAAAGAATAGAAAAGAAAAGAAAGAAATAATAGAAAAGAAAAGAAAGAAAGAAGAGAAAAGAGAAAATTGAAACAGAAAAAGAAAGAAAACTGAAAAACAGAAAAGAAAATGTATTGCATATAAAAGTTTATGCATCATGCAATTTCTACTATCCCGAGTTAGTTTCCCTATTTGTGCTTACATATCAGTAAGTAAGAAACTAGAATCGTAGAAAATAGAGAAGCTTGGTGTAAGGAAAGAAAATTCAGTATCTAAGTAACGGAGAAAGAATAGAAGTGTTGTGGGTTTACTTACTAAGCAATTAGTGCTCACCCCGTTGATTTCACTATTTTTGCAGGTAGTAGATGAGATGCGGTTGGATGGGACGTCAAGTAGCAGAGGAGAAAGGCAACACTATTGGACTATATTTTTGAGTTTATTTTTATGACTATGGTACTTGATGTAGAGATTTGTATCCATATATGTTTTTCCAATGATATACTTAGTAAGTTTTCATTTTATACCTTCCAAGTGTACTAGCTAGAAAGAATATTACAGAATTAACTCTAGCAAAGTTAATTCTTGGTCTCTGATGTACTGTCTTCATGTGGACGACATGAGTTCAATTCCATTCTCGAATCGATAGCGAAATCACGTTCAGAGATATTGACAAAGCCTCCAAACGCTAGTATAATCTAATCCTTGCATGGCTCTTTATTATTTCAATTTAAGCATGTTATATATATATATATATCAGACCCTGATCTTGGCGAAATTAGAGTAATCAATGGGGAATAATTTTTGTTTTTCCGCTACCTCTGTTCATCGATTTACTTATAGTGGTATCAAAGCCAGGTTCTTGATTATATATATTTTAACTATATTTTGATTGATTAACTGAATTGATTGTTGGATATTGCATGTTTAGTTTTTCATCTGTTAAAATTGCTTAAATTGATTAATACATGAGTTGGATTTGTTGAGGAATTCGCATTGGATCATTTTTGTAATATGCACATGAATAGTATTCTAGAAACTGCGATTTGCATCGTGGCACAGATGAACTGTGCCACGGCGTAGCGTTTTGTATGCCTGGAATACATAAGTATGCCACGGCAAAATAAAACTTTGCCGCAGCATAATTACAGGAAAACATTGAGCGACTGTGAACGCTCATTTGGGCCATGCTGCGGCATGATTACGTAGCGTGATCGCGCAAACACGGAATTTGAGCTGCAACGAAATAAAACTTCACCGTAGCGTGAAATCGTCGTAGAATCGCAACGTGTGTTTGGGTCGTGGAGTAATAAAACTACACCACAGCGTGAATACGAAGATGCAGCACGCCAAATCATAAAATTGTGTGATTGTGTTACGGCGTAAAAAAAAATACACCATGACGCGAATGCTTCGTCAGAGGGCAAGTTGCTGACTTTGCGCCACGGCAAAATAAAACTTTGCCGTGGTGCAAATCTATTCCTACTGCACGCCATAGCATAATAAAACTATGCCATGGCGTGAATGCTGTGTAGCATTTTTAATGTTGGATCGATACGTACTTAAGCAAGTTCAAGAGGGTAATTTTTATTAATCAACCCACCGAATTCAAAATTGATTGTTTTGATTGTATGGAATAATTCTTGTTTGAAAAATTGCATAGTGTCCGGTACATGAGCCTTAGACCTATGGTCAATGCTTTAAAGTGTTTTTGGGTATGTATGATTTTAATCTTTGAATGGGGTCTGTGTGCCATATCTTTCTCCTACCTTCTTGATGTACATTCTCTTCTCATCTCATTCCCCTCGAATGTAAATCGAGGTTTCTAAATTTATTGATGTAAAATTAGTGTAAAATTAATTTCACTATAAATTTAGTATGATGTATTTTGTAATGTACTTGAAAATGGAGCAAGGACAAAGCGATCATACTTGAAGACTCAAGATATTTATTACAGGATCCCTAGGTGACCCACCGATTCCTCTAGGCTCGAGGAAATCTGTTTTACTTAGGTCATGTATCGGCATGTTTCCTTAAATGCATAGAATGCATGCTAAAGGTGTATGTTATGACTATAACATGCTAATAAAGATAAAACTGGTGAGATGTAAAATAAAAACCCTTAAATAAAATATATTAAGTCACGTACGCCTTCCATCATCATGACTTTAATCAAACCACTATTCGTTGGAACCTTGTTGGCCAAAGCAAATGGTACACTTCTACCAATGGGAGGCTAAAACTCATTGGAGTTTTCCTTGATAGTGATGGGTCGACTTAAAATGATGTGTTGTGCTTGTTTGCCAAAGCGAAGGTTGATAAGCATGTCATAGGCATAGTAGAGAAGTACACTTGTTGTGTGTACGTGGTGACATGTAGTGTCCACTCTACTGATACTGAGAATCACACTTGAGGACGATGGCTAGGCCATTGAATTGTGTGATTGGCTTGTTGGCTTGCTTCACATTTGAGGTTGATAGTGAGAGCTATCAACTGGTGTTGATTAAGTTTGTTGGCCTACCTAATCAACCCATTTTGGCTTGTTCGCCAAAGCAAAGGTTTTAAATGGGCAAGACGGGATCTCAGTCCACTAGAAAAACTAACGAGCTTTCCCAAGTTAATAGTGAGGCTATTGACTTAAGGAAAATAGTGGGAGCGTTTTTAATAAAAGACCATATTAAATAATAATGAACATTATAATGACTTTTACTTTTCTACATTTGTAGATTCATCAAAATGAGCATTATGCACCTACGACCGATAATCAAGAAATAAAACAGGTTAGATAGATTCAATTTCTTGTACTCGTATCAAAATCTTGGGATTATACTGAAGGCCGAAAAGAAATTATATATCCTTGATAAGCCTTATGTGGCTGAGCTTGATCCTGATGCCACTCAAGAAGTAAAAGGATACTTACCAAAAGCTCATTGATGATGTTGATCGCATTCAATGCTTTATGTTAGCATTGATGACACCTGAGCTGCAAGAGCAGCATGAGAATATGGACGTTGCTGCCATAATTCTGCACCTCAAGGAGCTTTTTGAAGGAAATGCTAAACATAAAAGGTATAAGGTGTCGAGTGCACTGTTTAGGAGTTGCATGACTGAGGGAGCCCTTTGAGACTTTGGGGTTTGGGTTGGATGTAGACTTACAAGTGGATTTAATTCTACAATCCCTACTCGATTCTTTTGCACCGCTTATAATGAATTTCAATATGAACACGATGGTGAAATCCCTGTCAGAGCTTCTGAACATTCTGAAACTACGGACATGAAAAGGTCCAAGCCTGTTTTACTAGTTGCTGCTAGTAAAGGAAAGGGTAAAGGCAAGGGAAAGGCCAAGGCCAAACCCAAGCCCAAGCCCAAGCCTAAGCCCAAGCTCAAAAGACATGATGCTCTCAAGCTTGAGAGTGGCATTGGGAAGGGAGGGAAAGTAGTCTGCTTCTATTGTGGCAAGCTTGGCTATTGAAGGAAGCACTGCAAGGCTTTCCTCGCTAGCAAGAAGAAGTCCGAGGCTTCAACTTCAAGTACGTTCATGATTGAGATTAACTTCTCTCCTTCAACATCTTGGGTCATTAACATAGGATGTGATACTCACATTTGTACTGATCTGTAGGGACTAAGGGAGAAGTGAACCTACGAGTTGGAAATGGAGCACATGTGGCTGCATTGGTTGTAGAGACTTATTGTTTATCTTTGCCTATGGGCTTGTATTTGGAAATTCATGACTGTTATTTCGTACCTTCTATTTCCATAAATAATATTTCAGTATCCACTTTGGATAATATATGATATCGTTTTGAGATTTCTAATGGATTGTTGTCCTTTAGTTTGAATGGTATTCTATTTGGAATTGCAAGATTATATAACGGGTTATATGCTCTCGATTTAAACAATAAAGATATTCTCAATGTTGAAACTACGAGAGCTAAACATAGCGATCGAAACTAAACATACCTCTGGCATTGTATATTGAGTTCATTTGAGGTATATGAGTCATGCCTATTAGGCAAGATGACCAAGTTGCCTTTCACAGGACAAAGTGAAAGGGCTACTGAACTATTAGGCAACATCTATAGTGATGTATGTGGTCCACTAACAGTTGAAGCCAGAAGTGGATATTCATACTTCATCACATTTACTAATGATTTTAGTAGATATGGTTATGTCTATCTTATAAGACATAAATCTGAAGCCTTTGATAAATTCAAAGAATTCAAGAATGAAGTACATAATATGTTGGGCAAAAGTATTAAAGCTATTTGGTCTGATCGAGGAGGTGAATACTTAAACTCGGGGTTTTTTGAATACCTAAAAGAATATGGGATAGTATCACAATTCACCCCTCTGTATACACCCCAACACAATGGAGTGTATGAGAGGAGGAATGATGTGCTGTCGTAGGCAACCAAGATTAAAAACCTTCCTAACCTAACTACTAAACTGTAAATAGGGTAAGCAAGGGTCGATCCCACGAAGAGTGTCTAGCCGAATTTTTGATGATGTGAACAAGGCTGGGGGGTTTTGAGTGAAACAGAAAATAGTCTTAGCAAAAATCAAAAACAATTCATATCAAAATCAAAAATAACAAAACTTGGTCTCAGACAACATCCGCCATCGGAATCTTACAACTGATCATTGATGCAAAATCAAATCAATCCACACCTGAATATTCACCATTGGAACTATTTTCCTATCTCTCCTTAATTGTAATTAATCAAGAAACAAGCAATCTTAATTAATCTTACCACTAAACAACCCTAGACAAGCGCTCAAGATTTAATCTAGTGGCAGCCTTAAGAATTAGAGAAATCGATGAAGCCAAACAACACAAACACAAGCGGTTGTATTTAATTTAGTTGAATGTTCTTCTTAAGATTACTAATTCCTGACGCAGCGAATTATTAACCCTAATTGCTTCACAAGTTAGAGGGATCAAACAATTACGGATTTGATATCTAACTTAGCAGTAGATTGCAACAATTAACAAACTAGTAGGCCTCCCTAGTAATTAAACGAAACAATCATAAAATTAGGCATAGAAAACCATCCAATACTCAAACACGAAAATTGAACACTAAGAAAAATATATTAGATCTCACAGTTTATTGATTCCGAGGCCTCCGTTTCCTTCGACCAAGTTACAAAAGCTTTAGCCGCTCATAGCCATAATCAAAAACTCAAAAAGAAAGAAAAATTCCAGAGAAGAGAAGAGAGAGGCGTGGTCCCCCTCAAAAACCCTAATCTGATCCCCTTAGCAAAAATCCAGATTCAAGTGTTTGAATCCCACTCAATCTCCTAAAAGAAATATTCTAATATCCTAAAATAACATTAATCCTAATTTGATTCTAATTAATTAAAAATAAGATAAAGTCCTAAAATAAAATGGGAAAGTGGTGATTCTAAGCTGTAACTTGCGTGCCACATGTCCTCAAATCTTCCAATAATAACCTGCCCAATTGATTTGCATGACAAGGCAGAATGCTCCAGGACATCCAGTGCAGATGCGTCAACTTCAAGCTCGATTACAACCTTGATTCAGTGAGTATCTCTCAAAACTCAAAACATGAAAGTTGTAGATATATTTCTTAGTGTTCCACAGAATTTTGAATCATCTCGATCGGAGCTCGGATGAGAGAGTTATGCCCAGATTACGAAACAACGTCGAAACTGTCTGAATTCACTTAATTAGTTCCGTTTTGCAATTAACGCCTCCATTTGCATCATAAATCAAAATAGAATAATAATGAGTACATTTAGGCAACAAATACCTATAAAGACTAAACATTAAGGGGAGTAAATATGACATTTTGCATTCCCATCAAGGAACATGACCTTATTTGACATGGTTAGGTCCATGATGAGTTTTAGTGATCTACCTGCATCATTCTTTGGTTATGCTCTAGAGACTGCGACTCACATACTGAACCGAGTGTTGTCAAATTCTGTAGATAAGACTCCATATGAACTATGGAGTTGGCAAAAACTCGACTTGTCTTATCTAAGGATTTGGGGTTGTGAAGCTTATGTTAAGAAATTGACTTCGAACAAGCTGGGCCTGAAATCTTACAAATGTATATTTGTGGGGTATCCTAAGAAGACCAAAGGATACTATTTCTACCATCCAAAAGAGCGTATAATTTTTGTCGCTCATACTGGTGTCTTCTTAGAAAATGAATTTTTTCTAAGAAGTACTTGTGGGAGAAAAGTAGAACTCGGTGAAATTCTAGAACCAAAAGATTCATTAGATGAATGACGGGAATATGTGCCACAAGAAGTGGTCGAACATCGTGAGGAGGTTGCTCCACAATTTGTGGATCAAATTGAACCACCTCAAGTAGCACAAGAGCTACGTAGGTCTGTGAGAGTATGTCATGAGCTTGAGAGATATGACTATCTTATGACTCAACATGGTGACGTATTGGTCTATCAAGACAATGAACCCAGAACCTACGAAGACATTATATCGGATCTAGATTCCGTCAAATGGCTTGAAGCCATGAAATCTGAGATAGACTTCATGTACCAGAACCAAGTGTGGTCTCTGGTGGATCCACCTGAAGGGGTAAAACCCATAGGTGTAAATGGGTCTTCAAGAAGAAGACTGACATGGATGGCAAGGTGCATACATATAAGCCACAACTGGTTGCCAAAGGTTTTAGACAAATTCATGGTATTGAATATGAAGAAACCTTTTCTTTGGTTGCCATGATTAAATCCATCTGGATTATGCTTGCAATTGTTGCATATCATGACTATGAGATCTGGCAAATAGAATGGAAACCTTGAAGAGGATGTGTACATAGCACAACATGATGGTTTCGTTCTTAATGGGCAAGTTGATAAGGTATACAAGTTGTAGATATCCATTTATGGACTCAAGCAAGCTTCAAGGAGTTGGAACATTCATTTTGATGAAGCCATAAAAGAATTTGGTTTTATCAAGAATGAAGATGAGCCCTGTGTTTACAAGAAAGTGAGTGGGAGCGCAGTGGCATTTCTGGTGTTGTATGTTGATGACATACTTCTAATCGGGAATGATATACCAAACTTGTAGTCGGTAAAGACTTCGTTATCTAAGTGCTTCTCTATGAAGAACTTAGGAGAAGCAGCTTGCATCCTAGGAATAAAGATCTATCGTGATAGATCACGTATGTTGATTGGCCTATGTCAAAGTACATACATTGACAAGGTACTGAACAGATTTAATATGGAAGAATCCAAGAAGAGATTACTTCTGATGTCACATGGTGTCCATCTTTAAGGATATGTGCCCTAAAACACAAGATGAGAGAGATAGGATGAAGAGGATCCTATATGCATCAGCAATTGAATCCATCATGTATGTCATGTTGTGTACTCGGATTGATGTCTCATGTGCATTAAGCACTTATTGTAGATATCAATCGGATCTAGGTGAGCATCATTGGATGGCTATCAAGAACATTCTTAAGTACCTGAAGAGGATTAAGGATATGTTTTTGGTTTATGGAGGGGAAGATGAGCTCACTATAAGAGGTACAGTGATGCTAGTTTCCAAATAGATAAAGATGATTATCGTTCGCAATCTGAGTCTGTATTTTGTCTCAATAGGGGTGCAGTGAGTTGAAAGAGTTCCAAACAAAGCACTGTAGCGGACTCTACAATAGAGGCTGAGTATATCGCATATCTGATGCAACCAAGAAGGCAGCCTGGATTAAAAAGTGTGTCACTAAACTTGGTGTGGTCACCACGATTATTGATCCAATAGATGTTTACTGCGACAACAGTGGAGCAATAACGCAAGCAAATGAGCCACGGTCTCACCAGAAGTCCAGACACATACTAAGATGATTTCATCTCATCAGAGAAATGGTTGAGAGGAAAGATAGGCAGATCAGTAAAGTTCATACTGATGACAATCTCGCCGATCCACTAACGAAGCATCTGTCATAGTAGAAGCATGAACAACACTTGAGGTCATTTGGTATTAAATGCATAAATGATTGGCTATAGTGCAAGTGGAAGATTGTTAGAGTAGGTGCCCTGGAGTCAATCAATTATTGTAGAATTGACTCTTTATAATAATGTTCATTAATCAATAAAAGGCATTTTATTCTATATAGTGTAAATCATATTGATATGTATTGATATATGTCCTTAGGATGGTAGAACTGTGATGAGGGTATCAAGTGTTTCAAATCTTGATAGTGAGAACCCTATAATCACATATGGTGGCCATTCTAGAAATGTCCATAGCCCTAGTATTATTCTGACCAAGAACACAGATAATACGATAAGGCTATCATAGTGTTGAACGACCCTGTCAAAAGGCAGTGACTAATCTTAATTGTCAAGGTTGTTTGCCGACAACCTGGTGCAACACATGGGTGCTTATTGCAGGCAAGTTCACTAGACTAACCCACCAAGGGATTCCATATAGATGGTAACCCCAGTGTCTATGGAACAAATCTTCCAACGAAATATGGTGTATGTGATCTTTAGACTTGAGATCACCGAAGCGCCTTATGAATCGATTGGTGTAGTTTGACACTAGCCCAATGTAGTTCTATTTAGAGCTATCAATACGATAGTGATTGGCTACATCGAGGAGTGTACCAAGACCATGGTGGATCGACAAAGGATTCATCACTCCCGGGTATAGGAGAAGTTATCTCACTGTGCAATTTAGTGAATGACAATGACACTAAAGTTGTGGCCACAGTGGGATTGAGTTGTTGCCCAATCCAATTTATTATTACAGTCATTGGTCCAGTAACTGAATAACAAATGTATCGAGGATAACTGAGGTTGACACTATTTATGTACCTCAACCTCGATGAGTTAACAGATGATGAAAGGATTCGATTGCACGATAACCATATAGGTAGTTGTTTCGCTGAATCCAAATCTATCAAGTGGCCATGATGCCTTACTAAGGGTCAATCTTGGTATGTGTGTCGTGAGACGATTGATTGGTGTCAATTGCGATACTGCTCACTGCCGATATGATGAGGAGTCTACGGGTAACATACTTAGGAGACAGTTTAAGGATGGTAAATTTTGGAAGGACATATTTGTCTTTTAGACAAATGGGTATATTGGTAATTTTGCTATGTAATTAAATTTATTGAGGTTGTAGCATGTGTCCAATTTTATTATTGGAATAATTTAGCAAAATTATAAATTTAATTATTAAGGTTAATACTTATATTAATATTTAACTAAATAATTAAATAGGGACCTATATGCGATTCCACCTAAGTTTGGATTGTTGCTAAACTTTGGGGGTGGAATGGAAATTTATGTCATTATTTAAAGGAAACAAATTTAGGTTTATTCAACCTAAGTCATTTGAGTCGTGGGTGAGAGACTTTGAAGAGAAAATTTCTCTCTTCCTTTCTCTTCATTCAATCTTCCAAAATCCACACACCTTAAAGCCAAGAATTAACTTTAGCAAAGTTAATTCTTGGTCTCTCACGTACTGTCTTCATGTGGACGACATGAGTTCGATTCCATTCTCAAATCGGTAGCGAAATCACGTTCAGAGATATTGACGGAGCCTCCAAACGTTGGTATAATCTAATCCTTACATGGATCTTTATTATTTCAATTTAAGCATGCATATATATATATATATATATATAGAGAGAGAGAGAGAGAGAGAGATCTTGGCGAAATCAGAGTAATCGATAGGCAATAATTTTTCTTTTTCCATTGCCTCTGCTCATAGATTTACTTACAATTCTTAGAAACTGAAGGGACACAATAACAATCCAAAAGTTCTAATATAAGGCCCGAAGGCAAAGATAAATAATAACTTCTTATGGCCAATGCAGCAACTCGCGATCCATTTCCAACTCATTGGTCCACCTCTTCTCAGCCGAGTGATCTACTCTGTCACAGTCCCTACATAGAAGTGCAAATATTAGAGGCACATCCAGTATCAATTACCAAAAATATAACAGGAGAAATATTTATTTCAATCATATTCATACCTTTAGAAGAAAATACATTATTCTTCTTCTTGTTTGCTAGGAAGGCTTTGCAATATTTCCTCCAGTAGCCAGGATTGCCATAGTGAAAGCGAAAATCCTTCATATCCACATTGATTCCTCCCAATGACTCATGAGCTTGTTTATATTTACGCCTAGTCTTGACTTCACTTTCATCACCGCTTGAGTTAGCTTCAACCAACATCATCATGTTAGACATATTCATGTCTAGCTCTACAGTCTCTAACATGTTCAAAAACTCAGGAAGAGTCTTCTTCTTATTATTCTTGACAATGCTAGAAACAACATGAGAAAAATTACGTATCTGGCAAGGACTGTAATATTAAGTCCATTGTTAAATCCTTATCAAGACTACATCCCAAAATATCAAGCGTCTCAATATACTCTTTCATCTTAAGTAAATAAGGGCCAACTTTGGTTCCCTTATACATCTTGCATCTAAATAACTTCTATGACAGCTTATACCTTTTGTTTTGTTGAAGGGTATGGACTATGGTAGATAAATCTATGCCCTCATACTATCTTTGCAATTCAGGTGTCATTGATGCTAACATGACATACTTAACAAGATTGATGTTAGCATCATGTAGACGTTTTTTTATAAACGTCTCCTTGTTGTTGGTTGGAATCATCAACAGGCTCTAGAGACGTAGCTTGTTCGATGGTGTAAAATTTGCTTTCAGACTCAAGTACAATCTAGAAATGTCTATACCAGTCTAAGAAACTATCACCATCAAACTTATTTCCTTGTTCAATGATTGATCATAGTGTCAAGTTAGGTGTAGTCATTAAGAAATGTAAATTTATAATATTGAAAAATAAACAAAGTTAATATTATATTTTATTAATTAATAAGGTCTTTGATTAATCAATAACTATCACTATTTTACTCAAGCTTAATAGACCTTACTATTAAACTCGGGAGGGCCCAATAGTCTTCCTAGTGGGCCGAAATCCCATCACTTCTATTTCAAACCTTTGCTTGGGCAAACAAGCTAAAATAGAATGATTAGGTCAACAAACTTTTTTTGACATCATTTAATAACACTAACTATTAAACTCAAATGTAAATAAAGCCAACAAACCAATTATGCAATTCAGTGGCACCAATCATTGTTCTTAGGTGTAATTTTCGGATCAATAGAGTAGACACTACATGTCACCAAGTGCATCAAACAAATGCACTACTCTACTATGCCTTTAGTGTATTTATCAACCTTCGCGAAGGCAAACAAGCAAAGTACACCAGTTAAGTTGAACCCATCACTATTAAGTAAAACTCCAATGTATGATTAACCTTCCATTGGTAGAACTGTATCCTTTGTAGGGGCGAACAAGGCCAGAAGGAACAGTGGTTTGATTAATCTCATAGTGATAGATGGCGCGTGGTTATTTATAACTTAATATCTAAACGAGGGTTTTAATTTAAGCATCTCACCAATTTTATTATCTTCTTTGCAAGTTATAAACCGGCATGTTAAATACATTCAACCTTAGCATGCTTTCTATGACAATAAAATAAATGTGTCAGTGCATGGCCAATCTAAAACCAAATTCCTTGAGCCTTAAGGAATTGGTAGGATAACATAGGGTTCATGTAAATAAACACAATATATAATACTTGTGTCTTAGATATATGCTTCAAGACTTTGCTTTATGTTCTTTACATCAATGAATTACAATAAATAAAACCTATTCTAATTTACATCAATAATGTCACGACTGGGGGCTATCCTTTATCTTGCCCATTGTGTCTTCGGCATATGACCCAATGGTAATTATGTTATCTGGCCAAGGTATAAGTCCAAGGTTCAAGTCATGAGGGAGGCGTTCACAAGGTGGAGAGACCACGAAGCGAAACAAAGTCGTGAGGGTCTGAAAGAGGCATGGTAAGAAGAACCTATAGCGGACAATACCTTGGACGTGTTCGGCACGTGGGGAAAGCTCTTGAGTTGAGAGTGGCAAGATAGAGAATAGCCCTCGGTCATGACAAATAAGTAGAAACCTCGAGTTACATTCAAGGGGATTTAGATAAGAAGAAAATTACATTGAGAGTAAACGAGATAGGCAGGACTCGCAGGTCCTATTTTAATAAAATATTAAATACAAGCATTCATTTCCATAAGATGTTTACAAATGTAACCTAGGGTCAATGGCCAAGTACCGAACACTATGCATAATCAGACACCAATCAGATATAGCATATAATTCAAAAACTCAATTTTTGAATTTACTAGGTAAAATTCAACTACCCCTTTTAATTCTACAGAATATTAAGTTGGTCCCTAAACTTGCAAAACTTGGAGTTTAGTCCTTGTTCAGTGAAAACATGAACTGATTAGTCCATAACAGCAACAACTGCTCCATTTCATGGTGGCTTGATGAAAAAGTTCAAAACATCAATTATCAATTCCCAAAACACCTTTCACTCGCAACAACGTGTGAATACCCTTTTCCCCTTCAATTTCCTCCATGAAAGAACGCAGGGAAATACCCTTAAATAGGTGGTTGCCTGCAGTTGTAGGCAACACCCTAGGAGCCTAAAAACGGGCTGCTCCCAAAAGGCTGTGAGTGTTAACGCACAGCCACAATAGCAGTTGCAAGGAAAACACACAGCCACAACAGTAGCTGTGTAAATGAGTGTGCAGCCTTGGCCTGGTTGAGTAAAATGCACCAGGTCAGGGGCAAGCCATGTGTAACAACATATGGCCTAACGCAGGATTAAGTAAGCCATGCGCAACAACTAATGGCCTGAGCAAGGCTGCATGCATCACGCGCAATAGCCCACAGTTAGAAGCAGGCCAATCGCATACTGAAGCGCGTGGCCAAGGGCCATCAGCCACACACTGTGATATGCGGCCAAAGAGAGGCTGCATGCGTCAACGCATGGCCACATCAAGGCAGTCGTGCGCTACAACGTAGGACTAGGATCAGAGCAACCGTGCACTGCAACGCATGGCTAAAGGGAGCTACGTGCTGCAACACACAGCCAACATGGAGTTACATGCGACAACGCGCAGCCAGGGGACAGTCGCATGCAACAATGTGCATAGCCAAGGAAACACCACCATTTTTTAATTTTTATTTATAAAAATAAAACCAACAGTTTTTCATCAACATAATTAAAAAAAAAAAAGGATTATTAATTAATTAAACCAAATTCACAATTGATTATGAAAAACCCTAAAACATGTAATCATACATATCACAAACATGTATATCTTTTATAAACTCTATACATCAAATCCAGGGCTCTGATACCACTGCAGGGTTTTTAATAGAATAAAAGGTGCACAATATAACATATGGTGTTTATCACAAGATGCTAAGATTCCTTTAGATTCCTCATTCAATGTTGATTCTACCTCCCATTTGGGAGACTATCTCTTGGATTATTTACTTCATGTGATGTGTTTGGCACTTCTTTGCCAATTCACTAGCCAAGTCAAAAAGCATTTCCTTCTTATAAACTTTGAAAATTCAAAGTTGGAGGCTTATTGAAATGGTGTCTTTTTGGAGAATGGAGGACCACTTTTGTTCTTATCTTCGTGGCATTCATTCAGCTAAATCAAAACAAATTTTGTTGCACTCTTTTATTCGCAATGTTGCACCATTTTGCGAAGATCAATCTCGATCTTCATCCTACAGCTAAAAGGAATCTTGATTCCAGGTGGAAGCTGATGCTAAGACCCTTTGCTTGTATAAAAACTCACCCTTGGTTAATAGAGGCAAGAGCGAGAGTCAATTGGTTTAGGGTTTATCAACTTATTAGGTGTAACTCTTCCTTATTGTTTGGGTTTAATATAGAGGATAACAATGCTCTGTAAATCCCTAGATATTGCTATTCGGAATGATATACTACCTTGCTTTGGAGAGTAGATGGAGGCCTTGAGTATCGAACCACTATAATTGAATTTGTCTCCTTTTATCTTCTTGTTTTTCTTTCTATTTCTTGATGCCTATTGATAATTTTGTGGTTGATTGATAGTTAATCTTGTGGGGTTAGTTCATTAGGTTGAATGTGAGCCTGGTTGGGTTATTATTCAAGTCGAACCACTTAAAAAACAACAAATTGTTATCAAAGCCTGGTTGCATTATTAAACATGTCTACCAAATTTGAGTTGGAGAAATTTATAGGTACTAATGATTTTGGGCTTTGGAAAATGAAGATGGAGGTTGTACGGGTGAAATAGGGCTTGGCTTTGGCATTGAAAAATGAATTAGAGCTTCCAACGTCAATGATAGCAGTTGAGAAGAAGTGTTGGATAAAGAAAACCTTGATTCTTGGGCTGGGTGATAAATTTATTTGGGAAATCAAGAAGGAGAAGACAGCCATTGAGATTTGGAGTAAGTTAGACTTTGTTTATTTATCTGAAGCTGTAGCTAATAGATTATACTTGAAATAGCAACAGTTTGGGTTCAAATGGATGAACATAAGTCTTTAAAAAATAATAAGGTTGATTTTTTAAAGATAGTACAAGATTTGGAAAGTATTTCGGTTAAAATTGATGATGAGGATCAGCCTATGATTTTATTAAATCCATTACCTAAATCTTACTCTAATTTTGTGGAGACTTTGAAATATGGGAGGCAAACACTAAATTTAGAATAGGTAATAGAAGCAATTTTGGCTAAGGATAGTGAAAACAGGATGAAGGATAGGCATAAAGGAGATGGAGAAGGTCTTAGTGTTAGGGCAAGACTAGAAAAGAAAAACTGGGAAAAGGGAGGTCATAATCAAGATAGATTTAGGTCTAAATCTAAATCTTGAAAGTGTTTCTTTTGTCATAAAGAGGGACATTTTAAAAGAGATTGCCCTTAGAGGAAAAATAAGAAGAAATTAGATAAGGAAAGTGAGGGTAGGAGTGTAGATGTAGCTAGATAGGGTTATGATAGTTCAGAAGTCTTGGTTATTTTTTAGGGAAAATTAAGTGAGGAGTGGATACTTGACACAAAGTGCACCTATCACATGACACCAAACAGAGAGTGGTTTTGTTCTTTTAAGCCTCTAGATGGTGGTAAGGTTTTGATGGGAAACAATGTTGTTTGCCAGATAAAGGGTATCGGCAATGTTAGACTACGTTTGCATAATGGTCTAATCAAAACACTCATGATGTTAAATACATTCCTAATATGAAAAGGAATCTAATTTCTCTTGGTATATTTGATGCAAATGGTCTCAATTACAAAGCAGTGAATGGGAGTCTGAAGGTAATGAAAAGGTCTTTAGTGGTTATGAAGGTTGAGAGAAAGAATGGGTTGTATGTGTTGAATAGGGAAGCTAAGAGTGGTATTGTAGGTGTTAGGTCTCCAAAGGTTCAAGACAAGATTGTTCTTTCGCACAATTGCTCATGTTTGTAAGAGAGGCCTAGTAGAGTTAAGTAGGCAGAATCTGCTTTGTAGGGATAAAATTGAGAGATTGACATTTTGTGATCACTGTGTTTATGGCAAAATGATTAAAGTTTGGTTCTAGTCAACATTACTCAAAGGCACCACTTGAGTATGTTCACTTAGATGTTTAGGGACCCTCTAGATATTATTCTCTTGGTGGATGTAGGTAATTTATTAGTTTTGTTGATGATTTCTGAAGATATGTTTGGGTTTATTTTTTGAAGACCAAGGATGAAGCATTTCTGAAGTTCAAGTAATAGAAGACCATGGTGGAGACTCAAACTAGGAAGAAATTGAAGAAGCTCAGAACTGATAATGGTCTAGAATTTGTTAATCAAGAGTTTAATGATTTCTGCAAGTTGAATGGTATAGTGAGGCACAAGACAGTGAGATATACCACAGCAAAATGGCTTATGTGAAAGACTAAATAGGACCATTTTGGAAAAGGTTAGAAGCATGCTTTCAAGCTCAAAATTACCAGTGAAATTTTGGGCTGAAACGGCACACACTGTAGTCTACCTCATTAACAGAAACACCATCCTCAATAATAGACTTTAAGGTTCCTTTGGATAAATTTATTGGTCACTTAGTTAAACTAGACAATCTTAAAGTGTTTGGTTGCTTATCTATGATCATATTAAGGATGATAAACTTAAATCGAGGGCTGTGAAATGCATTTTTTTGGGATATCCAAAAGGTGTTAAAGGCTTCAAACTCTAGAATTTGGAGGCTAAAAAGTGCATTATAAGCAGAGATCTGATATTCAAAGAAGATGTGTTACCGAGACTTGGGAAAGATATTCAAAGTTCATAAAGGATGTTATCTGAGGCTGATAAATTAGAACTAGAGTTGTTAACTTTTCAATCTGGGCAGAATTCATATCAAGGTAGAGTAATTGATACTAAAATTCCACATGAGACAGCAGATGAACAAGTTGAAAATCTTAAAGATGAACTAGTGGGAAATGATTCAGAATTGAGAGATTAACATTTGGCCAGAGATCGGGTTATGAGGGTGGTTAGGCCTCCAAATAGGTTCAAATATGCATATCTTGTTGTTTATGCATTGCAAGTTAAAGAAGATTTGAATGATGAACCTAAAACATATCAAGAAGTTGTAATTAGAAAGGATAAACTTCAGTGGAAACAGGCTATTGATGAAGAGCTTAATTCTTTATTGAAGAATGGAACCTAGACACTGGTGGATAAATCCAAGAATAGCAGAGTGGTTAGATGTAAGTGGATCTTTAAAAAGAAACCAAGAATGACTTCTATTGAACCTCCAAGATTCAAGGCTCATTTAGTGGCAAAGGGATTTACTCAAGTTAAGGGCATAGACTACAATGAAACCTTCTCTCCTGTACTCAAGCATTCTTCCATAAGAATGTTATTGTCACTGGTTGTTCAATATGATCTTGAGCTGGAACAATTGGTTGTTAAGATAGCATTTCTACATGGTGGGTTACTTGGAAGAAATGATTCTAATGGAGCGACCTGAAGGTTATGAAGAAAAAGGAAATAAAGGTAAAGTTTGTTTAGTTAAAAAATCTTTATATGGTCCCAAACAATCACCATATCAATGGTATAAAAGTTTGATTCATTTATGCTTGAAATTGGTTTTCTGAGAAGCAATTATGATAGTTGTCTTTACTTTAAAAGGACTTCAGATATGACTCATGTTTATTTGCTTTTGTATGTGGATGACATGCTTATTGCCTGCTATGAGAAGTATGAGTTAACTAAACTAAAGAAGATGTTGAATACCAAGTTTGAAATAAAAGAGTTGGATCATGCTCAAAAGATTCTTGGTATTTCAATAATCAGAGATCGAGTTAATGGGAGCTTGATGCTGTCTCAGCAAGAATATGCTAGAAAAATATTACAAAATTTAACATGGGAGAGTCCAAGCTTGTTCAGACACATCTTAGGCAACATTTCAAGCTATCACATGATCAAAGTCCACAATCAGAACCAGAAAAATTGAAGATGTCTTATGTGCCTTATGCTACTGCTTTGGGAAGTTTGATGTATCTGATGATATGCACAAGGCCAAACTTAGCTTATGTCATAAGCCTTATAAGCAGATTTATGAGTAATCTTGAGAAAATTCATTGGGATGCCTTGAAGTGGATGTAGAGATATGTGAAGAGACAACTTCTATTGGTATTGAATACAAGAGAAGTCAATTGAATCAAGCCTATGTGGATAGGTTTGTAGATGTTGATTATGCAAGAGATGCAGACAGAAGAAAATCCACTATTGGATATGTGTTTTTGGTTTTGGGAAATGTGGTGAGTTGGAAATATAAACTTTAGCATATGGTGACATTGTCTTCTACAAAATCAGAATATGCAGCCATTACTGAAACTGCAAAAGAAGCAAGATGGCTGATGGGTCTAGTAGGTGAGCTGGGAATTGTTCAGAAGCCAATAGTGATACAAAGTGATAGCCAAAGTATTATTCACTTGTGTAAGAAACAAGTTTTCCATGAGCTTACCAAGCACATATATGTACATCTTCACTTCATTCGGGAACTCATTGAGAATGGTGAGATAAGAGTGGGAAAGGTGGTTGGTTCTAAAAATCCAGCGGACATGCATACAAAGTCGATTACTACTGATAAACATAGGCTTTGTATGAGCCTATTACATATTGAATGATGATGATAAAGGATTCCAAGGCAAGGGGAGGTGGTATGTCAAAGCAAGTACCAAGGTGGAGAATTGTGATGTGTTTGGCACTTCTTTGCCAATTCACTAGCCAAGTCAGAAATCATTTCCTTCTTATAAACTTTGAAAAGTCAAAGTTGGAGGCTTATTGAAATGGTGTCGTTTTCAAGAATAGAGGACCATTTTTGCTCTTGTCTTTGTGGCATTCATTCAGCTAAATCAAAACAAATTATGTTGCACTCTTTCGTTCACAATGTCGCACCATTTAGCGAAGATCAATCTTGATCTTTATCCTACGGCTGAAAGGAATCTTGATTCTAGGTGGAAGCTAATGTTGAGACCCTTTGATTGTATAAAAACTCACCCTTGGTTAACAAAGGAAAGAGCGAGAGTCAATTAGTTCAGGGTTTATCAACTTATCATGTGTAATTCTTCCTTGTTGTTTGGGTTAATAGAGGTTAATAATGCTTTGTAAATCCATGGATATTGCTATTTGGAATGATATACTACCTTACCTTGGAGAGTGGAGGTAGGCCTTGACTGTCGAACCACTATAATCGATTTTATCTCCTTTTATTTTCTTGTTTTTCTCTCTATTTCTTGATGCCTATTGATAATTTTGTGGTTGATTGATACTTAATCTTGTGGGGTTAGTTCATTAGGTGGAACGTGAGCCTAGTTGGGTTATTATTTAGGTCGAACCACTAAAAAAAACAACACTTTGGGTGTAAGTAATATCCACTGGAGAAATTATATTTTTACTCTTTGAGGAAATTCGGGCACCACATACTCATAATAAAAGATTTACATGTTTTTTTTTCTCAAATTGAATCCAACTTATACTCATGATAAAAGATTTGTAATATTTAATGACAAATTTGTAAAAAATGATCTTGTACACGTATTCAAATCAGAAGTTATGAAAACGAGATAGCTGCCTAGTATATTGGTATTCACTTTGTAAGATATCTTCTAATTTAAGTTTTGGAAGTAAAACTTATTAAAATAAGTTTTTTCTAAAAAAAAAAAAAAAAAAAAAATTTATGAAATGATATGTTTCTTTCACGTTTGTTGATACGAAATTCCGTACCAACCAACATGCGAGACTAGAACCCTTATCAATCAGAGATGTTCGATTAACCGAGGGATGAATCGAGTAAGATGGGTGCATGACTCTTGAGAATCAACAAAGATGGATTAACCCATGCATGACGATGACCCTGATAATGGCATGCCTCCTGGAAAATGATATGCGAGAAAAGAGCATTTTTAAAGTGGTTTGACCGGAAAATAAACAGAGCCTACATCCACTAATATTTTATGTAAGTGTATGAGTGTGAATCAAGTTACACAGGATGGTTCCTCTGTATTGGATATTTTCTTTTGTAGGCCTTATCTTCTGCTCCCAAAACCCCCTCTTATTTGGTTGTCTTCTGTATTTATATGGAACCCTGGGGCTATCATGGTGGCAGGCGCGTCAACCGGGTAGTCATGAGTTAACCGGCAATCGGAGGCTCACACGCTATAGAGAATGATGGTTTTCCCTCTAACAGCAGACTCCTTTACAGGTTTTTCTTTTAGTTTAGTTGCATGAAAGACGCATGGAATTTGCTTGGCCGCGTGTCGTTGATCAGGCTAAGCAGTTTATACATGGTAAAGTGATTTAGCTGAGTGAAATAATGTTTTTCACATGGCGGGTCCCTTTCCTGTATTGCCAAATGTCGAGCTCGTATACGCTTATCATTCATGCTTTCTTTGGTTCGTCTTTGTCCCTGAGCTTAATGTATCCCCGGAAAGGGGTGTACTTCAGGATCCTTAATTGATCTCGGGCCGGAGACGTTTACGGACAACAATGTTCATTCTAAAGACAAAGATGCGCGCATTTGCAGTATATATTCCAAGACCAAAAAAAAAAAATCTCTTTTCTTGGGATTAAGTGTTCGAGAAAAACTACGGCTCAAATAGTAGCTTTAACAAGCCCAAAGGTGGCACTAAAAAGTCTTTAATAAGAGACGAACTTTAATAAATGCCAAAAGCTTTGTTTCAGTTATCCTATATTGCAAGTGGTTTTACTAACAGATAAATCTGAGTACTATTTCTTTTTCTAACTGGGCCCAAACAAATTGATGCTTGGATACAGAAAAACCAAATATTGACTTGGAAATGCGATGAAATGAAAGCACCAAATTCAACAATTTAATTCCCTTAGCAAATATTGACCAAGTATTCTTACCGGCTGCAGTTAGCAAGATTTAATGAGTTGGGTCCCAGCCTACTATTACTTGCACTTCTTTCCAATGTAATTTCAATACCCAATAAAACATCTTTATATGAAGGCGAAACGAATTATATCTACCAAGGTTTGACGAAACGGTAAATTAATACTTTAAAGGTTTCAAAACGATAAATAAGTACTTTTTATTAGTAAAAAGATTAGAATACCCTTTAAAAAATATTAATCTATTTTTTAATTACTTTTAGACCCCTTAATTTTATCCAGATCTGGCCATAGATCTAGCCGAAAAGGCCAGATCATTGAATTATCGGCCATTTCTAATAGTGACGTAGACTATTATGACAAATTTTGGTTACCACCAGCGGTGGCCGCCGGAATCTGACAAGTATGGGTAGGTGGGGGTATTTTTGTTAATTTTTAAATATTTTTTCTGGGGGTATTTGATAGAATTAATAAACTTAAGGGGTCTAAAATAATTAAAAAAATAGACTAATATTTCTCAAAAGGCATTCTGGTCTTTTCACTAATAGAAGGTACCTGTTTATCGTTTTGAAACCTTTTGGGTACCATTCTGTCGTTTCGCCAAACCGTTTAACCTTATATCAATCAACAATTGGCCCTTAAACCCTTGCAATCCTAGATTGAAATAAAAGATAACAAACCCAGATTTATATTAAAAAAAAAAACAAAGATGTTCAACCAAATCAAGCTGTTTTTTAATATTGAAAGCATATATATGTATTCCACTGAACGCAAAATATGCAAGCTACAATAAGCTGGATAAAACTTAGTAAATATTACATTCCATCGAGGCTTCTTAGAATGAAAATTTATCAAACATCTGAGGCATAAAAGCATCTTCGAAGGAGAAATCAGATCTTTCTTGCTGCTCATGAGTACTGGTGCCAGTGATAGGGTTGCCAGCAGCAAGCAGAGCCGTTGGATTAGCAGTGGCATCATTGTTGATATTAGTGAACTTGGTAGAATCAGGTGATCCTGCATCTTGGCCAGTGAGTTCTTGAACCAAAGCCCTGAACTGAGAGGCGCTTGTGTTGACCTTCATAGGGTTGGATATGTGCACTATTTTGATTGGTTTTTTCTTAGATTTGGTATTTTTTCTTGCTTTTCTTCTCTGGACGTTATCCATGTTGAAGAGATGGGTACGTCAAGAATGCCCTCAAATGAATACTGATGCAAATGAAGACTTTGGCGATGTTAAGGAGACGATTTTGAGGCTGCGGATAAGTTTCTCGAAAAGAAAAGATAGAAAAAAGATGATAGAGAAACATGAAAGAGAAGAAATGTGGACGATTTGAAGTAGCAAATACTGAACAAAAACAGACTTTTGCTATCCTAACCGTCAACAGAGCGCGTTTGGGTAAAACTCCTGTTATAATAATAAAATATTCTCATATATAACTATTTTTAACGATCTTAATTTTCAAAATGTAAAAAATTTGTTTGAAAAACATATATAACCTTAAAATCACATGAATTAATTTAATTTTCTTTAATTAAAAATAACAAAGATAATAATAATCGAAATCCAGCACTATCTAGTATGGTCTAAGATGCTTTAATTAGACTATTAAGTCATACAGTTAAATATTACATTCGATCTAGATTATCAAGTCTAATATAGCCTAGCATTATGTATTAAAAATATATATCATTTTTTATTTCATTAAAAGTAGAATTGGTAAGTTATGAATTTTAAAGCTAAATTTGTTGTTTAAAAAAATGGATATATTTTGAGTAAGTGTAATTATTGAGTTGACTAAACATGTCTAAACCCCTGATTAAAATAATTAATTTATCTCCATTAAATTTGGAATTTTATTTCTTCTTCATCTACTTTACTGGATTCCCACTAACTACATCATGGTAAAACTTCAGATAAAATATCTTAAATTAACTATATATTTTACAGTTAAACCTTACGGTTAAAGTTATAAATTAACTTTTTGGTATACTACAAGTTAACCATACAATTACAAGTTTATTCTTTGTTAGTTTAGTTAATCAATCATAATCATTCCTAGATACATAGATTAATAACATTGAATAATAAACTTATATATAATATAAATAATGACATCAATCTAGTGAGAACATTTTGTTGACATTTTTAAGATTACATCAATTTTTTTTTAAAATATTAATGCTTTTATCTATACTTTTTTTTTAGTAAGTCATTTACTTATTAGTGTGCACTTAACTTGCAACCAATATGGAAATTCTAAAATGTCCCAAGCAACAACTATATATCGTGGTTGTAAACAATAACTATGGTGTGTCACATCACTTTATAAACTAGATTTTGTATTCAAACTTTGTAAGAGGAGTATTATTCTATTTTGTTTGTTTGTCATATATTGTGTTTTGAAATATTCAAAATATATTAAATTCAAATAATGAATTTAAGATTCCTACGGGTTAATCTCAAGCCATAAGTGATTGGTGAGAAAGAAAAAAAAGAGAAAAACTAATCATCCCATAATATATTGTATCTCAAAAATCATATCCCAAAATGATATGTCACCATATTTGCTGTTTATGTGTCATTTAATGCATCATCATTTTACTTAAATGTTAATACTATATACAATAAAATCTCTCTATAGTTATAACGGTGGAACTAACTAATTTTATTACTATTATATACAATAAAATCTCTCTATAGTTATAACGGTGGAACTAACTAATTTTATTACTATAAAGAAGTTATAACTTAATGGAGGTATAGTTATAAAAATTATAGTTTTGATTTCTTATTTTTTTAATTCATGTTTTAGTAGTACAGTATTATGATTTTAATTTAGTGCTTCAATTGTTTACTTTTGAAATAGATAGAAAATCGTGTCTTGAAATCAGCAAAGATAAGTGTCATTGATGGAACTATAAATACAGTTGATGCATGGTCAATTGATATGAAGCCACAGACAATTACCAATGGTTTTAAGCATTACAAAATTAGGACCCTCGACTTTGATGAATTGCAAGTTACAAATGAAGTGGACGAAGAATATAAAAGAGTCATTGCAAAATCGAGTGATCAGATTCGACAAGAAAATAAAAGAGTCATTACAAAATTGAGTGATCAGATTCGACAATTTCACTACACTAATTGAATGGATATTAATATCTTCCTGGATCATCCAAATGAGCAACAAATCGTGTATGCTTTAACCGAAGAAGAAATCATTGCTACAATTATACAAGAAGATAAAGGAAATAATTCTAAGGATGATAGTACGGAAATACAAAACGTTTCCTGCCGTGAAGCTCTAAACATGCTTGAGAAGCTAAAAATATTTTGGCTTTAACAAGAAGGTATCCAGGCTAGCAAGTTATTACACACTAGTAAGGTAAAAGACGTGGTAACAACTCTAAAATATAAATCATTGTCTCAAACAACTTTAGATAAATATTTTATTTCATCTTAAACATTTAATGTAACATAACATATATTTTTTAGTAATATACAGATAATTATTACTATGTGGAGGTAACTTTCCTTAAGACGGGAATAAGAAAAATTATAACTTATTACAATGTGAAATTTATTCTTATTTATAACTATCCCAAATTGGGACTATAATTTTTTATGACTATATAGAGTTTATTCTTATATAGAGTATCACTATAGAGAAGTTTTACTATATATATAATGCATGATACTGGAGTGTACAATTCAAGATATATTTTGGGAGGAGTAGTATTATTGGGAAAAAAAAAAGTGAAAAAGAGTGTTTTAATTTTGGAGAGAAAAAAAGGGGAAAAAATAAACCTATATTTATTGAAAATAAATGGTAATGTTGAAATGAATAAGATATCTTTATAAGTTAAATTAGTCTTTAAATTAGAAAATGGAGTTTATTTTTTTAAATAGGGTCATGTTTGAAACTTGCGAGATCCAACCAACCATACAGATGGCTTCAAATTAGGATATGTAAGTGTAGCTATCAAAATTATCATTTTACTGGGTTTGAACCAGGACATTCAAATTATCATTTTTTTAATACACAAACCTTTACATATAAAGATAATGACTAATATCCAAGCTATGTATCCTTGACCAAGTGATAACAATTCAATACATTTTTACTAGTGCAAATCATAGTTATTAGTATCCTACGATACATAATTTGCATCCTCCGATACAAATCGTCAATGATACGTATAAGAAAATGTATCTTAAAGCTTTCGATATGTTGATATGTATCCTAAAATATGATAAGTATCGGTTCGTATCCTTAAAAATATCGATACGACTTTATTAATTTGGGTCAAGGCCCAAAAAAAATTCGGGTTGGATCCGGGTCACACAACCCAGTTCACTAAAACCCACCCAAATTTACTCATTTTGCATTGAGAAAGTGAAGATAAAGATGTGTTACCCATTTTGCATGATAATAATAATACAAGTGGAGATATAGATATTAACATTGATCTTTGAAATGATATGAATGATTGAGAGGAAATTATATAAATTCTTAATTTTATGTTTAATTTTGATTATGTAATACCATAATTTAAAGCCAATAATATCCTAAAATTCGTTAATTAATCTTAGGGATGATAATAAAATTCGGGTCGAATCCAGGTCACACAACTCAGTTCACCAAAACCCGCCCAAATTTACTCATTTTGTATGAAGAAAGTAAAGATAAAGATGTGTTACCCATTTTGCATGATAATAATAATCCAAGTGGAGATATAGATATTAACATTGATCTTAGAAATGATATGAATGATTGAGAGGAAATTATATAAATTCTTAATTTTATGTTTAATTTTGATTATGTAATACCATAATTTAAAACCAATAATCGTTAATTAATCTTAGGGATGATAATAAAATTTGGGTCGAATCCAGGTCACACAACTCAGTTCACCAAAACCCGCCCAAATTTACTCATTTTGTATGAAGAAAGTAAAGATAAAGATGTGTTACCCATTTTGCATGATAATAATAATCCAAGTGGAGATATAGATATTAACATTGATCTTTGAAATGATATGAATGATTGAGAGGAAATTATATAAATTCTTAATTTTATGTTTAATTTTGATTATGTAATATCATAATTTAAAACCAATAATATCATAAAATTCGTTAATGAATCTTAGGGATGATATTAAGTTTTAGAAAAAATTTAATTTTTTTTATTTTTTTTAAAAGACGTATATTACTTTACGATACGTGATACATTATTCAAAAAATTAGGTGTTTATTATATCATATAATATGATATGCGATTTGACAACTATAGCGCAAATACATATGACTTTTTTTAATTTTATTTAATTTTATTCAAACCTTTGCATGAGAATAGTGATTGTTGAATGGGAAAAAATTTATAAACAAATTTATAATAACAATGATACGATTTACGCGTATCATCAAGCGCGTCAAATACACAAAATTTAATAGAAGTTGGCCCTTTTTGTATATCAATAATTCAACCACGTGGCTATCTCCAAAGCCTCTTAAGATTTCATGACATCATCAGTTTAGGTAATGGTGACGTCAATGTACTTGGTGGCCCAAAATGGTTTAAGCCGTGGCGGCTTGATTCGGCTCAACTCCATGACGATCCAAGTCGGCTCGTCCAGTTAAGGAAAACTCAACATAAAACACCCTTTTATAGGGTTGCTTATGTTAACCCCTTTCTAATTCCATTCGTAAGGCTTATCATAAGCTTATCATATGAATTTTGGACACTTTTTACCCCTATTCTAAATCTTCTTCACTTATCATTTCCTATCATTTTTTTTACACATACTCCTCCCAATTTCACGCCAAAAATCTCATGTGTAATTAATCATTCTTCAAATATTGAATTCTGAATTTGTATGTCCTAAATGGTAGGGGTGTGCAAGAAATCTAGGTAGAACAGGAACCAGAACCGAGATAAGGTTACACGGGTTGGAATCGATTTAGGAATTGGGACTCAACTAAAATTTTAGGAAAATATGGGGACTATTTGGTTATTTTAAGTTTCAAATAACTATTTAGGGTTTACGAATTGAGGAATGGGCAATCATCAATGGTGGAGAGACAGAAACCTCTATTACTCTCTGCAACTAAAATCTCATTATTTCCTTGCTCAATTCCAATTCAACTTCTCAAGCACGATTTAATATCGATGGGAGATAAATTTGATACCAAATTAGCTTCACTCAATGATACCAAAACCACCCACAACTGCCACTATTGTCTCGCTGTCTCTTTATCTCTGGAGTCACAAGCCACCGCTACCTACTACAATAAACACTATAGAGTTCGACGTCATTGCACAAGATTGTTATATTGTGGTAGCTTGGGTTGTACGTGGGGTATGTCGAGGATTAAGAGTTAACCCTTTCCTAGCATGAGATATGATTGTCGCGCTAGTTATAGGCGTCTCTTTGGGGGTTGTCCCTTTTCTAACATAAGGTACGACCCTCGCACTACTTGTGGGTGTCTCCCTGTCGTTAGCTTTTATTTCCACGTCGATCTTCGTCTAACACCTTGCCATGGCAGCTTAAAGGATTTTGATCTCGCCTTCGCCTAGGGTTGCGTTCGCTAATCAAACCACAACTCTCAATTGGTGTTGCGGTGCAAGGTGACCAAGGCAGATCATCTCTCCCTCCCTAAGTGATGTTATGCTTATTAGGGGCCTGATGTCTTGGTATTACCTCTTGTAAGGTGGTCATCTTCTATTGTAGTGTCTAGACCATTATCGCCAATGTTTCAATCATATCCACCACTTATGGATTGGTTGGGGAGCAGTTGAAGTCCCTACCACGTCTGGATTCGATGGAACTATCGGATTTGTTGACAGGGGAATTTGAACTTCCTCATTGATGGCTTTTAAATTGTCGATGTTAATGTTGTCGACACGATTGATTCTAGTCCTACTCTTTGATCTAGTTGTGCGAGCCATGATTGATATTGTCATATTCTCAGGGAACAGAACTGGATCTACTAGAAAAACACTACGAGCTTTTCCGGGGGTCCTCCTTCTAGCTCCAAAATGTTGATGTAAACATTTACACCAACCAAAGGTATGTGATTGACAATGTTAGAATCACGTAGAATGTGTGCGTAATCCTGATAGATCAACAATGAAATAATATGATGATAGAATGTGTTGTAATAAGCATAAAATATCAAAGAACAAAATAGACTTTTTAAAGTTATTCGACTGCTCGTAATGCAAGGCTTACGTCCATTGTTATGTTATTGAATGTATGGTATCAGCGATTTGATTTATAAAGAGTTATTTGATTAATTTTCTCTTTTCTAAGTTCTCTCTCTCTCTAATCTTTCCCAAAATAGGTTATAATTGAGTTTATACGGTACCCTTACGAGGTTGAGTTGGAGATAAACTCAAATTCAATTAAATGGTAAATTGCATGATCTTCAGCTTTGATTATGGGATCTATATGGCAAGATATTTACACGCCAATTGAGGATTTATCGGCTCTAGATTTTTCACATAACACAATGTATGATAACGGAAAATTACATGCGGGTGGTACTTATCTTCCATTAATGATTGAGAAGACATAGACATACCTTCAAATCATTCAATTTGTTTATGAGGCTTTGGAAGTAGATTCCGGGAATTTAATATCAAGCTATTTGTTGTTATAGATTAAATATGTTATCCAAAGAAGTACCTAATTATAATGACAAGCATCTCCTATACTTACTGTTATTATGAAATAATATTGTGTGATATGTACTCTATTTGTGTGACGTTAAATAGACTAAATTTCAGCCTAGTTTTACAAGTATTAGTGGTGCCTCTATTTAAGTAAGGAAATGGAAGTTGCTAATAAAGTTTTATTGTTCCTTTGATGATCATGTTAAAAATTGCAATAATCAATATGATATAATAAGCTGGAGATGCAATCATTAACAGTCCTGGAATGGGCTCGTGTTAGGATTGTTATATCCCATTTGAAATGAATCGGCGCAGCCAAAAATTTTAGAATCGTTAATCTCTATGTAATGAAACGAAATTTTGGAAACTATCGAAACTGGCATTTTTAAAAAAGTCTTCTCAAGCATATTTTTAGTTACAATTTAGACAGTATTAGCGTGACCTTGATATTTGAAGCCAGCTTGGTCACACCTGAGTGCACATGCAAAAGTTTAGAAACTTATTATAGTAGCTGATAATCCTGTTTTCTACCTTGATATTATTCTAAGTTTCGGTAAAATTTGCATAAATTTCCTTTCGTTTTGGCCATGAAATGCATGTAATTGGAAGTTTTTTTCTTTGCAGGGCGAAATGTCAGCTTTGAGTAAAATCAAAATAACTTGAGTTCTACAACCCGGAATGACCTGATTCTAGAAGCTATGGTAAGCTAAGAAGCAGATATACAACTTTCGTATTTTGCTTTTGGCCTAGTTTTGAATGACCACCGCAGCAAGACTTTTCTTCGCCACAACATCCATGAATTTTATGATTGAAAACTTTTCTACCAGAACATGCTTCACTAAATTGGCAGCAACCTGAGTTACATAACTCTAATTGACCTACTTTTGGTGGCGTTATAAATATAACTTTCATGTTTTGGTTGTAATCCAGTTCAACTTAGAAAATGATTAAAAATTGAGCCAAAAGTTACATCAGTGCATGGAAGACAAACACTGTGTTTTTAATTAAAGTGTGGCTTTTTACCATAATACCCTCATGACTTTAATACTAAAAATAGAGGTCCTTAGCAATATTGGAGGAGGCTAGGGTTTTGGGAAAAGAGATTAAGGGAGAAGAGGATATCAAAGGAGAGGTTTTTGGGGGCACCATTCATTCTAGAGAAGTTGGCGTGGAATTCTTCAAGTGATCAAACCTTCAAGAGACGAATTCTTCAAGAGTCTAATTTCATTTTTCCATTACTTTGTCTTCTTTCTAATTTCAGTTTGGAATTTTTGTAATGATGATTTCAAAACTGATTTGGATTGTGTTTACTTTGAGTATGGAGTAGTTTTAATTGTTAAGGGACAAATTCTACCGAACCATGTTGACTTGATTTTCAATGTTATAAAAGTATTCAAAACATTTATTGTTCTATAATATTTTGTGTTATTTCTTTAACGCTTTTGGATCTGATGTGTCTTTAATTGAGTAGGATTCTTTTTTAATGATGAACTGGATAGTGAAGTTTGATTAGTAATCTATTAATTAGGGTCTCATTGTAATTCAATTGATTTGTTGATGTGATGATGAACCGGGAGGTGAAGTCTAATAAGATCTCTACAATAGCATAGATAAAAAATTGAATAGGATACTCAAGAGAGTTTTATGAAATTTATGTGGTCAGTCTAGGTTTTAAGCGAGAGCGGAACTTAACCGTTAACAAATTTTGCAATTGGATTAAATTGAGTGATTTAGTAATTTTTAGATCAAACAATTTCTGAATCTGATTTTTATGTTACCTAGTTGTCAACATCGGTTTAGGTAGAATCAAACCCTTAACATTGTCATTGCATAAGTGATCTTTGTTTGAGTTAATTAGTTGTTTTTATTTTTAGCAAAATCTGTTTTTAATTAAAATTTCATATAGTGTCGTTATCTCAAATAACAATTGAGATTAGTCATTATATTTGTTTGGTTAAATTCAATCCTTGTGGAATATGATACTTCACTCACCATTTTTATTACTTGCCGTCTAATGCACTTGCTAGCATACAAAATAGTCACAACAATAGCGCAACATAACCTAGAGGGCGGGTGAATAGGTTGCTAACAAAATCTTGCTTCAATTACTATTTATGAATAACATTTCTTGATTAATGTTACCGAATCTCGATTAATCCAGATTACACTTTATGTTTAATCATTAATCCCTATCAGTAATTAATCATAACACTAGTTCACTTCATAGGTTATCAATTGTAACATTCAATCAATATTTAAGTAGTAATATTAAACATGTCATGTCTAAGTTATAAACTAACCAACCTAGGATTAATCTAATCTATATATCTATCTATATATCTATATAATCCTGAAGCATTGACTATTTGAATGCCACATTGGACTCTATAATTGCTACAAGTTTCTACATGTTATTGGTTTAGGTTATTTTGTATTAAATGTTTGATTATTATTAGATGAAGAGAAACTCTTCACATTTATATTAAATGTTTCACTGTTTTTGATGATTTGATTTATTGTTTTTGTCTAATTGAATGTGAAGGGGTACAGGTATAAATTTTTTATTATTATTAGATCAATTGAAACTCTTCACACACAAACGCTTCAAATTGGCTCAAAGAAGAGTCGTCATTGTTTCTACCTTTTCTTTTTCACATCTGAACTGAATCAGAGATTAAAAAAAAAATAAAAAGAGAAAAATAATGAAATTCGCTCATATCTCCGATCAAAGACAGCGAAAGAGCTATATAGAGAGAAGAGATGTTGCCAATTTCAAGACCTATTATTAAAGTACCTAGTAATACTATACTCACAAACCCTTCTTACTAACTTTTTCTCACAAATGCGACATGTTAACTAGTAATTGGTTAGCTCGCAATGGGTCCCACCTGCCCAATAATGGGTCCTACCTGTCCAAATACGAGCTAACCAATTACAAGTTGCCACATCAGCGTTTGTGAGAGAAGTTTATAAAAAGTGTTTGTTAGTCTATCTTTATTATTGAAGTACTAGAGAAGCAAGGACAAGAACCAGTAATACTATAGTCACAAACCCTTCTCACTAACTTTATCTCACAAACGCGACATGTCAACTCATAATTGATCAGCTCGTAATGGATCCCGCCTGCCCAACAATGGGTCTTGCCTGCCCAAATAAGAGCTAACTAATTGTAAGCTACTACATCAGCATTTGTGAGAGAAGTGTTTGTCAGCCTATCTTTATTCTTAAAGTACCAGCCTTAGAGCCAATCCATTTGTTGTAATTTGACTCTTTTGTATCATGTTTGATAATTAATAAAGATAATTTTATTATATCATGTAATTCGTATTTAATTATATGTTATGATATATGTCCTTAGGATGGTAGAACCGTGACGAGGGAATCAAGTGTTTAAAATCTTGATTGTGAGAACCCTATGAGCACATATTGTGGTCATTCTAAAAACATCTATATCCTAAGTATTATTTTGACTAAGAGCACAAATAATACGGTAAGGCTATCATAGCGTTGAACAACCCTACCAAAAGGTAGTGACAAATCTCACATGTCAAGGTTGTTTAGTGACAACCTGGTGCAACGTGTGGGTGTTTGTTGATTGCAAGTTCACTGCACTAAACCACCAGAGGATTTCATACAGATGGTAACCCAATGTCTATAGAACAAATCCTAGTACGAATGATGGTGTATATGATCCTTAGACTTGAGATCACTAGAGCGTCATGTGTACCTATTGGTGTAGTTTGACACTAGCCTATGTAGTCCTTTTAAGGGTTATCAATACAATAGTGCTTGGCTACATTAAAAAATACACTATGGCTATGGTGAATCTATAAAGGATTCATCAGTCCTAGTTATGGGAGTTGTTATCTCACTGCGCAGTTTGGTTAATTGGCAGCAACTACAAATCTGTGGCCACAATGAAATTGAGTTGACGCTCAAATCCAATTTTAGTTCAATCATTTGTTTGATAACCAAACACTAAAATATCAAGAATGTAATATAAGGATGACACTATTTTTGTACCTCAGCCTTGATGAGATAACAGATAATGAAAAGATTAGATTGCACGGTAATCATACCATTGACAAGTATCAGTTCTCCGTTGATCTCTACATGTTTGGTGGTCATAATGCATTGCTAGATGTCAATCTTAGCCCGTGTGGAGTGAGAAGATTGATTAGTGGTTAATCGCGATACTACTTACTGTCAACATGATAAAGAGCCTACGGGTCACACACATAAGAGGAGTTGAACTCCGAAACATTTATTTGATCAAGGAAGTGGTTTTAGGTCAAAAGGGGATTTTGGTCTTTTCGCAAGAAAAAAGGTATTTGGTAATTTTGTCAGTTGTAGCCAATGTCTATTTCTTCATGAAATAGAATAAGCAAAATTGCAATAATAATTTTAAATAAAATAAAATAAAACCAATTAATTCTATTCTAAAATGGATACGGGTAAAACGTATTCCAAATTGGAACATAATGGAATCTTATTCCAAGTTGGAATAGGGTTAACTGTGACTATAAAATCTAGGTTTGTGCGCCACCTTTAGTGAGCGAGAAATTTTGTGGTAAATTATTTTATTTCAAAACCCTAACCGACCAGAAGGTTTCCTAGCCAATTTTTCATACTCAATCTAGCAATAAAGTTGTTCCTTGATCGGTTCGACATCTCCTTGTGTGGATACCGTTCATGCTATTACGATCTCGAATTGAAAAGCGAAGAAATCTAATCAAGGAGGAACCGACTACGTTGGTATGTTTTATTAAATCCTTGAATGGGTTTTTTTGTATATATTGTTTTAACATGTAAACATTATCAATTACCCGGATTCGTGGGAAAAAGGAATTATCAAAAATTTTAATTGTTATTCCGCTGCGTAATGTTGAATAATTTCTTACAGATGTAACTCGCTCATTTGCTGGAATTTAGTAAAGTTGGAAAAAATGTTGAATAAAACTAGAAGAACAATTGTGTCAGGATCTTTCGAGGGACCCTGAAACCTCCATGTTGTAAATGGAAAAAGTAATTATTGAAATTAGTGTTAGATTGTGTGTTCTCTGTTCTTTATTCATCATCTTTATATAGCCAATTCTAACAACAATTTTCCTAAGATAAAGGCTCGTGCCACTCAAATTGCTGAAAAATCTGTGACTAACTGACTTCTTACCAGAGGTAATTGACCCATCCAAAGTGAAATTAAATACTCAGAAAACAAATTACTTGGGTGCATAAACTAAAGGCACATAACAAAAACATAAACATATTGATCAAACTTGTATTTTCAGGTCACAATAAAAAAAACCCACCTAAGTCTAATAGTAATTGACCTATTAGGCGCAACCATTTTTTAACGTTTTGTAGCTTCAATCTCTTTTAGTAAGTTTTTGAAACAGAAAATGTACAAAAATTGAAAATGCCCTTTTGAAAAATTTAATTAAATATAAAGTGAAAGAATTTTAATAGAAGAATAAATGTAAGTTTAATTCAATGCAATGATGCACCTAACACAGATATATTTCTTATTTATGATATAAACAGAAATATATTTAAATATCTAATTGATTTCTCATTTAGTATATACATATATTAAATTATGAATAGTAAAATATATTTATTTATCTATCTATGTAAATAATATACTACCGAGTATTTATTAATTTAAATATAAATATTAATCTAAATTGTTTCCTTTAAAAGTTGTTTTAATTAAAGTATTCAGTAGATTTGGTTTTTATTTGCTTTTGCTATATATAACTGATGATTCTAATATAATCTAATACTATACGCAATACAAACCAATGATTTATTTATTCTGATCATATCCAATACAATCCTAAGGAATTAATTGGCTATTTAATTACAATCTAATGGGATAAGTTTGGACAAAGATCAGACAAGAAGAGTTTCTTTTGAGTGCCCCTTCTTTTGAAACTAAAGAAACCTTACTTCTTAAGATGCTCCACTTATAAATTCTATAAACATCATTTATTCCATTTTTCCTTCTAAAATAATAAAAATTTATTTACCTTCACCCATGCTATTGCCCCACAGTATGATTATTTTTAAACACAAATTTAGATATTCAAAATAAATGTTCAAGAATAAAAAATTTAAAAAAATTAAAACTAAGAAAACCAAAAAGAAGGAATATAGCTGGGCGTTTGCCCCGGCCCAGCAGGGGAATCCCCGAAAAAATCAAGGATAGGGCCGGGGGTGGTCCTTAGTAAAATCGCCGCATCCAAGGGAGGGGGTAGTGCAATCCCCGCCCCAGCCCCATGGAGCCCCGCCCTGCTTTTTTGAGAATTTTATGTTTTTTTTTTTTTTTTTTTTTGTTCCCTTTACGAGATTGTATATAAAGTTAGAGTTTAAATCATGATTTTAAGTAATGTACTTAAATTTATGATATTTACTTTTATAAAATTGTCTAATGTTTGTATTAAATTTATAGAAAAATAATTTAAACGAGAGAGTCTAAATGTCTAATAATTAAATATATGTATTATTACTTTTTGAATTTCACAAAATAATAATACATGGCCCCAAAATAAATTTGATTAGATTATTACAATTTGCAAACCAATATAAGAATATATACAATTGCTTAACGACTTACAAATTACACAAATTCAATTATCTTTGTAATTAATTAATTGATCAATTAAATATGATATTAAACTTAATCAAATAATGGGATTTGTCCCTTTCACAAATAGACTAATTTTATTAGTTGTAGTGGAGATAGTGTTTTATGAATTAATTCATCAATTTACATAGTAAATTATATTAAGATTGAATTTAGTTATATTAATTTTATGAAAAATTAATTAATTAACATGGCTAACTAAACCTAAGCCTCCATACAATTGAATAATTCAACAATTTACCTAATAAATTATGTTAAGATTGAATATAATTACTGTATTAATTCTTGTTGGAGTTGTCTGAGGACTCCAGCAATCCAACATTTCAACTTTCCATATATGGGCCCTGGCTTTTTCCAGTCGTTCAATGGCCGCTTCCTGCAGTTCTTCTGAATTTCGAATAGTATTAAAGATCCTCAGTTTTCGATTATCTAATAAATCACTTAATGAAAGTAGATTATCATTTCATTCATTTCAAAATTTCCATAATCCCTTCCCGAACCAAACATGAAATTTTTGATTCATTTGACTCTCAGACTCAATTACTTGAACTATTTATGTATGGGGGGGCAGTCCCATGTCTTTTTTTTAATGTAATGAGTCTATCCTCGTCCTCTCTTCTGTATTCATATTCCAAAATGCCATGACTGATCACTAAAATCAAGACAAGAATATTCAAAGGACTCTTCTGACCAAACAAAAATGGGCAACGCGGACACAATCGAGGGTCCCGCTCCCCGGTGAGTGGGCGAGGGTCGCAGGGGCAGTGCCTCCAAGCTTGCCGGCGGTTTGGGCTTTTTCCATGTATAACCGTTGAATGATTTCTTTTAAGTTATTAATTCCTTCCTTATTAGGTTTGGGCTTAGGAATAGAAGTCCTTGTAATAATAGATTTTAGTAATTTAAACCTAGTATATAAACATACTTTCCTCTTGTAATAAGTGATAACAAACAATAAGGAAAATTTATTCATTGTAAACTAGAGAGGTGATGAGTGATAGCCATCAATTTAAATTTTAACATTGTGTATTGTGTTTATGTATTTATTAAATTAATTTTTTGATTAATCCTTTAATTTATTTTATGGGATGTGTGACATGTGTTATTGTTATATGTGTAACTTTGTAAGTGTAAAAAGTAACATCTTAAATTCTTTTTTAACTTTTTATAGTTTGAGTCAAACTGTTTGACCTTGATTAAAAAGGAAAAAGAAATTAGGGAAGAAACAAAACGCAGTGTTTTAATTTTTAAAGAATTAAGGAAAGATAAAAGAAGAATTTTAATTGGTTTAGGGCTCAATTCGTAATCAGCCAATTACAGTATCACATTTTCAAGTCTCTCTCAAGTCTCAGGTCAAGACTCAAAAGTCTTGTCGCTGAAGTCCCTAAACCTGTAAACCACGATTTTGTGGGCCTGTGGCAGTTGGCTCACGTCTCAGGCGCTCATCCCTACTCAAGAGTCAAGCATCCTCTCCACTCTCCAGCCTCCACACTCTCAATTTCAACTCTCTAACTCTTAATCTCTTATACGAGGTAAAACAGTCATTCTTCTTAGTAATGTTTCTTTGAAAAAAGATGTTATAAGGTAGCTCCAATAGTATTCTCTCCTAGAAAGAATCTTATATATGCTTGTTTGTGTGATGCCTTTGGAAGGTTTTTTAGTTGTGGGCGAGTTGTCTCACGGTGGGTTGGTTGTTTCTAAGGATTTTCGTGAGCTGTCTTGGTGGGGTATTTGGGGGTCTTGGGGAGTTTATGGGGCTTTTGTGAGCTGTCTTGGTGGGGTTTTTACTTTTTAGGGGTCTTGGGGAGTTTGTGGGTTTTTGTGAGCTGTCTTGGTGGGGTTTCAGGGGGTTTCGGGAGCTTGTAGGGTCGTGTTTGTGGGCAGCTGTTCAATGGGAGATTTTTGGCGACTTGAGGGTTGTTTGGGGTCATGGCAGGAAGTCTTTTAATACAAGTCTAATTGACTTTTGTTGTTTGGTGTTTTGAGGAAATTAACTATGTTTTGTGGCTATAGGACTGTTTTAGATTTGACCATGTCAAATCCGCACTATTTACATTGCAAAAGAAAGAGCTTTCAAGAGGACATACATCAATATTCTGACTCATCCAAGAAAGTTTCGATTATCAATCCCCAAAGGCAATCTACAACTGTTCAAAGTGTCCAAATGCAATCTCCACCTGAAGGAAGTGGCAATTATGAAGAAACACTTTCTAACCACAGACCTCATTCAAGTCCCGATCGAATTTCAACTGAAGAAAATCGTGTTCCTGGAAGTGGAAGGACTAAGTCAGTTGTCTGGCTTCATTTTCAAAAGGTCAAAGTTGATGGTAAGGACAAGGCAGAGTGTAACTACTGCCATAAAAAACTTGTTGGTGGTTCTAAAAAAGGAACAAGACATTTGCATGATCACTATAAAGTCCGTCCACGAAGAAAGTATGGAGATGTATCACAAAAGTTGGTTGTGGTGAGCCAGAGAGAAGATGCTAAGAGGACATTAAGCACTTACGATTTTGACCAAGAGGCGGCAAGAAACGAAATGGCAAATATGATTATTCTACATGAGTACCCTCTTGCCATGGTTGATCGTGTGGGGTTTAGAAAATTATGTAGCCTGTCTCTAGAAGGACCATCAAGAAGGATATTATGAAGATTTATAAAGTTGAGAAGGAGAAGTCTATGGAAATGTTAAAAAATAATTTGGGAAGAATTGCTATCACCACTGATTTGTGGACTGCAACAAATCAGAACAAAGGGTATATGACCATGACAGCACATTTTATCGATAAAAATTGGGTCTTACAAAGTCGACTTCTAAGGTATTACATGTTTGTGTTTTATTATTCTTATTTCCTCATACATATTGTGTAGCTATATTATTATTAATATATGAATTTTGTTTAATTTATTTGTAAGTTCTTATATGTGCCTTGCCCACATACCAAAGATGTGTTGTCTGCATCCTTGATGGATAGTCTGTTTGAGTGGAAAATTGATGAGAAGTTGTCCACATTGACAGTAGATAACTGCTCCACTAATGATGCAGTAGTTCAGGATATCTTGGGAGAGCTTGAACACTCATCGCTTATGCTACATGGTGATTTGTTTCATATGCGTTGTTGTGCGCATATTTTGAATTTAATTGTTCAAGATGGCCTATCAGTGATAGTAAAAGCAATAGTAAAGATCCGTGATAGTGTTGCTTATTGGACGGCATCGCCTAAGAGACAACAACGTTTTGATGAAATGGCAACTCATTCAGGTATTCGATGTACAAAGGAGCTTGTTCTTGATTGTAGGACTTGGTGGAACTCCACTTATTTGATGTTTGAAATGGCTTTCATTTACAAAGGAGTATTTAGCCGTTTAAAACCTCGTGAGCCAAATTTTAGATGTTTGCCAACCAAGGAAGAATGGCAGTTGGCTAAAGAAATTTCGGGAAAGTTAAAAATATTTTATGATACAACACTCTTATTCTCTGGAACAACATATCCCATAGCCAATATTTATTTTCTTAAAATCTTTGAGATTAGAATTCAGTTGTCTTCTTGGTTGAGATCTGAAAATGATGTGATAAGGCAGATGGCAACAAAGATGGATGAAAAGTTTAGCAAGTATTGGAACATCATTCATGATGTTATGGGGGTTGCAATAGTTTTAGATCCTAGATATAAGTTGAAGTTATTAGAATATTTCTTTCTTTGATCTATGGAGATGATGCACAAGATGAAATTATGAGGATTCGAAACTTATGTTCTGATTTGTTTCTTCAGTACCAACAAAGGCAAGAAAGTTATCAACATCAACCATCTTTCAATACATCTTTCTTGCACACTATTGTTCGTACTAGTAAAGGTGTTGAAGGATATATTGTTGGTTTTGATATGTTTATGGAAAAAGAAATTAGTATTCACCGAGGGAAGGCAGAGTTGGACTATTACTTGAAGGACACAATTCTGCCCAGGACTTTTGATTTTGATATATTGAGTTGGTGGAGATTAAATGGGTCTACATATCCTATCCTACAAAGTATTACTCGAGGTGTCCTTGCCATTCATGTCTCCACAGTTGCTTCTAAGTCCGCATTCAGCGTTGGCAGCAATGTAGTGAGTCCACATCGCAACAGACTTCATTCTAATATGATAAAGGCATTGATGTGTTCTCAGAATTGGTTACGAGCTGATAGAAAAGGTACTCAAATCAATTTTTTAAATTTCTAGATCAATTAACAAGAAAAAATTGTTGACATATGTTAGTCTCTAATGTAAATTTTTTATATTGTTATGTCAGCTCAAGAATGTTGTTCGACAATTTATGATGACAGCAATGTGGATGATGAGTTATTATACGTTTGTAATTAATTATCTTTTTTTCCTACTTTACTCATTTTTATGATATGTAAACAAAAAATGACTCTTCTCTTACAATTAATTAAAGATTTTCATGGTTATGGTATGGGTATCTTTTTTGTTGCTTGTTGTGTTCACATATATAACTTATAGAGGGCACCAAATTGTACTCGGTAAACAAAAGAAAGTAATTGTTGGGGTTACTAAAGAGAAGAATCTTGTTTATTATACAAAATAAGTCATTTTTATTATATGTAAATAATATTATTTATTTGTTTAAAAGGAACTTACAGTGGTGGATGTTTGACGACAGTGATACAGGTGTTGTACATATCAGTAACAATTCAGGTTAGGTAAAGATTTCTTATTCACAACTTTTTTCTTTTTTGCTAAAAGTTCATTGTTTTTTATTAGAAGGGTTAGATGTTCAAAGGGTATACACACAATGTGGTTGTAAATTTTGAATTAAAATGTTTTTGCATTGTAGTAGCTTAGTTTGTGCGGTAGTTGGATTTTGTATATCGGTAATAGCAAGGTTTTTGGTAGGCGGCAGCAATCATGTGGATATTTCTCATTGTGGTGTACTTGGTAGTTGCAGCAGCAATGGGTATATAGCTGTCATTATGTTCACTTTGAATTTTACTTTCACCTTTGTTTTTTACTACAAGCATCCCTTCATTGGTGGTGGCTTGGTTAGTTTTTTGTATAGGCACTATTCAGGTGATTGATGGAGCACTTAGGCTCTTTTTTTGCTTGTGCCCCTAGTTGTGTTTTATTTATTTGTTATTATTATTATGCCATGGGCATGTCCAAGGTTCTAATGTTTAAGGGGAATCTCCTTTCTTAGGTTGTATATTTTGTAACCAGCTGTTCAGAAATTGGATAACATTTAACTTTAACAAGTTGTTAAGAAATTGGAAATATATGGTTCACAAGCTTTTTGAACTATGAATGGCATAGACGCATAGTTGCAGCCTAAAGGATGTTTATATTTTATTGCTTTAAAATCCATGAGCATGTTCCAATTTTTGTCAAGAAATTGTTGTTATTCACCATATTCAACTATTCATATCAATTTTCAGCGAAATTTTCTTTCAAGTATTTATTTTATGAATTTTAGGAGATGAGACTATTTCAGTGGAACATTACAATGCCTCAGCAACATAAAGCATCAGAATGTGGAATCTGAATTCCTCTATTTAATACTATATAAAAACGTTTTACTGACTTAGTAACAATTAATTTAGTTTATGGTGGTAGTTATGTATTGCTTTTTAAATCTTAATTTAAATTTTACAAGAAATTGTTGACTTTATATTTTCTTACCTTAAATTCTGTATTTTTAATGAATTAACTACTTAAATTAAACAATCAAATTGTCAAATATAACATCTATCAACGTGCTAGTTTTTTCACAATTAAAATAATTAAATATTATTGTTACGGAAAATTTTGATCTATACAGGGCAAAAATCCCCGTTCAGAGGATAAATTCCCGCTGGGAGGAATTCCTCGTGAAGCCCCGTTCATCGAGCTGGGCCGGGACAGGGATGGGAGTGATTCCATCCCCACGGGCCGGGAATGGTCATGACAAAAATCTCTGCCCATAGGGACGGGTTGGGGACAGTCATGGGAGTGGGTTACGGGGACTGAGATGGGGCATGGGGTCCCCAACCCACGCCCATCCCTAAGAAGGAATGTAAAAGAAACCTGGCCCGACTCGAGTATATGTAGTACCCGAGCGTGGGCCTAGAAAATACTCGAGCTAGGCTCTGGTTCTGGTATGGAAGGCTTGGACCTAGCTGGGGCTCGGGCTCATGCCGGGTATACAATAAGAGTTTAATAAAATTATGATAACCCCTAACATATAATTATTAAAAACCCCTATAAAATTACAAACCAACCCTAGAAAGCTTTAAAGAGCTAAATCAATCATCATTCAGCTATCTTTTATAATGCAAAATCATTTAATAACCCCATATAAAATTCTATAGCCCCACCTATAAAGTAAAATTTCCAAAACCCACCTAATCAAGTAATTATATCAACCAAATCCGCGCCTGAAGCCTAGGTGTGACTTACCCGGGCCTAGCTCGGGTTTGGAAAACCTGAGCTTTTCCTTAGGCCCGAGCTTGGATATGTAATAATAACCCAGGTCCAGCCCAGACAAGCCCAGCCCGGGCCTAAGGTATTTACATCCCTACCAAAAACAAGCCTTACAAATTATTAATCTATGAACACAATACAACTATACATTACAAACAATTACAATAAAGATTAGAATGACTTTCGATAATTCGTACGAAAAGAAAAACAATAAATCTATATGTTTTAATATAGGGATAATTTTGTAATTATAAATTAAAAAAAATGAGTTTTTTTAAGTCCAATGATGATTGACGAATGGATCCCAGTCTTTCTTTTTTTTTCCCCCTTTTTTGTTTGGGATTTAAATTTGGATCTTGGTGAACCNTAAATACCCCTAAATATTTTTAATGTTTTTGTTACGGCGACTCCGGCCACCCTCCGGCGGTGGTGGCCGGCTGTCCGTATTTGAGGGTGGATTGGGGGTGTTTTTGTTAACTTTTAATGTTTTATTATAAGGGGTGTTTTGTAAAAAAACAAACATAGGGGGCATTTTATCAATTTGTAAATCCTACATCGTAATACCCGCCCAATTCAACTTTTTTTTAACTTTTTTAAAAAAACTTTTCCCAAAAATATAAAATTGTGAACCAAACGGAGCCATAGTATTTTTTATTATTATTTTTTGAATCATTTCTTTTAACCTCCTACATTTGAAATTTTGCTAAAATACTTCAGCCATATAAAACTTTAATTTGTAACAAAATCACCCCCCCCGACAGTCAGCCACCACCACCGACAGTCGACGGAATGGCGTACGATTGGCCGTATATGGCCTTAAATGGCCATGGATTACAAATCCATACCGACGCATGACCGGTCAAATCCTATCGATCATGCGCCTTACAGCGACTGACGTAGCGGCTGGCAGTGGTGAGTCACGGCCGGTGGTGGTCTTGGGTGGCTAAGGGTACTTTGTTAAATTTTAAACTTTTTGTGGCTAAAGTGTTTTAGCTAATTTCTCAAATGTAGAGTGGCTAGGTAATTGTTATTTGGTAGACATTTGAGGGCAATTGTGTCTGAAATGGTTTTTAATTAAAGGCAAAATGGGTAGAAAAATCAGATTACCCTGATAATGTTTTAATAAAACCCCTAACAAGATAATAAGATTACCCCCCACATTACCAACAGTAAACATTATTTGCAATAAAAGATTACCATAATATTTTATTATTTGCAAACCAAACACCGGAATCTTGTAAATAAACGAAAATTACTGTAATACTTTCTTTTTAGCTAGTATACTCGTAAAATAATCATTTTCTATCTCTTTTCACTCCCCACTTTTTCAACTAATTTTGAGTGAAAAGACCATTTTACCCTTAATGCAAGTTTAAGGCATTTTCTTCACATTTTCCTTAAAATAACCTTAGCAAAAATCAACTAAAGGTATAAGAGCATAAATTAAATTACGTACCTCCATGTGGGCGTTACAATTACCCCCATTATCTTAGGGGCCGTTTAGATTGGGGGTATGTCACGGCCAAAGATTTGGCATTTTCATGGCTANTTTTTTTTTTTTTTTTTCCGTTTTTGTTTTCCCTATTTCTTTCCATCTCCACCACTTCTTCTTCGTCCACCGCTCTTGGTTTAAGATTTGGGTTTGTTTTTGGGTATTTTTTGGTACCCAATTTGATTATTGCTTGATTTGTGTTTGTATGTTAGATGTAGGGTTTGATTCGTACTTTGATTAGGTTCTGATTTGGTTTGCATTAGAGTTTTTATTAGAATCACCGGTACAGAAAATAAAAATGAAAAGAGGTTTGCAGAAAGGGAATAAGTGTGGAAGTAGAGTGGGGAAGAAAATGAGAAAAGAAGATAAATAATAAAAAAAAATTAGATAGAAAACTGAAAAGACGAATTTTACATTTTACAGCCTAACAGAGTTGGGGGTCCTCTTTTGATGCATTTACGAAATTATTGGGTGCATTTTATTGTTTTAATATTTTCGTTCTGGCTGGTTTTTGTTTATTTTGGATGCATTTTCTGAAATTAAAATTGGAGGAAGGGGTAAATTTGAAGAATTTAAAATATGAAAATGTACACATCAACCCTAAAAAAGTCTACGTCAGTGCTTACATGTATAGGTCAATCCCCATAAATTTTCCCATACATATTTTAGAATTAAAAAAAAAATCTAAGTTATTTATTTTTAACAATGTTTGAGATTGGTTTCTAAAGTGTTTGACAGTGTATAAGTTTAGTATCTTCAATAGATATAATTAATAATTTAGTATTTTCAATAAGAAAAAAAAAATAGTTTAATATTTTTAATAGAAAAAAAGTGATAATTCGATACTTATGATGTAATTAAATGTAATTAAGCCTTTTACGGGAAAAAGCAATTTAAAAGTTAAGGAAAGCATACACCTACAAACTTATATCAAAAGCTCATTAGTTCTAATGTCAAATCATAAGTAATCACGTGATATGCTATGACAATCTCAAACTAAGGCTGTGTTTGTATTTTTGTCTTAAGCTAACGGAATCTGTCTGAATATACAAGTTTAATAGATTTTTTATTTTTCAATGTTTTGTTATAAGTTGAAGTTGTTTGTTTTCATGGAATCTGTCTCAATATACAGGTTTAATAGATTTTTTATTTTTCAATGTTTTATTATAAGTTGAAGTTGTTTGTTTTCATATACAATAAATTATTTTAAATTGAGGTGAGATAGATTAAATATAATAGTGTAGGATTCTAACAATGTGTTTGATATAATATTTAAAAATTATATCATATGGATAAAATATTGAATAGTTATTTGGTATATTTTTTAAAAATGTTTAGATTATTCTTTTAACTCCCTATATTTGTTAATTTAGTTAAATAAGCCCCACAATAAAACTTTAAAAATTAATAAAAACACCCCCAAAAATGAAGCCGTCGTTAACAGATCTGACCGATCATGCATCATTCTGGTAGCAGCGGCAACAGGCGGTGGTTGTTGACTGAGGTGTTTTAGTAATTTTTAAACTTTTATTATAAGAGATATTTAGCTAAATTAACAAGTATAGAGGGTTCAAATAATTTAAAAATTTTGAGTTAAATATAATAGAATAATAGAAAATAAGTCTCCTCTCTTTTTATTTTTAATAAAAAATCTTATTTAATTCATATTAATTTTCAGAATAATAAATCTAAGTAAACAAAATATATTCTATTTTTTAATCTAAATAAGATAACAAAAAGATGATTCAAAAGAGTGAAACAAATGTGGGTTAAATATTTTTAACTTTTTGATTATAATTAAAAAAATAAACAAATACTCCCTCCGTTTCTAAATAAATGACGCTTTAACTAATTACACACTTTTTTATGCACTAATTTTTTTAATGTAAACAAAAAGAGAGAGGAGGCATAGGCATACAAAAAAGTGGAGAGAGAAGAGGCGTGGGCATACAAAAAAGTGGAGAGAGAAGATTGAGGTAGACATACAGAGCAGAGAAAGAAAGAGAGAAGAGATGTGGGCCATCGCAAAAATAAAAGAATAGAGATATCAGACAACTGAGACAAGACAAGTGACACTTATTTAGAAAAAAAATTATACTTCAAAACGACACTTAAAAAAAAAGGGAGGGAGTATAACATAAGTCTAAATGTTGTTTATTTTATTTTTGGAAACTTGTGGGCATTGACCGTTAATATCCCTGTCAGAAATTATTTGCGTGGCAGATGGTGCGGCTGTCTTGATTTAAGGGTGGGAGATTCTTTGAAATTTAATCGAGGATTCGTGGATGAAGTTCATTTGTTAGTATTATAGCTGAAAACGACTCCTACGAGATTGACCAGACACAACTGACATAACTAAAAGATTACATAATATTTACCTGATTACAAAATATTTACACAATATTATGAAAATCTTAACATTGAGTTGTAAATATAATGCTTCAAATGTCATAAGATGATTAATAATAGTGATACCTTACGTTTATATATAAGAAGCTTCAAGAAATTTTCTCTAGTAGCTTTTTAACATAATAAAAGCTTTCTAATATACATAATTTATTTTTGGTATATTTTACTCCCTCCATTTTTATATAAAAGTCGTTTTAAGGGTGTACACAGCTTTTAATAAAAAAAAATTTTGTCTCTCCCACCCAACTTTTTCCCCTGATTTTGTAGGTGGGAAAAGATTTTGCAGGTGTGAATCTTTCCCACTGCATATTTAAATAATTTACATTTGTCTTATTCCACTTCTTTTATTCTGCTCCTTTGACTCTTTCTTTTCTTTTACTTTGTTCCATTTCTTTTATTCTGTCGTCCCTCACTCATTTCCATTTCTATTCCATTTCCGTCTCTTTGATTCTATTCGATCAGTCACCATGGCTAAACAATGTAATAGTAGAGGTGTGCTCTACCCTCACATACCCCTATGGCGACCTCTCTCTCGCCTAGTCCACCATTTACGCCTTCGAACCCCTCAACTCCACACAACAACCCGGTGAAACGTGGCTCCTTAAAGTCGAAGAATTGACCTCTGGTAAAGTCCGAGTCAGGGATCCTGTCCTTAAACTTTGTTCCGAAAAGTTCTCCCAGTTGTTACCCAAATCTTTAAACTTGCTAGATTATCGAGTAAAGGAAATAATTAAAGTTTATAGACTTCAACTAAAGTCCAACAAGTTCGACCCTTCTTGTTTCAGAAAAGTGGTAATTTCTAATAAGGATGAGGTTGAAGATGGAGAAGATGGAAGCAGAGACGCAAAGAAGAAGTGGGTGATAGAAAATATGGAAGAGAGGAGAAGAGGGGAAGAGATAAGATAAGATAAAGAGAGACAGAGGAGATGTGGGCCATGACAAAAAGTGAGAAGGGAGACAAGAGAAGAAAGCAGCGACTTTTAATTTGAAAAAATATTACACACTTAAAATGACTTTGATATAAAAACAGAGGGAGTAACAATAAAAGAAATCTTATTTTGTATAGGCTTAATTACATCAAAAGGTACTGAACTATCACTTTTTTCTTATTGAAGGTATCGAACTATTTTTTTTCCTGTTAAAGGTATCAAACTATCGATTATTTCTACTAAATATACTGAACTTGTACACCTTCGAATACTTTAGAGACTGACTTCTAGCTTCGTTAAAAGTAAATGATGTAGACTTTTTTTAATTCTAAAATGTGTATGTGGAAATTTATAAGGGTTGATGTGTACATGTAGCACCGACGTGAACTTTTTAGGACTAATGTGTACATTTTCATATTTTAAATTCTTCAAATTTACCCCTTCCTCCGATTTTAATTCCACAAAAAGCATAAAATGCACCCAATAATTTCATAAATGCATCAAAAGAGGACCCCGAACTCTGTTAGGCTATGAAAGGTAAAATATGTCTTTTCAGTTTTCTGTCTAATTTTTTTATTATTTATCTTCTTTTCTTTTTTCTTCCTCTCCCCTCCCTTTCGTTCTTCTTTCTCATTTCCTTCCCCACTTTTTCCCTTTCTGCAATCATCTTCTCATTTTCATTTTCATTTTCTATACCGGTGAATCAAATCAAAACTCTAACACAAATCAAATCAGAACCTAATCAAAGTACAAATCAAACCCTACATCTAACACACAATCACAAATCAAGCAAAAATCAAATTGGGTACCAAAAAATACCCAAAAACAAACCCAAATCTTGAACCATTAAAAAATCCAAATCTTAAAAAAAAAAAAAAAGAGGTTGGACAGAAGAAGAAGAAGAGATAGTGGAAAGAAATAAAGAAAAAAAGAAAGCGATAATGGGTTTTAATTAGGATAAATTTTCATTCTGGTAGGTTTTATTTATTCTGGTTAGTTTTTGTGATTTTTATTGAAATAATAAAAAAAGGTTAATTTGAGATTTTTTAGATTATAAATGTTTAAGTTAGTCTTAATTGCTATGTCAAAATATCCAGTCAGCATACAAAAATTATCATGTCAACTATTTTTTACGGAAAAAATGTCATGTCATCAATATTTAAAAAAATACAAAAGTTTGATACCTTCAGTAGGACAAACTTAAAGTTCGGTATCCTCAATAGAAATAATTGATAGTTTCGTACCTTTAATAAGAAAAAAAAAATAGTACTGTGCCTTTAATAGGAAAAAAAGTGATAATTCGATACTTTCTGATATAATTAAATCTTTTATGTGTATCATATATCTTCTTCTAAAAGTAAAAATACTTTTAAAAATAATTTAAAACTATTGATATATGGAAATTTTATAAAATCACCATATGAGTATACTTAAATACTTGGAAACCTATTTTTTTTTTACAATAATTTTATAGCTAAAATAGGTGCAAGTACAAATGAATTAATTAAAGGAAGTGATCTTTGATTAGTTTAAATTTTTTAAATATGATTTAATTAGTTTAAATTTTTTTTTTTAAACATAAAATAATTGTAAACTAGGGTAAAACATCTTTATAGTATTAGTGATACTGTATATAGTAATAACATTTATATAGTCATAAAGAATTTTAATTCCAACTTAGGATAGTTATAAATAAGAATAAACATCACATTGTAATAGGTTATAATTTTTCAAATTCCCGTGTTAAAAAAGTTGTCTCCACATAGTAATAATTATTTGTATATTGCAAAAAAATATATGCTATGTTACATTAAAGGTTTAAGATGAATTAAAATATTTATCTAAAGTTATTTGGGATAATGACTTATGTTTTAGAGTTATTATCATATCTTTTTACTTACGGGTATGTAATAACTCGCTACCATGGACATCTTCTTGTTGAAGCTCAAATATTTCTAGCTTTTCAAGCATATTTAGAGTTTTTTGGCATGAAACGTTTTGTATTTCTATACTATCAGCTTTGTGATTATTTCTTTTATTTTCTTGTCTAATTGCAATAATGACTATTAAAACAATGAATTGAAATTCTAATACATACTACTAAAACGTGAATTATAAAATAAGAAATCAAAACAATAATTTTTGTAACTATACTTCTATTAAGTTATAATAGTCATTTTTATAGTAATAAATTAATTTGATCCCACCATTATGACTATAAAGCAATTTTACTGTATTATTGAACAAGCTTTGTCATCACATATGTTCATGAATAGTCGTGATTTTTTCAAATTTTTAACAAAATATTATTCTAGTTAACTTAATACAATTATTTATAAATATTCTAAAATCATAAATCATATTCCATCTACAAAAATAGATACAACATAACTTTAAAAGGTTCAAATTATCAACCACATGTTGATTTTTAAAATTAAGTATAACAACTTAAAAGATAAAATTCATCAAAAACTCCGCAATATTTTTCTTATGGTTTGATTATGTCATAGAATATAACAATAAATTTAGTTTTAATTGATCTTGTAATTTTTGTTTTAATTGTTTTCAATTTATTATTGTATAATGTATGATCTATTAATAATTGCAATCAAATCCAAATCCAAACTGTTGTGCGGTAAATTCATACAATATGGATTCACGTCACGTATCACTCTATCTAAGATTTACTTCACTTGTAATTATCCAAGCTTGCTTGATACCAATCTTGACTCGCGCCAGTAGAGCCAATTCAAAGAACAAGGCTGCTACCAACCAGGCTGAGGAGACTTTTGTTGAAATTGGGAGTAAAAATAAAATAATCAAGCAGCATGGCAGTATTGGAAGACTTTGCAAAAATCAAACAATAATACTATGCTTATTCACGATATTACTAACCATTTTACTATCTTATGTAAATATAAAACATAGTACAGATATCATACGCATAGTACAGGTACCATATGTAATTTTAACAAAGGATAGTAAGATCGTGAGTAAGCATAGCATTACTCAAAATCAAAACACTTTGGACAATGTTGTACACTCGTCGGGCCAAGCTTTATTCTCGCTACTACAGACTTGCTGCTACCTTGAGCTGAGACCTCGAGCTATGAACTTGATGGCCAGATTTGCACTCACCAAAACATTAAACATGTTCAACCTTCAGCAACTATAAAATAAAAATCTAACTCAATCTTATTAGACAAACTAATAATAACATTGAGAAGGAGGCATATAAAATTGAGAGGTAGAAATTGATGAACTACTTTGATCTGAAGTTGAACCAACAATTTTATATTTTGTTTGATAATCTTTAACTAAATCAATAGAAAGTTTTTTAGCCCCCTAAATATGAAAAGAAGAATCATCACCATAAAGCAAATTCAGATGATATTCAATCAATTTCAGCTTAGACCTAAGATCTAACAAAATTGCCCACAACCAATAATACTTGTCAAATTTTTGTGTCATGTTTGATTCCATATTTTGTATCTCTTCTTAGTTAGATAAAAGCAAATCATCTAACGATAATCTAATCTTACAAACATGACCAAAAAACAATGCATCATAAAACATCTTTAAATTTTCTTCCAAAATGGTGGCCAATTCCTGATCGTTTTCAAGTGGCAAACATCATTAATTTGCCTTAACCTAGAGAAAATATTTTTATATTCTAATGCAATAGAAATCAATAAATATATGGAATTCCACTTAGTTTTGCAATCACAATTCTTACCACATATATTGCCCAAACGATGATCAGATTCGTCAAACTTTTCTGCCTTTTCGTGATGTTGTCCAAAATACAACACTATCATAAATTCCATCAATTACATCACCAATCACATTTAACACTTCTTTGACAATGGAATTTAAAATATGCGCACAACAATGGATGTGAAATAGTTACCCACCAAAAAATTAAGTCATTAAAAGGAAGCTTCTCTAAAAGAAATTTAACGGTGTGATTATTTGTGCCATAATTATCTACTGCCAAGGCAAATAACTTATGGTCAATGTTCAATTCCTTTAAACATTGCATTAGCGTACCTGAAAGCATCTCAAATCATGAAGATTATGTGAGCATAATTTTATCTGAAAAGTCAAATGTACAAACCTATAAAAATTAAAATACAGTGATTGTTGGTTTATTTTTTAATATAGAAGATTTTATTAGGAATAACTGTTTTGACCATGTCTTCCTCCTCAAATGATGAAGATTATGTGAGCATAATTTTAGACTTAAAAAAACCAATGATAACTTTTATTCTCTTATCCAGCAGCAGATTTTTTTGGACATATTTGATTATTATTTGATTTTTTAGAGAGTATAAATGCGGGAAAACTTCTCTTGTTAAAAAGTAAGTTTTTATAAAACCAAAAGTTCTCTCTGTGTTTAATTATTGATTATTGGGCATTAACAAAGTAGTGTAAAATTCTATCTTCTTGCGTTGTGTAGACATAAGAAGAGTACAAAGATAATTTGGACTGTTGTATTCATAAGACGCGTGTCGGGGAGTCTGCTGCACCGAAAATTCAATCGCTAGAGGCACAAAATCATCTTAAAAGAGTGACATCTGTAACGTGTCTCATCCTAATCTGCCTTCGGTGGTATTGTTTCGGTATTTTGGGTTCAAGAGTTGAGGTAAATCTGTATCACTCCATAGTTTCTTTTATTAAACTAACAATTTAAGACGATTTCGAGATGGCTATGGAGAATGCTTCTGCAACTGTGACCACATCCAATGATCAATAAACCTTTTAAGTTTTATGGAGCAAACTTCAAATGTTGGAAATTAAAATTTTCTTTTANAGCCTAAAATGGTTGATTGAATGCATTAGTAACTGAGTTACTTGGGTTGGTTCCATCATATAATTATCTACTGCCAAGGCAAATAACTTATGTTCAATGTTCAATTCCTTTAAACATTGCATTAGCGTATCTGAAAGCACCTCAAATCATGAAGATTATGTGAGCATAATTTTATCTGAAAAGTCAAATGTTCAAACCTATGAAAATTAAAATACGAGATTGTTGGTTTATTTTTTAATATAGAAGATTTTATTAGGAAAAACTGTTTTGACCATGTCTTCCTCCTCAAATGATGAAGATTATGTGAGTGTAATTTTAGACTTAAAAAAACCAACGATAACTTTGATTCTCTTATCCAGCAGCAGATTTTTTTGGACATATTTGATTATTATTTGATTTTTTAGAATGTATAAATAGTAAGCACAAAATTTACTTCAGTGACTAACTTCAGCAACTTTTGCAAGCACAACTCAACTAATTTCAGTAACTAACTTCAACAACTTCAGTAAGCACAAAATTGACTCTCAGTAACTAATTCCAGCTTCTCTTGTTAAAAAACAAGTTTTTATAAAACAAAAAGTTCTCTCTGTGTTTAATTATTGATTATCGGGCATTAAAAAGGTAGTATAAAGTTCTATCTTCTTGCGTTGTGCAAATGTAAGAAGAGTACGAAGATAGTTTGGATTGTTGTATCCATAAGACGCGTGTCGGGGTGTCAATCGCCAGAGGCACAAAATCATCTTAAAAGAACGACATCTGTAACGTGCCTCATCCTAATCTGTCTTTGGTGGTATTGTTTCGGTATTTTGGGTTCAAGAGTTGAGGTAATTCTGTATCACTCCATAGTTTCTTTTATTAAACTAACAATTTAAGACGATTTCGAGAATTCTTCTGCAACTGTGAGCACATCCAATGATCAATGAACCTTTTAAGTTTTATGGACCAAACTTCAAATGTTGGAAATTAAAATTTTCTTTTATTCAACGTTGATGAAAGTTGCTTATGTGTTGGGAGGGGAGGGGAGAAACTAAAAGCAAAGCTTACACCAATTATTGCTAGTGCATCACAATCGAAACTACCAACGTGACTGCTGCGTCCACAAGCTCTGTTGATGATGGTAAAATGATAAAATGGGAAGATGATGATTACTTGTGCAAAAATTATATTCTCAATTGTTTGACTGATGATTTATATGATTATTATAGTTGAACTTTTACTTCTGCTAAATCTATTTGGGAAGCTCTGCAAAAGAAATATGATTTAGAAGATGCTGGTAGTACAAAATATATTGTGTCAAGGTATTTTAAGTTTCAGATGGTAGACGATAAATCTGTCGTGACCCAAACTCATGATCTTCAATAGATTGTGCATGAAATTATTGCTGATGGTATGGATATTAGTGAGCAATTTCAGGTGGCAGCTATTATTGACAAACTCCCTTCTTCATGGCAAGACTTCAAAGGTATACTATGACACAAGACTAAGGAATTTTCCTTGGAAAGTCTTATAACCAAACTTCGAATTGAGGAGGAAGCAAGGTTATCCGACAAGAAGGATGAGACAAACGAAAGTGAAATTTCCAAGGTACACATGACTTCTACTCCGAAGTGTAAGTCTAATACGCGGAATTTTCAAAAGAATCAAGCTGTTTTAAAACTACATCGACAGAATATGAAACAAAAGTCTAACTCGACTCATAGTGGCCAAATGAATAGAGATCCTCTAAACCACAGAATAATAAACTTGGTGCTTGCTTTGTGTGCGGCATTGCTGGGCATTTAGCTCGTAATTGTAGATTCTGGAAATGTGGTTCTATTGATCAGGCCAACATGATCGAAGAGCCTTTTGTGGCTGTGTTAACAGAGGTGATTTATGTTGGTGGTTCAGAGGGATGGTGGGTAGATACTGGTGCTTCTAACGTGTGCTTTGATCGAGACTGGTTCAAAGTGTATGTCCCATAGGAGAATGAAAGAATAGTGTTACTTGGCGATTCACATACTACTAGAGTTATGGGTACTGGTGAAGTAGAGTTGCACTTCACATCTGGTCGCACTTTGTTGCTAAAAGATGTCTTGCATACTCCTGATATGAGAAAAAAGTTAGTTTCTAGTTTTCTATTGAATAAAGTTGGTTTTAGGCACGTTATTGAGTCTGATCAGTATATTATTACCAAAAATGGTATTTTGTTGGAAAAGGGTATGCCATTGATGGTATGTTTAGACTTGATGTTGAAATGAATGCATTTACTTCTTTTGTTTATATGCTTAGACTTTGTCATATTAATGGTAAATATGTCACAAATATGAGTAGATTAGGATTAATTCCTAAATTGCAAAGTGAGAATTTTGATAAGTGTGAATCTTGTAGTATGGCTAAAATAACTAAAAGACCACATCGATCTATTGAGAGAAATTTTGAGTTATTAGATTAATACATTCATATATTTGTGAAATGAAAGGAATTTTAACCAGTGATTAGAAACTTGACCCATGCAATGACCTGACAAGGCCACTAGGTCATGGGTTGAGCGGTTTAACTGGTTTGATCGGCGGGTCAAACCAATGTCCAAATGTTTGAAATCTAACAAAAATACCCCGAGAAATTACATGTAGGTCTCTATAGGTTCGAAAGCTTGCAAAAACACCCTAAACACCACCGTCGACATCGACAAATAAGGCTTGTTTCCCGCTAAGACAACACTCCTTATTACCACGAAAACACTTCCCTTAGCCTCCTGACCAAAACCCATTTTACCCCTCCCCTATTCGCTTCCTCAATTACCAGTAACAGCAAGCTTTTTATAGTAACATTGTTTTGTGATTTTTGGTTGATTTACTCACCGAAAATCAACGCCGTTGCTACCATTCCACTCACCGGCCATTCCTCTTCAGACGCCCTAACATTCCAGCCTTCAATTGTTCATGGATTGATGTCTAATTTCTAGGGTTTTCAATGAATAGGAAATTTTGTAACCTAACTCGATGAAGGCACTGGGTCATGGTTGAACGATTCAACTGGCCGGGCCAAGTCGGGTTTCTAATCACTAATTTTAACTTGTGGTGGCAAGAGATACTTATTACTTTCATTGACGATTTCTCAAAATTTACATATGTTTATTTGGTTAAAAATAAAAGTGATGCTATTGATGCCTTTAAAACATATGTGAATGAAGTTGAAAATCAATTTGAAAGGAAGATAAAAAGACAAAGGAGCGATAGGGGTAAAGAGTATAATTCAACTAGTTTTGACTCTTATACTGAATCTATGGGTATAATTCATGAAGTTACACCTCCTTACTCACCAGGACCTAGTGGAGTAGCTAAACGTAAAAATAGAACTTTAATTGAATTGACAAATGCGATGTTAATTAGTTTTGGTGCTCTTGTTAATTTTTTGGGGGAAGCAATTTTAATTGCTTGCTATTGTTTAAATAGAATACCTCATAAGACTAATAATACTATTCCTTTTGAATTGTGGAAGAAAAGGAAACTTAATTTTACTTAAAGTTTGGGGCTGTCTTGCTCATGTTAGGTTGTCTTATCCTAAAATTCATAAATTAGGCTCTCGTGCTATTGAATGTGCTTTTGTAGGTTATGCACTAGCAAAGCCTACAAAATTTTTTACCCAAAAAATAATGTGATTGTTGAGTCTTTGGATGCTAAATTTTATAAGGATAAATTTCCTTATAATAGTGGGGGACCGATAAGTTATGATAATGGTATATCTATACCAAAGAGTGTCAACGATCTTGACATTAGTGTTGAACCAAGGAGAAGTAAAAAGGGCAAGAGTAGAGAAAGACTATGGGCCTAATTATTATATTTATAATATTGAGAGTAATCCTACTACGTTAGAAGAGACCCTAGCGTCTCTCGACTCTGACCTTTGGAGATAAGCCATTAATAATGAGCTAGATTCCTTAATTTCCATTAATACATAGAAATTAGTGGATTTACCTCCTGGTTGTAAAAGTGTTGGTTGTAAATGGGTTTTGAAAAAGAAACTTAACCCCGATGGCTCTGTTGATAAATACAAAGTTAGACTTGTTGTAAAAGGTTTCAAACAAAGGAAAGACATTGACTTCTTTGATACCTATTCACTAGTTAGTAGATTAACATCCATTAGAGTTTTGTTTGCTATTGCAGCATCCATCAAATAGATGTTAAAACTGCATTTCTAAACGGTGATTTAGATGAAGAAATTTATATGGATCAATCGGAAGGCTTCATAACCTTTGGTAATGAGAAAAAAAAGTGTAAGTTAATGAAATCTCTTTATGGTTTGAAACAAGCTCCAAAGCAGTGGCATGATAAATTTGACAGTTTTGTGTTGAATAATGGTTTCAAGATAAATGAAAGTGATAAGTGTATTTATTATGAATCCATAAATGATTTGCAAGTCATTATATGTTTGTATGTTGATGATTTATTGATTTTTGGCTCTAATGAAAATATTGTGTTAGAAACAAAAAGCTTGTTGAGTAATGAATTTGATATGAAAGATTTAGGTAAGGCTAATGTCATTCTGGGTATTAAAATAATTAGAGATAATGAGAAAATGTATCTAGATCAATCTCATTACATAGAAAAGATTTTGAAGAAATATAAATATTCTGACTGTAATGGAGTAAGCACTGATTTTGACCCTAATATTTGACTTTTTCCTGCGGAGCATGAATTTGAAATTGTTGATCGAAATGGATATGCTAGCATTGTTTGTAGTCTTAGATATGTTGCAGATTGTACTAGACCTGACATTGCTTATGTTGTGGGTATGCTTGGTAGATTTACTTCTAAGCCTAATTTGAGTCATTGGAATGCTATTAATTGAGTGATGAAATATTTAAAAAAGACTCTGAATTATTGTTTGCATTATAAGAGGTATCCTTCTGTACTTGAAGGGTATAGTGATGCTGGCTGGAACACCTTATTGGATGATTCAAAGTCAACCACCGATTATATCTTTACCATGGGTGGTGGGGCTATTACTTGGATATCCAAGAAGCAACATATTATTTCACAGTCAACTATGGAAGCAGAGTTAATCTCTTTAGCTTCTGCTAGTGAAAAAGCCAGTTGGCTCAAAAATCTCTTATCTGAGATGACTGTGGGAAAAGCCAATTCCATCTATTTTAATTCATTGTGATAGCATTGCCTGTATAGGAAGAACACGAAATAAATATTATAATGGAAAATTGAGATACATTAGGAGAAAACACAGTACTTTGAGATCTTACCTAACGAATGGTACCATAAATATGGATTATGTAAGATCAAATGAAAATTTGGCTGATCCATTAACCAAAGCTCTATCTTGAGATAAGTTTGGAATACATTGAGGGGGATGAGACTTAAGCCTGTTAAAGATTAAATTAACTATTAGGATACCCAACCTAGGGACTGGAGATCCCGAGAACTAGGTTCAAAGGGAAAAACGAATCATAGAGTAATTTGTAATACTATGCACATATGACTTTATTCTTTGTCCATCCCTATGGTGTGGTGCGTTAGAGCATGTGATGGTAGCAAAATGTTGAGTATAATCTCTTAATAGTGTCTATAGCTCATTAGAGTGGGATGTTGGATTATAGGAGCATCCTTGAGAGACAACTACCTATATGAATGATGAAAGTGAGGTCGCTTTCCCAGAGAATTAGGCTAATTCTCTAAGACATTCATGAATTGGATAAAGCACATGGCCGTAAAAGTTCTAGCTTAAAGAACTCCTATGATACCTGAAATTTTTATGTGTTTTAATTAGTTGTTGTGCCCATTGTTTTAAAACCCGGCCTGGCCGGTTTGATCGGGACTCGGTCGATTAGCCGGGTTGGGAGAGTCTAAAAACTGGAGGGCCTATTTAATCGAGATTCACCTGGGGTACTGTAGCAACCCGCCAGTCCAACTGTTTTTTTTTTTTTTTTTTTTTTTTTTTTTTTTTTAAACCAGGTGAATGAAATTGGCAAAAATGACGACTTTTGGCCAACAAAAATGGCGACTTTTGGCAGGCAAACATGAATCATGAATCAGGGTTAGGGGGTTTTGAAGGGTGGATCACGGTGAGTCGGGAGGTGGTGTTTGATTAAGTTTTAGTTGCCAGAATCGCCAGAATTTGTCCAAGAAATGACAAAACCCTAGCTTCTGATTGTCGGTGATTGGTGGGTGGAATGGCTTGGGAACTTTGAGGGGTTTGTAGAGGAGTAGCTAGTGAGTCTAATGGTGGTGGTGGTTGGAGTTTTTGTCACTCAAAATGATCAGAATTTGGCAAAAGATAGTAAAAAAAAAAATCGTGTTTTCTATCGCCAACGATCGACGAGTGATTAGAGGGGATAAATGTATGGTTTTGAAGAGGAGAGGTGGGGGTTCTAGTAGTGGTGACGAGGGCGATTTTGGGTGTGAAAATAGCCTAAAAAAGGGGAACGAAGGCTGATGTCAACACATGCCAGAAACAGTGACTATGCTAACATGCGCCGATTCAAAAATTTTGAAATTTTTTTTAGGTGGCACGTCACCGGTTTGACCTACCGGTCAACCCAGGACCTGGCTTCTTTGCCGGGTTTAGCCTTCGATTGGTTTTTAAAACATTGGTTGTGCCCTTAATTTGTCTTGGTTCATGATCTGATCACCTTGGCACTAGTACAATAATTTTTTATGGACTAAGCAATTGTTCAAGCCATTGGCACCATTGTAATTTATAACATTTCTGTTTATACCTGGCTAATCTATAGTGTTTTTTAAATTTGTCTTTATTAAATAATAAGTGGGGGATTGTTGGTTTATTTTTTAATAAAGAAGAATTTATTAGAAAAAACTATTTTGACCATGTCTTCTTGCTCAAATCATGAAGATTACGTGAGCGTAATTTTAGACTTGAAAAAACCAACGTTAACTTTTATTCTCTTTTCTAGCTGTAGAATTTTTTTTGGATATATTTGATTTTTTAGAGAGTATAAATAAGAGAAAACTTCTCTTGTTAAAACACAAGTTTTAGTAAAACAAAAAGTTCTCTCTGTGTTTAATTATTGATTATCAGGTATTAACAAGGTAGTGTAAAGTTCTATCTTCTTGCGTTGTGCAGACGTAAGAAGAGTACAAAGATAGTTTGGGCTATTGTATTCATAAGATGCGTGCCGGGTAGTCTGCTGCATCGAAAATTAAATTGTAGAGGCACAAAATCATCTTAAAAGAGCAATATCTGTAACATGCCTCATCCTAATGTGTCTTTGGTGGTATTGTTGCGATAAATTTTTTGGGTTCAAGCGGTTGAAGTAAATCTGTATCATTTCATAGTTGCTTTTATTAAACTAACATATTTCATATACATTCAAACCAATATAGGGTTATGTTATTACAATTTTGATAATTAATAATTAAATGAATTTGGACTTGGTACCTCAAAATATAACTTTTTTGTAAATTTCAGGAGTTGCCTACTGTTGTGTGTGATTTTGCTAGAAAGCTCGCAGACCTCCGAAGCTCGCAAAGATGTAGTTTGACCCAGAATCAACTTGACCCAAGAACAAGCTTGACCCAGAATCAGTACAATCCAGAGTAAGCTCGATCCAGTTGAAGCTCGTCATAGCGACCAATCCTAACAGCTGTTCGACAAATCAAAGATAAGCTTCAATCTCGGATATTTCAGAAGGGATAAGATCTACACCGCTGGCAGCGCAATCTCAATACTCAATCACAAAGATCACGGGATTGCATACCAAATCTGATTGCAATCCCAAACTTATCTATCTTTCCTTTTACTAAAACTTGTATAAATACCCCCTCAAACTATAGCAATTTGTTCTAGGCATTCTATTTATTTCTCTCGTAAGCTTTCTAAAGCAATAAGAGAACAGTGGATGTAGGCTTAAGTTCTAACTTGCCGAACCATTTTAAAATTTGTTTGTGTTCTTTATTTTAATGCACTTTTAAATTGTAATGCTGATTTTCCTTAAATCGTGCACACATCGATTTCGACTCCATCAAGGTCAATTGGATCTCTTTTGTTGGTACGAGTTTTTGTATCAACATTTTGGCACCAGAAGGAGGGCCCTTGACTAGCTCTCCTATTTCTAACAAAGACAGGCAATTTCAGTGAACAATTGATCACCTGAAATCCCCAATGGCTCGTACGAGATCCAAGGCAACCATCGAAAACAACGAAAATGCAAAAGCTACCCACCAAAAGGTGAATCAGACCACTACTCATGACCAACCACAAGTACCACCGACGTAGCAGGTCACCAATCAGTTGGGGGCATGGACCTCTAACCTAGAAAAGGGCTAGCTGATGGAAATGATAAGGTCGCTAGTTGTACAGGTGGTGCAACAGAATATGGCGAAGTTAAGGAATGAGTAGCATGCCAACTAGAACCTCAATTAGCCACACTTCACAGAGCCTACTCCTAACAGGCAAAATAACTTAGTTGGCGACCAATCTGGCTTGTCAGCAACAAGGAGCGATCATCACCCTCGACGAGAATGGGCACATTCTAATCACGAGTGTGAATCTCGAGAATAAGCTAATCCCGAGAGGCCACCAAACAAGCAGCCTATGGGAGAGAATGAAACAATGGTTGTCAGAGGAATTCTCATCCTAAATGACGAAATGTCCAGTGCCAACATGTCGGTTTTAACCCATGCCAAAGGTAAGCTCAAACCTGCAATCATGCGAGGTTAGCCATATATGCCAATCTGGCAATAAACGACGTTTCATTTTTAACCAACGTCGCCAGCAACAAGCTGAGAGCATGACAACACCTATTACCCCAACCATCATGATTCCACCTCACACACCAATGCGCAAGATAGAGTAGGCTTGCAAGCGATCGTTCTCAAGGCTCATCTGCTCGAGGTAAGATTGAACAAAGCTCGCGAGCAGAATCCTCCTCATAATGAGGATTTAGATTAGGTGCAGAGAGTGCTCAATGATCTGAGAGCCCATTAGAATAATTTGACGGAAGAGATAGCAAGCTCTCCATTCATGGAGGAAGTCCGTCAAGCACCACTCCCCTAGGGACTCAAGGCGCTAGAGAATAAGTTCGATGGGAAAGGAGATCCCAGAGACCACCTAGATACCTTCAACGACCTGATGGAATTACATCAAGTCTCTGACTTGGAAAAGTATTACTGTTTTGTAGTCACTTTTGTAAGAGACACCAAGAGGTGGTACAAAAGGCTTAAGGCGAACTCAATCCAGTCATGGCAGTAGTTCTCCTCACTTTATCTCTAGCAATTCCAAACGAGGAGATAGTTCGCCATGCCGCTCAGTTAGTTAAGCAATATTCGTCAAGAGAAAGATGAATCTTTGACCTTGTATTTAATGAGGTTCCAGAACGAGCAGTCCAAAGTTTCGGATGCTCTAGAAGATTCAATTTGGACCTTATTGATCGCTGGAATAAGACCATAAATGGAGTTGTGGAAAGAACTCCAAAGTAAAGACTATGTAAGTTTGGCCAAATTCTACCATATGGTAGCCAAACATCAACGAGTTGAGAGCTCATAGTAGCTTAGCCGACAGCTCTTCAAGAAGAGCTTCTGACCAGTGGCAAGACTACTCATCAGATAAAAGGAGAGGCCAAGATCGGGGTGATAGGGACCAAAACAGGTTCCAGAAAAGGCAACGAATAAGTTATCGTCGAGAGAGACAACCTTTTCCTCGATATGCAAAGTATACTCCTTTGGTGGAGGATGTAGCTCACATCTACGAGGTTTGTCGCAAGGCTAGAAAGTTGCCTCCCCTAGAGAAAATGAAGGGAGCACCTAACAGAAGGGATTGACAAAAGTATTGCAAGTTCCATAGGGAGATGGGGCATAACACCAACGATTGCAGAGTTCTAAAAGAAGCAATCGAGGACCTGATAAAGAAGGGTCATTTGAAAGAGTTTGTCAAGGGAAACCAAGCTTGCGACAAGCAAAATGACTAGAGCGAACAACCTCAACGACCTCCGTTGGTCAACGATGTCATGGTAAGAATGATCCACGGGGGAGCTGAAGTTGTAGGCAACTCTAAACATGCTCATGAGCAATATGCATAAGAAGCTAGGACGGACTCGGTTCCCCAAGTATTGAGTAGCGAAGCAAGGCTGCCAAAGCAATCTAAGACAGAAAGTGAAGTAATAGGCTTCATAATAGAAGAAAGCGACATAGTACCTTGCCATAACCATGATGCGATCATAATTGCGACGAGAGTTGATAACAGCAAGGTTTATAGGATAATGGTTGACGATGAAGTGAGGTCAATGTCATTTTCTTGGGAGATTTCTGAGAAATGAGGTTTACCAAGTGAGATCTGAAACAATGCCCATCACCATTGTAAGGTTTCATCGAAGACCTAGTTCCCAAAGGAACAATTGACCTACCTGTGACTCTTGGGGAAAAGCCCCAGATAATAACAATCATAGCAAAATTCTTGGTAGTCGGGCTAATGTTATATTGGGAAGACCACTTTTGGACGACCTAAATGTAGTCTCCTCAGTTCGATGCCAGGCAATGAAGTTCCCCACTCTGGATAGAATTAGAGCGGTCAGACATTGTCAGAAAGATTCTAGGGAGTGTTATAACAAAGCATTGACCACAGCTCGAAAGTGGTCTCTTCCAAAGACTATGGTCATTACAAATACCGACCCTAAGCTCGGGCCCCTAAAAGATATAATTGATACTTGCATCCATAAAGAGGAACTAACATTTGGGCTGACTAAGGACCTATGTGAGGTTCCTGTGAGTAGGAAGATCCAATTCGTATTCTGAAGATCGGAAATAACTTGGGTAGCGAGTTGGTAGATTGGTTGGTGGGGTTCTTAAAAAGGAATCTTGATGTGTTCGCTTGGGTGCGTGCAGACATGGTGGGGATCAGCACCGAGGTGATTGGTCATTAGTTAAACGTCAACCTAGAGGCCCGACCATTCAAACAAAAGAGAATGTCGATGGATTTTGAGCGATCTCAAGCGCTCAATGATGAAGCCGATAAACTCCTGAATATCAACTTCATCAGGAAAGTAAAATATCTGGATTGGCTTGCCAACTCGATATTGGTGAAGAAATCGAATGGCAAGTGGCAATAGGGTAGAGGTATAGTTGGATGAATTCAATCATTGCCTATTTGAAAGACGGAACAGTCCCTAAAGAGAGAAATAAGGCTAGAACCCTCAGGCAAAATCAGCTCACTTCACCCTTATTAATGAGAAGTTGTACAAGTAAGGTTTCAACACTCCATTGTTGCAATGTGTTGACCATGAAGAGGCAGACTATATCCTAAGAGAAATCCATGAGTGGATCTATGGGAATCACGCCAGAGGGTGATCTTTAGCATACAAAATACTTCGACAAGGATATTATTGGCTGATAGTTCACGAAGACGTAGCCGATTTTGTTCAGGAATTTGATAAATGTTAGAGGTTTGCTGACATTCCATGAGCTCCACCCCAAGAGCTCACAACTTTCACAAGCCCATGGCTATTTGCAATTTGGGGAATTGATTTGATAGGCCCGCTACCTTAGGGAAAAAAGGGAGTGAAATTTGCAGTAGTCATAATCGACTATTTCACTAAGTGGGCAGAAGCTAAACCTTTGGTGATAATAACGTCGAACAAGTTGTAAGACTTTGTTTACAAAGTATCATCTGCAAACTCAGAATCCCACACACTATTATCACTGACAATGGAAAACAGTTTTATTGTGATGACTTTTAATCGTTTTGTGAGAGACTTGGCATAAAGAAAAGTTTCTCAACTATCTATCGACCTCAAACCAACGGACAGGTCGAAGCGGTATACAAAGTGATCAAGCACACTATGAAGAAAAAACTTGACTCCCTTGAAGGAAGATGGGTAGACGAGCTACCCAACATCTTATGGTCGTACAAAACCATGGTTAGAAGCTCAACAAGCAAGACCCCATTCTCACTCGTTTATGGGTGTGAGGCAATGGGGTCGATTTAAGTTAGAGTAAGTTCATTACAGAGAGAAATCTTCAACAAAGATAACAACGAAGAGCTCCTACGCTTAAAGTTAGACCTAATTGAAGAGCATCAAACTAAATCATAACTAAGAATAGCCTTGTATTAGCGAGTAAAAAAAATACTTCGACTCGAAAGTAAGAAACAAAAATTTCGAGGTTGGGGATCTAGTCTTAAGAAAAGTTGTTCCCGGAGCAAAAAACGCGAACTTGGGGGCACTTGGGCCCAAATGGGAAGGTCTTTTTAGGATCTCAGAGAAGCTCGCACCAGGAACCTTTCAATTGAAATGCTTAAACGGCATAGCCGTCTTGTGAGCATGGAACGTCGAGCATCTGCGGAGGTATTACCAATGAGTAGCTTGGGTCTAGTTTGTTATTTTTAAATTTATGATTTTAATTGTTACCGTAAGTTGTAAGGCCATTTGTGGTCGATATGTTTTCAATAAATAACAAGTATTATTCAGCATTCATTTTGTATTTTAAGTGTGCATTGAGATCGCAATTAGAATGGTTACTGCTGAAGAAACTTGAAGTTTAAAGCTCGAGAAGGCGCCTAGTTGTATAGCCAAGCCATAATTTGAGCTCAACAAGGGTGTATTCCCCAACCTGACAAAAAAGAAACTTAGATAACAATTGAGAAAAATACATCAATGAGAAAGTAAAAAATAACTCGTTGACTAAGACTGGAGACGAGCAACTAACTCTAACTCAACGTCGTTGTGAGAAAAGACTCTCAAAGTTTTGTCAAAAAGTTCTTAAGAAAGCGGACAACGCATAATTTAAGAGCAAAATTTGATTTTATTAATTAGTTCGGTCAGACGGACTACTATGACTTCGCAGAGGAATTATAAATTGCAGTACAGAAAAACCAAAGAATATACTTGCAAAAATTTCCCTTCATTAATTGTTCAACAAACATTACAAGGGGAGAAAAAGGAAAAAAATAACATTCAATAAGACTGGCACTATCAAGGCTAATCTAGTGCCAAAGTTGAAGAAGGATATGTGGGTGGCTTTTTCGGAGCAAGAGTGTCCTTCGTAACCTCGGGGATAAGGGAGCCGAGATTAGAGTAGGCGAGGTCGCATCCTCGATCATAGGCTTCTCATCGACCTCATCCTTGCCATGCAAGCCTTTATCAAACTTGGAGTTGTTCGATAGACAAACTCCAAGTCCGTAGCTTCCGTCTTCATCCTCTCTACCTCCATTTGATATTCCAGAGGAAGAAAGGAGAAGTCAGGTAAGGGATGGGCCTCTAACATGTGCTGGATCAAAAAGACCGACGTATCTCAGGCATGTTGTGTGACGTCCTCTGTTAGATGATTAACCTCTAGTGTAGCCTCCTCATAGTCCACTCGGGCAATAGCAAGCTCTCTATCCCAAGAGGACAAGTCTTTCTCCAACCTTGTTGTTAGAGCCCTGTTGCTGCTATTAGTTTTTGGTTGCTTTCTCCTTGGTAACCTAGACTTGGGAGAGCTTAACAGCGAACGCTTATCTGCGAACTCCCTTTCCTTGATAGCCAAGGTGTCAGCTTGTTGTTTTTTCAGCTGGTTGAGCTTGTCCCTCAGCTTGGTGGCTATGCTTGTAGTACGAGAGAGCAGCTCATGAGGGGGCCATGATTTTTATTACTCATAGATCCTCACGGTTACAGCTCCCCTTACCACGTTTGTACTTGTAACGAGATACTCTGGAAGCTCATTGATCAACCTATCGATCTCGGCTTCGAACGTAGCATCTATATGTTCTTCATTGCACTATCATGACGAGATCCTCCTCTCACTCGCTGACTTGAGGGCCTTAATCGTCGGAGCTGGTTTCTTCGTGGTTGAGCCCTTTACAAGGTACAAGGCTCTAGCAACACCTTCTTCGAGCCTGCTATAGGCTCGATAACTTTCTTTTACAAGCCCTCTACCGGCTTGATCATGTTCTTCTTCAAGCCTTCCTTTGGCTCGAGAACTTTCTTTGTTGAGCTCTTTTGAAGCTCGAGAATGTTTTTCTTTACAACCACCTTGGTGGCAGTTGCAAGCTTCTTGGAGCTTGGAGCCCTTTCAAGCTCGCCCCCAGTCCTCTTTACTAGGGGCCGTGAGGTTCCAACCCTCGCCTGTTTGGTTGCAACCTTGGGCTATTTTTTCTCGGCAGTGTGAGCTGCCATTTTCTTCTTTAGTTTTTGAGGCTTCTTGGCCCACATGTCTACTGTAATGACTCTCTCTCTAGCTAGTATACTCGTAAAATAAACAGTGAAACTCACTATTACGAAAATATACATGTAGATGAGTATAAAATAATGGGCCCAATTTTTCTTTATATATATCAAACTATACATAGTGTAAATAAATTTCTCAAGAAGCTCGACAGTGTTGACCAACCCTTCCGCATCTTGACGTTCCAAGCGACCGCATCTCATCTACTACCTGCAAAAACATTGAAAACAACGGGGTGAGCACTAATTGCTCAATAAGTAAACCCGCTATGCTACCCTTCTATCTCCGTTGCTCATATCCTGAATTCTTTCCTTACATCACACTTCTCTCTTCTTTTCTATTCTTTCTCTATTCTTGTTTCTCACTTACTAACATGTAAGCACAATTGGAGAAACTAATTCTAAATAATATGAATGTCATGATGCATGTGCATAAATACATAAAGAATGCAATTTCTTTTTTGTTTTCTGTTTCTTTTCTTTCTGTTCTGTTCTGTTCTTTCTTTCTGTGTTCTACTCTTTCTTTCGTTCTATTCTTTCTTTCTATTATGTTCTTTCTTTCTGTGTTTTATTCTTTCTTTCTTTCTTTTCTGTTCTTTCTTTTTATTCTTTCTTTCTTTCTATTCTGTTCTTTCTTTCTATGTTCTATTCTTTCTTTCTTTCTTTCTTTCTATTCTGTTCTTTCTTTCTGTGTTCTATTCTTTCTTTCTATTCTTTCTTTCTATGCTGATCGGACTCGATTGAGGCGTGGATTTGGAACCCTGGCCATGTGAGTGGGTATAGTCCTCATCTACATGCACTTCTATCAGACTGTACAACTCTTCTTTCTGATTCTGAGGCCGCTCACTAAAGGCGGCGTGCATGTAGGTAAATTATGTTGGTACAGTTCTCATCCACATACACTTCTAATGAACTATACACTTACTTCTTTCTGATTTTGAGGCCGCTCATTGAAGGCGATGTGTATGTGAGACTATTCTTCTCTGTCACTCACGGGTTCCCCATCGCAACAACCTTCTCTTCTCTTATTTTTTTTTACAATTAATTATTTTCTTTCTTTTTCTTTATTCTTTACTATTCTCATCCATGTGTATGTGCATGGAACTATGCTCATTCTTTGCTATTCTTTCTAAATGCAAATGTGAGAATGCATTATGGCATATAAAAAATATCATTAGAGAACTAGTATTTTCTACCAACAACATTCCTATACTTGAAATCAATCATAGATTATTAGACTAAAAAATATTTTGAGGTAGTCATTCTGCACAGGTCATATTCAAGAATGCATATCTTGAGTTATACACATCAGATTGCTACAATCTTGGTCTCGTTTTAAAGATTAGAGACAGGGCTACAACCTTTGTGTTTAGGTCTCAACCCATTTCAATCGTTATGATGCCAAAAAATCACTCAGAAGGTCACGGCTGTGACAGGGCAACCATGGTAACATGTTTTCTCTTAGGATTTTCATCAAACAAATTGCATGCATACTCAAACTGTATTTGTATACACTTCTACTTCTTTCTCAAGCCACCAATATTTGGAGCAAAACTCCATTAAATCAACACTAAACCTAGCCAGGAAACTACACTCCATAAAGTCTACTCAAACTCTTTCTAAATTCAACCAAACTTCCATCAATCACCATATAAGCAAAGTCTACATTCTTATGGTTGAATTTTAATTATCATCTAGTATCAATCTCATCAAAACTTCTCAAAAACATAAGCACATACATACATATACAAATCTCTACAAACTTACTCAAATCAAACTTAGGGTTGGATTTACTTACCTTGATCTTAGGTAGTTCCACACTAGAAACTCTCTCTTTGAGTAGATCTCCTCTTTTTCTTAAACCCTAAGCATATAACTATAAGAATTCAATACTTTAAAAATTAATCTCACATCATATTGCAAGAACTCTTACCTTTGGATGCTTAGGATTGAATATTTACTAAAATCCAACCAAAAATCCTCTCAATTGCCTTGGAAATTTGATAAAGAAAATGAGAGAATTTGGAGATGAAAGTGGCGTGTGAGGGAGTAGAGAATGATAGAGTTTTCAAGAATGAACTCCAAATATCTCATTTATTACTTCTACTTTCCCATTTTGCCTTTGCACTTTCTATGAAATTCCATTTATGTCCCTTAGTCAATTACAATAATGCCCTCATTTTTATTAACTTCTCCATGAAATTCTATCTCTTTTCACTCCCCACTTTTTCAACTAATTATGAGTGAAAAGACCATTTTACCCCTAATGAAATTTTAAGGCATTTTCTTCACACTTGTTCAAGATACCTTTAACAAAATTCAACTAAGGGTCTTAGGGAATACGTAAAGCTGCGTACCTCGATGTGAGTGTTACATCTACAAGAACAACGAATGCATTAGCATATAAAGAAAAAGAATGTGAAAAGGTGAGCTATTTCACACTTACCTTTCTTAAAGATTGTTGGAAAAAGTGTCAAATCTGGGCAAAACCCAAAATTCTCTCAAATGAGGAAGTGTGATTGCGTGATTAGCTTTGTCACGTCGTGACAACTCTCAAGAAGGTCGCTGAAAGCCCCTAATCGTCTTCAATGGTCTGTGACGATGTTAGTTTGCTAGACGTTCTTTGCAAAGGGAGACAAGGACAATCAGAAGTTGACCAATAAATACTTAATAATAAGAAAGAAGCAAGAATACCGATGGGCTTTGTCGGCAAAAGAGCCATCGCCCCCAAAGCGATATAAAAAGTACTAGGAATCCCAATTTCCAAGCTTATTGGGGACATTGACCAACCCATCCAAATGGGTCTTTCTTGCTTTGGAGAGGTAGAAATTGTCATCTTGGCCTTTTTTCAGTTTGTACAGATGGACGAAGTCCTCTACAGATAGCTCGCCTATTTTTTCTAAATTGTAGGTAATGTACATGCCTACCATTATTATATAAGAATTCCCCGTCAATTGAAGGGAAGTGACGTTGAAATGATCCAAAATGTCGAAAATGAATAGGTGAGGTGGCATAGACATATCGCACCTCAAGAGAGTCTCAAAGATTGCCACCCAACCTATTGGGGGGGGGGGGGGGGGGGGGGGGGGGGGGGGGGGTGGAGGAAAAATCTCCTAGAGCACGAAGAGAGTATTCGGTCAGGATAGCATAACTCTCCCTTATCTGCGTAAGATTATTTGTGGTGATCGATGAGGTTAAATCTTTTCTAAACCTAGATTGATGCGGGGCGCTCGCATCAAGGGTTTCCTTGCTCAGGTTTAGCGAGTTTTCAACCCCACTACTCATGGTCTGCTCATGAGCCTCAGCAGCGAGCCATCTCGAGCTCTCTCCCCGCTACCAGCCGAAGCTGCTTGGGAGCCCTCTAAGAACATCCTCTCAATGTTAACATCGTGGGACGACATGCTTGACTAGCTCACTTGTGGATACCTGAAACATGAAGAAACAAGTGTCAAATGTCAGATAATGGGCGACCTATCCACACTTGCCTCCAGTTTAGGCATCCAAAAAGCTCTCACAAAAAGAGACCTAAAGCTAAACCCAGAAGCTTGAGCAAGCTATCAAGATTCTCAGCAATCGACAGAGAATTTCGATAAAGGATTCTAGCGACTGCTCATCAAAATGCTCTTAAAACTCAAGTCGGAGGGTTTTTAAACCCAAAGAACTAACTCAGCGTGACAATGGCCACCTCGACAGCTAAAAACTTGAAGAAAATCAAAGAGAGTAGGTGTAAAGGGGACTTATTGAAATGCACATGACGGGAAGGCTTGCCAAAAAGTCGCCGTGAAAGCAAACTGTAAATGCTAGCAAAGAAGAGGAGGAGTAAGTGAAATAAAGGTTTTCAAGATTTGCAAGAATGGAAAAATAAGGGTAAACAACCCGTTTTATAGTGGTGAGTGGGAAGCCAAGAAGGCGAGAGTCAATCTAAGCCATTGATTTGCAACGAATCTCAACCCTCCATTCACCGAGCAATCTTGACCGATCAATGGTTACACGTGGCAACGATCCGTGAGGGGCGATCAATCTTCGGATCGAGTAATGATAATCGCTAGCACACGTCAGCTCGATTCCACGAGTAGCAACACATGTCGTTTTAGTTCTATGCGTGGCTAGCTGTAATAGTCCACGTGCGACAAAAAGTAACTACAAAAAGTCGACCACATTAATTGCGACATGCCAGCACAGAAATTACCTTTATGCCCCTCATTTCAAATTTCAAATTCGATAGCATTACAACGAGAAGCTAAGTCTCAGTCACGTCAGGTGAAGTTAAGGTCGAGTGATGAAGCTCGAATAACCTCAACGACCTATGTGCGAGCTAAACCGGCGAAGGAATTCGATCTGAGCGACGAATCAAGCAACTTCAGTCTTCAAAGCTCGACATGACCTTTGAACATTAGGGGGAAAATGTTTTGTGTGATTTTGCCAGAAAGCTTGTAGACCTCAGAAGCTCGCAGAGATGTAGTTCGACCCAAGAACAAGCTCAACCTAGAGCAAGCTCGACTTAGAATCAATACAATCCAGAGTAAGCTTGATCCAGTTGAAGCTCGTCATAAGCTTCAATCTTGGATATTTCGGAAAGGATAAGATCGACACTGCTGGCAACGTAATCTCAGCACTTAATCACAAAGATCACGAGATTGCATACCAAATTTGATCGCAATCCTGAACTTATCTCTCTTTCCTTTTACTAAAACTTGTATAAATCCCCCCTCAAACTATGAGAGAAGGGTTAGCAATTTGTTCTAGGCATTCTATTTATTTCTCTTGTAAGCTTTCCAAAGCAATAAGAGAATAGTGGATGTAGGCTTAAGTTATAACTTGCCAAACCACTTTAAAAATTGTTTGTGTTCTTTATTTTAACGCACTTTTATATTGAATTGCTAATTTTTCTTAAATCACGCACATACCATTTCTGTTTCTATCAAGGTCAATCGGATCTCTATTGGTACGAGTTTTCGTATCAACACCTACAAATTGTGCTATGATCGCCATGTACCCCATAATTTGAGTGTCAACAATCCATACATCAACTGTTATTGCAATTCTACCATTTGATTCTGATACACTCATTGCCTTCTCCATCTCCTATTTATACATATAATGTATTTCCTTTTTAATTCTATTACCTGACACTGACTTTCATGATGGCTGAAGGGAAGATAAGACATCTTTAAACCCTTGATGTTCAACACAAATTAAAGGGTACTCATGCATAACTATCATGTGTGTAATCTTTCTTTTGGTAACATTTGGATCAAAACTATAAGTAGACTGTTATGATCTGAGGCTAATTATCAACCTTAACCAAATAATCAAAGTAACCAAAACACATACACACACACAAATCGAAAGATCAACACCAAAATTTTTACCGTGGTTCACCTATCCAAACAGGATAGACTACATTTACGTTGAGCTCTAAAATAAAGGGGCTCTCTGTACTAATTAATCAAAGACTACAAATTACAAACAATCACAAAACACACTTCGCTCAACAATCTCACCGTTCTTCACTTAGCACACACTATGTAATTTCTGCCAAAGAGAAACTCACACTGGAATCTCTAACCCTGAGAGAAACGTAACCCTTAATGAATGATCAAGCTAATTACTCAAGAAACTACACAAATTGAACAAGAAATGAAAAAACCCTAGTCGCTAATTGTTGAAAGTGAAAGTGTGTTGATTAAATGAGAAAAGGAATGCTTTTATATGACTGAGCGGGTGGCTTCATGGCAACTGTTGGATCAAGTGGTGAAGCAACTCTGTAGATCATTCAAGTGTAGAACCAATAAAACAACAGCGTACAAAACTAATTCACACAGCATTGTTTTAGGCTTCACATTTAACATAGACAAATTAATGTTTCCTCTCTCATCAACTTCTTGTTTCAAAGTCATCATATATTGCATAATTGAATATTGTTTTTGCATATTACATGACTTCATATGGTCATGCAAATGTAATTGGGGTTTACGTAGCAGAATAAAATTAAATTTTTTTCCCCAATGTTTATCGAAACCCAAGATCAAGGGTGTTTGATTATACATATTCAAACAACAAATAAATCCACATGCAAGGATTTAGAAAAGCTAACTCCAGTAGGCGACTCCTTCAAATTCTCTAAAATCCTTCGCAAGCCAATTCAAGGAAAGAATTGTGTTCTCGGTATCCACATGAAGGTAGGATCAAATTCAATTGATTTGTTTTCTAGAACAAAATCAATTGATTCAAGGTTTTATGAAAAGGACAAAAGAAGAATTAAGAGAATCTCTTAATTCTCTTTCAAAGGGGCGGCCAAAAACTAAAAGGGTTCACCAAACCCTAATTTTCAATCATGCTTTTATAGCATGAAAAAGTGTAACGCCCCACTTGAGGTACGCAGTTATTGTTTCTTCTTTTGCTCTTATTTGAGTTGGGTTCTTGGTAATATTGGTTGGTTGACCTTTGATTGAGTGTTATGTTGAATACTTGCCCTGAAATTGGTTGAAAATAGAAGAAGTTCAGTATTCCATGCTTCGCCGGGGCGAAGAATAATCTTCGCCGCGGCGAAGAGGTGTTGAAGCCACGGGGAAGCTGCTGGACAGTTTCGCCGCGGCGACAGAAGTTTCCTCGCCGCGGCGACAGGCTGACCAAAATGTTGTTAAGTTTTAGATATTTTCTTCCCTAGGGGCAATTTGACCATTCTACCCCTAATTAGCAGGAAAAGTGGGGAGTAAATTGAAAGGATTTTTCATGGAGAATATGTTGCTATGGGGGTGTGTTTGTAATGAATCAAAGGATATAGATAGAATTCCCAAAGAAGAGTAAGGGCAAAATGGGAAGGCTTGTGTATAAATTTCATTAAAAGGAATTAAGACATTTCAAAACCCTTCATTCTTCTTCTCCATCGCCACTCTCCTCTCTTGCTTCCTCTCAATTTCTCTTTCTTTTGTTCAAGGAGTTTTGAAGGGCTTTTGGAGTGATTAAGGGTAGAAAATCAATCTAAGGCACCCTAAGGTAAGAATTCTTGCTTTGGTTGTGAAGCTTTGTGAGTTTTTGTATATATTTGATTATTGAGGGTTTTGTTCTTTTGGTTAAGAGTAGAGAAAAAGTCAAGCAAACCAAGTGAAAGGAAGAGTTAGTGAAATCTCTCCATAACAAGGTAAGTAAATCCCAACCCAAGTTGAGATTTGAGAATTTTCTTGATTAGGGTTTTGATAGCAATGATGTATGTATGTGATATACATGTTATATGCCATGTTATTGAGGCTTAAATAGAGATTTCTAGTGCTTTGTGATTGTTTATGCCTTTCAAATATAAGAAGTGAGTTGTGGGTTGGAAAGGTAGTTGGAGATGGAATTGAAGGGGTATTGTGGAACCCTTTTGGAAGTGTCTTTCTTTGGCAGGTTATGTGGCTATGTGAGGGGCATTCTCCCCATTTTGGATGGTTAGAGAAAGATTTAGAATTATTGTTATAGTAGAGTTTTATTATGCACTTGAGTTGTTTGATGAAATGCCTAATAGAGGTTTGAGTATGAGTAGTGAACCTTAATTCTTGCAACATTGCATGTTGGCATTTCATAAGTGCATTAGTGGAGATGAACCATCCATAGGCATTAATTGTGCATTGAGAAGTGACCTAAGAAAGAGTAGGAAACTTTGTGTATGCACTTGCTCTATGAGTAGAGAACTTTGTGGATGCAACTACTCTAAGGGTAGAGAGAATGAGAAGTGCTAGAGTGGAGTGAATGAGAAGAGTAGTAGAAATGGGTTGATGCTTTGTGATCATCACCCGACAGTTATGAGAATCGGGTTGATGCTTTGTGATCATCACCCGAAAGTTATGAGAATCGGGTTGATGCTTTGTGATCATCACCCGACAGTTATGAGAATCGGGTTGATGCTTTGTGATCATCACCCGAATAGCCATTAGAAATGGGTTGATGCTTTGTGATCATCACCCGATAGGTATTAGAAACGGGTGGATGCTTTGTGACCATCACCCGGTTAGTTATTAGAAAAGGGGTTGATGCTTTGTGATCATCACCCGATATTTATTAGAGATGGGTTGATGCTTTGTGATCATCACCCGACAGTTATTAGAATCGGGTTGATGCTTTGTGATCACCACCCGAATAGCCCTTAGAAATGGGTTGATGCTTTGTGATCATCACCCGATAGTTATTAGAAACGGGTGGATGCTTTGTGATCATCACCCGGTTAGTTATTAGAAAGGGGTTGATGCTTTGTGATCATCACCCGACATTTATTAGAAATGGGTTGATGCTTTGTGATCATCACCCGACAGTGATTAGGAACGGGTTAATGCTTGGTGATCGTTACCCGAAAGTCATGAGGAACGGGTAGGTGCTATGTGGTCTCCACCCGATAGTTACGAAAACCGGGTAGGTGCTTCGTGATCCCCACTCGGTAGTCACTAAGAACGGGTTGGTGCTGTGTGAATTCCACCCGATAGTCATGAAGAGTGAGATGGTGCTGTGTGAACGCCATCCGGCCGTACCTCCGGTAAGATGAGGCCATGACGTTTAGTAGGAAACAACAGAAAGTGTGAGGAAAGAATTAAGAGTAATACATACGGGGATAGACAGATAGAGGGTTTTACTTACTGAGCATTATTTTGTGCTTACCCCGTTATTTTCCTTTGTGGATGCAGGATCTAGGTGACGATGCAGTCGGAGGGGCGTCGGCAAGTGAGGAGCAATAGCTACACTGTTTCCCCTGTTTTGTCTTTTAAAATGGCATTTTTGTAAATGACGTTCTTTGTGTATAAAAGACATATGACTTATAATGAAAAGAAAGTTTTTGGGCCCAATTTTCTATTGTTATTATGCATGCATTGTACTAGATTTCAGCAGTTGTTACAAAAAGCCTATTCCATATTGGAATAGGATTAACCCTGTTCCTTAGTGGAATAGCTTAATTGGTATTTATTAATTAATCATAATAATTAATTAATCAATTTACATATTAATATTAATATATAAATTTATAACTTTGCAAATTTAATTCCAATATAAATATTGGACATAGGCAACAACCTCAGCAAATTTAATTGTACAATAAAATTACCCAAATACTCTTTCGCCAAAAAAGACGATAATGCCCTTTCACTACGAAAATGCCCCTATTCATTATAAACCTCGAACTGCCTTCTAAGTGTGTGACTTGTAGGCTCCTTATCATGTTGGCAGTGAGTAGTGATGTGATTAACTACCAATTAATCGTCTCCTACACACATACCAAAATTGGCCTCTAGCAAGACATCATGGTCACCCAACATGAAGAGATTAGCGAAGAACTGATACCTGTCAATAGTATGGTTACCGTGCAATCAAATTCTTTCACCATTTGTTATCCCATCAGGTTGAGGTATAGAAATAGTGTCAATCTCAGATGTTATTCTGATGCGTTAGAATCTGATTATTGGGTTAATGACCACATTAGAATTGGATTGAGCAACAACTCAATCCTACTATGACCATAGATTTTTGTGTCATATCCATTTAACCAAATTGCGCAGTGGGATAACTTTCTCCCATACCTAGGAGTGATTAATCTTTTATTGATCCACCATAGCCGCAATATACTTCTCAATGCAACCAATCACTGCTGTACTGATAGCCCTAGATAGGACTACGTTAGACTAGTGTCAAACTACACTAATATGTATACAAGATGCTCTAGTGATCTCAAATTTAAGGATCACATGCATCATCATCCGTTAGAGGATTTATTCCATAGACACTAGGGTTACCATCTATATGAAATCCTTTGGTGGGTCAGTCCAGTGAACTTGTAGACAACAAGCACCTATGTGTCGCACCAAGTTATCACCAAACAACTTTTACATATGAGATCTGTCACTACCTTTCTGTAGGGTCGTTCAACGCTATGATAACCTTATCGTATTATCTATGCCCTTGGTCAGAATAATACTAAGGCTACGTATATTTCTAGAATAGCTATCATATATGATTATAGAGTCCTCACAATCAAGATTTACAACACTTGATCCCCCCGTCACAGTTTTACTATTCTAAGGACATATATCATTACATATAAGAATATGATTTACATGATATAGAAGAATACCTTCATTTGATTAACATAATATCATGTTGAGTCAAATATGATTGACTATTGGGTATCAACTCTAACAATCTCTCACGTGTACTATAGTCAATCATTCATATATACAACATCGAATGACGCTAAGCACTTATCATGCTTCTAGTGCTATAGAGCTTTCCTAAACTTTTTTTCTTCTTGTTCGGATATTGAAGAATTAGGATTTTAGGGCTTAGGCTTTTTCCCTATTCATTTTTTTTTTTAAGATATTAATTCATAATTCTCTTGAACAATGAGGTTTCCACTTTGATCGTTAACTAATTGCATTTTCATAATGGAACTCGATATTCAAGATACGCTGACTCGGATCCCAAATCATTTTTTGACTAATCCATTATTTTTAATATTAAATATTAAAGCTACTTAATTATAGAATTTTTGGTCATATGGTTGTTTACTTAGATTTTCATAACCTAGTTCCAACTTGCAACCAACCCTGATTCATGTTTTGTGTTTATTCATGATGGAGGGTATTGGAGAAATTTTAGCTTTTAAGTCAGGCATATTCTATTAGTTAACAGTTTAGAGACTTAGATAAAGCCTAGAGGAGATGTGAAAGACAATTTAATGAAACGTGAGACCATACAGCAACATGTATTGGGCTGGGATTTAGGGAATTTTATTATTTAATTTATTATATTTTACTCTCTTAGTGTAAGTTGTCAAATGTCCAAAATACCCTCAAGCTAATGTCCATTAACTTTCTGGCAACCGGGGGAATTTTTCCTTCTTTATCTGTTATTTCAGACACTCCATTTCCCGCTTTCGTCAATTTAGGGTTTAGGGATTTTGATCCCACACCAAAATTCTGCCTATCACCGTGCACATTTCCGTTGAAAATGATGTACGGTGATCCTCACCAGCATCAGCAGAATCAGCCGCAGCCTGGTGGTGGGGACCACTTCCACCGTGGTCCACCCCCGCCAGGTCCGCCGATGATGCGTCAGCCGTCTGCCTCCTCCACTACGCTCAACCCCTCCGATTATCATCACCCTTCCGCAAACCCTCCCTACGAAGGTACTCTTTAAACTCTAACAGGGACTTGTGTGAATTGGGTTTTAAATTTTACGAATAATAAAAACGAATTAAATTCAGCAACATTCAGTGGTGTGTAATTGTAATAATTTCGGTAATATTTTTCAGCATTTTTATTTTCTTTTTCCTTTGTGTTTGTGGATGAAAGAGGATTAGAATGTACTTTTGTTAGCCATTTTTTAGGAAACAAGTGGGTGTAGACTCACTATATGCAGTGTTCGTTTGTAAAATTGGGATTTTGGCGGTTTGTTGTATGAAGTGATTTGATTGCATCGATGATGTCGCCAAGGATAAAACGGCATGGGAACTAATGGGATTTTTTTTGGAGATGATGCTAATAAGAAATAAGAGAAAATTGGGTTGAGATTAGGTTTGCATTTCCTTATAAAAGTGAATAAAAATTTTGGTCTTTGCTACATGGGTAGTTTTGTTAGATACCGTGCCTGATTAATGAAGGTTTGGGGTTTTTGTTTTCCTCTGAGGATCATTTAGCAACTTGAGCTTCAAATTTAGGTAGCCCCGAAGGCTATAAAGATGATAGTTTTTCTCATCAATATCTATATCTTGAACTTCAATTGAATTTTGGCAGTCTACGTATACTGGTTGTCTGTGTGATTACTTGGTTTCAAATCAATTGTATTGTTGTTGTAGCTCATGGCGATAGTTTTGCTGCAAAAAGAATGAGAAAGCTTACTCAGAGGAGAGCTGTTGATTATACTAGCACTGTTGTGCGATATATGCAGGTATTTATTTATTTAGTTATTTATCTAATCCTTTTTGGACTTCTTTCTGATGTAGCTGCCTTTAGGAGCTCCTATGATTGGTCCTGCTGCATTTCCGTCTGATTTTGGATGTCTCTAGTCCTCCTATTATTCTTTTCACTATCGGATTGCATAATGCAGAAGTCAGTATTTAATTTAAAATTAATAGGATTTTGTTATTAGAGGTTCAGGAAATTATTTAGTATTTAAGTTATTTTCATTTTAGAAACTTAGGGTTGTTCCTTATATTTTTTTTTTCTTGTTAGGAAATGATTATCTTTCTTATTAGATGTTGATTTCTAGTTCTGTATTTGTTTAGTATTGATCTATATAGTGAGGGCATTAAGCTTTGTTTTGATATAGACATTGATTGATTGATGATATACTGAAAATTTGATCACTGTCTGAGTTATCTTCTTGCTAATTCTCTTTTGCGTCTTCCCCTGTAATTTATACTTATTTCTCTGTCTCCTTCGCCTTTCTGCCTTCTGTTCTACATCATTGTTTTTTTTCATAGGACATCTAATTTTTTTATTATATACTTCTTTATAAGTAGTAATTCTTTTCCTTTTGTCAGTGTAGAAAAAGTTTTAGAAATGGTTATTGGCTATTTTCTTCATTTTTTTGAGATAATTTTTAAACTTCTTGAACGCTTTTGTGAATTGTTATTTACTAAAAGTTAGTTCTGTTGGGCGCTGTTGATCATCTAGGTTGGACATGTCTTGGCAATCAGTGGGTGTTAATACTTCTGTATCACCAATGTAATTGGATTACATAATAAAGCAAAAACATCTTTTTTAAGGACAGATGATATTGGGACCACTTCCATATCATATATGATGTTCTGCTTTGCTAATTGTTGTTTGTTTATGGGGAATTATGTCTTAGTTTTGAAAAAAAATCATTTATAGGAAAGTATATAACGCTTTGTCTACAGGAAGAAGGTAAAGTAGTATTTACATGGACCCAAGATCCGCTGTCAGATTTAAAATAAATAATCCATTAGTCTCCTAAATCAACACGTGTCCTTCATTTTGTAAGATTACAAAGGTCCAATACATTATTTTGTGTTGTGTAGATTAGATTTTATGTCATGTAAAATTGTATCTTGAAAGCATATTTGTGCAAGGGCTTTGATTGGTTATAAGAGAATGCTGGTATAAGTTTTTAGTGGTTGTGGACTACTTTGTTAGATATTGGAGGATTTATTAACTATTCGTTATCTCTACAAGGAGTACATCTGTTGCTTTTGCTTGTGCTGTCTGTCTTTATTTTCCTTTTTAGTTGCATATAGTTTTCTACAGAAGTTGGTTTCAAGATTCTGGTTGTCTTATGAATTTTGCCGTTTGAACTGTTTTAATCTCATACCAATACTTTTGCAGGTCCGAATGTGGCAGCGAGATTCAAGAGACAGGACAGTCCTGCAACGTACCCCAGCAGCAGCAATTGATGTCAGTGAACATTTTCACCTGTATTCTATCATTTTTTGTATTGGAGAATATGGTTTACCTGGATCATGATGGTGGTAGATTTCTACTCTAAGGTTGGATTCTGTGCTTACTTTTTGTGAAGGCTTATCTTTCATTGATCCTTGGTGCAGATGTTACCTACAGTTGCCTATTCAGATAATCCATCAACAAGCTTTGTGGCAAAGTTTGTTCATACATCTCTAAACAAGAATCGGTGTTCAATTAACCGGGTTTTGGTAAGCTTGATTAGACAAGGTTTCTTGACTTTTGTTTTTTGCTGGATTATTTTTCATTATCTTTTGTGTATAAAGTTAAATATGCTTTGCTCCTCTTTCTGTTTTGATTATGTTGATTAAATTTATTTTTCTCTTTGGTAGTTAAGTTGTTCTGGTATTGATCCTAATGAAGGCAATATTCTATTGTAACTATGGTCTGTGAGATGATTTTTATATGGAAACAAGGAAATGATCCATTTTAGGCGAATCATAGTTGTAATTTGGCAATGAACATGGGGAAACCTGTTGAATCAAAAGACTTCATACCTTTTTCCATGTTATAGTTGCCGAACGGTTTGTACACTGTAATGTTATAACACAATATAATGGTAAGATAGTCTTCCTCTTGGGAGTTGAATTGACTCCAAATATTTTAGCCCCAGGTGCTATCCCTGTTCTCTGATTAGACGTATTAGGGGCTACCCTTATGATGCAAGGTAATAATTTTTTTTCAGTGATGCAAGGTAATCATAGGTGGAAAATGTGGTGGAATGGCAGCTCCCACAATTCTATTATATGTTTAGTTATGTAGCACGAGCACAAAGGTTTTTATGCTACTGTGTATGCATATATTTTACACTGCATTTCATTGGGATTTGCAATCTGTCTTAAGCATGATATACTTTATTATTATGTTGTTTTGATCTATCTCTGACTGAAGTTTTACCCTTGAAATGGTTGCTGACATTTTTTAATTTTTCATTTAATTTTTAGTGGACTCCTACTGGTAGACGTCTTATCACTGGATCTCAAAGTGGAGAATTTACTCTTTGGAATGGACAATCATTTAATTTTGAAATGATTCTTCAGGTACATAATCTAGGAAACACTGATACTTCCACATAACTAGAACAAGCTAAACTTATGGCTTTTGGTAAAATTTTGAATATTAATTATCTTTAAATGTTCAGGCCCATGATCATGCAATTAGATCAATGGTATGGAGCCACAATGACAACTGGATGGTCTCTGGTGATGATGGGGGTGCAATAAAGTAATTATATCTGTGAAAATACTTTCTGCTGCTATATATTTGTTATTTACATGTCAAGTAGAAACATTTATATTATATTGGTGTAAACATGTGTGTGGGGCAACATTTTAGGTATTGGCAGAACAATATGAATAATGTGAAGGCCAATAAATCAGCTCATAAAGAATCAGTCCGTGATTTAAGGTGGATATTTATCTTTATGTTTATATCTTTTTTACTCGAGAGTTTGTTCATGAAGGATTTCTTAAGTAACATTTTGAACAGTTTCTGTAGGACAGACTTGAAGTTCTGTTCCTGTTCAGATGATACCACTGTTAAAGTTTGGGACTTTGCTCGGTGCCAAGAAGAGCGGTCATTAACTGGTAATGTGCCTTGACTAGTCATTTTTTTATAATGAATTTGCTATCTCAATTTGGTTTGTTTCCTGAAATGAAATTGTTTCACTTATGCTTGAGATGTAGAATTCTAGTGTTCTGCCTTAAAACAAGTATCATACTCATAATGGGTTATCATACTCAGATTAGTTTAATGATTTAGCATCCTAGTCTTCGGGCTTTTTGGGGATTGATTGAAGTCATGAAAGATCTATCAATTTATTTCACCCAAACATTTGCATACTAATAAGAAAAAGCAACTCAATACAGAGCATAATAATGAATCCTTGTCTGAAATTAATAATTGTAATTCTCTCAAAGTTCTGAGGAATAATCTGGGTTAGGAAAGTGTGCACACAGGTGTAAGTTTCTGGTGTGTAGCTATATTTTTCTTTTTAATAAATTACGAAAAAGATGCCATGAGATTTAAGTTGGTCGCATGCTCAAAATGGGAGTGCAAGGAATTGAGTGGAGAAGGTGTTAGTTCATTTTGGTTCTTTACGATTTCAACTAACCCTAGGACTCTTATCTGTAAAGTTAACTAGAACGAAGCGAAGATTTGTATCTTTTGGTGGACTTCAAAGAGAATAAAAATTCTTTCATTTTGATTACTGGCACTGGAATTAAAGCTAAAATTAGTAGAAACTATGCATGGTTCAATAAGTGCCACAATACTCAATAGGATATGCACATGTGCATTTATTGCTAACATAACTGTACTTGTGTCTTACTTTGCCAGATACTACGATGGACCATTTTTTATAATTTGTTTTTGGATATTTTTAAGTTTAGAATTTTATATTTATATATTTATGTCGTTGGAATGGAAAATATATGAAAAACCTTTTGTTAACAGCATCTTCTTGTATAAATGCATGACTCTTCTAAATCTTTGGGTTTATTAGAATTTTTACTGTTGTAATGTGCGCTTCTTAATTTTTAGTAAGACAGTGTACTCGTTTTTGTATTTATTTTTAACTTTGCCTACTGTTCTCTTTTTTTTCTTCATGGAGTAGTTGTGTCAGTGAATCAGATCACACACAATTGCTTGTTACATCTAGGATTTACATAACAAACAACATATATTACTGTCAATAGTCAATTTCTTATTATTATATTTTATTGAAAAACCATGTGTAACGATCTGGGAAATGCTTACTGCATGTTGTATTTTGTTAAATGTGCATGAAGTGATCTAAGGCTATCTATATGATTTGAACTCAGGCAGGCCATGGTTGGGATGTGAAAAGTGTTGACTGGCACCCTCAAAATCGCTTCTGGTTTCAGGTTTCTTATCTTTTACTCTTGTGAAACCTTTGTTGAGGTCTTCATATGAGTTTCTATTCAATGCTTAATACTCTTTAAGTAACATGTTTTTTCAGGTGGAAAAGACAACCTTGTGAAACTTTGGGATGCTAAAAGTGGGAGAGAGCTCTGCTTTTGTGAGTATCTTATCTTACAGACATATGTCATAACTTAGTTTAAAAATTGAATTATTTTAACAAGCAATTCTTCCTTGCGTCATGGCACAAAAATACAGTACTTGTGTGAAGTGGAATCAAATGGTAACTGGGTGCTAACTGCTTCCAAGGATCAAATAATCAAGGTTTCCTCCTTTCAATCCTTTTCATTTAAAGTTGTGAAGTTTGAATTTTGTTGTTTGATTATTTTCTCTGATTTTTCTTCTTTTCCTCTTTTTCTGATGTTTTACATTTCTTTAAATAATTGTAATTGCTGTACGCTGACACTTACACTTTATGCCATAAGAGCTGAAAGAGCTTGAATCTTCCGTGGACATCGAAAGGATGTGACTGGTAAGTGAAAATTATTATCCTAGTGCTATCTCATGTATGATAATGTCTAAAAAATTTTTAACCAGCAATTAAAACAAAACTGAAATGGTTATATGGGTAGATGCTATGTGTTCACTGTGATTTATGTACCCTGAAGAATTTATTGATGTTGAGAAGTAGCATTACATGCAATAAAGAATGACCCATCTGCTTGATTGCGCTCAAGTACAATATGTTTGCATTCAAGTCCTCACTTTCATCTCTGTTGTCATGACCATAATCGTAGTGTTTAAGACATGCAGGTAGGTATTGAATTTTTAATCATTATAACTTATTCACTTTTACCTCTTATAAATTCTTATGGACCTTTTTCTGATCTTTTATATAGATCCTCTTCTTGTGGACAGTTTTATTCATTTTTTGGCAATTATTCTTTTCTATCAATGATCTATTTGCTTTTGCTTAAAATAAAGAAAAGAAAGAGAAGAGAAAATCTCATGGCCTCGAATGAGGCTTTTATGGCTGATATATATATGAAGTGAAGAAAAGATCTACAATTGCTAGAAGTCTTATATGTATACTTGATTTAAATGATGGCTTAGTCTCCAGCTTATCTATGGTTACACTAGCACTCCTGAGGGCAGGTGCTAATTTTTTTTCTGTCAAGTCGGAAGGGAAATGGCTTTGCAGTGGAAGTAGAATAAGGTGTTTGTATTCATGGCCATGTCTGTTCCACCTTCGATTGAGTTACTAGGTGTGGACCAGCACAACATATTATAGCTATTTTTTACAGGATCCTGGTCAAATGCTAATATTATTGATAATTTAAAGAGTGAGAATAAGGCGATTGTATTCATGGCCAATCTGTTCCACACTTCTGATTGAGTCACTATTCACTACAGTGATAGACGAATTAGCTTGATCTCCTGCTGAAGAAGTATGGGATTGGATTAGCAAGAGGTCTTTCCTGTGGACCTACTCACAACTAAAGCTATTATTTTAGAGGATCTCTGGTCATAATACTAACATTATATGATCATTTAACATATCTTCATCGTTTTTTTTGAATGTGTATTAATAAGTTCGAGTATGTGTTATTTTTATATGAATTTTGTTTTGCTACAAGTGTGATTGCTAAGCATAATATGTTTTTTTGGTTATTTTTTTTAAGGATGATACTTATGGCTTGTCTTCTTATAATTTTCTAGCATTGGCATGGCATCCATTCCATGAAGAATACTTTGTTAGTGGGAGTTTTGACGGGTCCATTTTCCATTGGCTTGTTGGGTAAATTCTATTCCTGATCGATAACAGTGTTTTACTGGTTGCTTATTTTTTTCCTCATCTATGCATCTGGGGGCTTTACATGTTATGGCTTTTTAAAGTTTTCATTACTCTTGACTGTGTATACTACCTAATTTAGCTGGTAAGGTCTCATGTGTTTACAAGAGTCTGGAGATCAAATTTTGCTCGCACCAAAATTTTGTGGAGATAAGACCAAGAGACAATCTATGTAATTTTTATGTTTCATCTGAAAATCACCTAATAAGCTTTAAGACTTGAATTTAACATTTTAGTCTGCATTCTTTGCTTACATAACATTTATTTATTTTATTTTTATAGTGAATATATTCTATTGCATCTAAAGTTTCAGAAAACAAATTGTTATTAAGACATCTTTTATAATATTATATATATTATATTATATATATTCTTATTTTGGTAGTTTTCTCTTTCCTAGTTGAACTTATTTCTTTTTCTAATTATGATTTGGCCAGTATAAGAGCCTAATACATTGTTATTTTTGGACTTCAATATGAATATTGGCTTTCTCCTCAAGTTTCTATGTTTCTCTCCTTAGTCTGATTTTTTCCCCATTTCTTATCTCTAGTTCTTTTCTCGATTTCTTGCTTGCTCCCTCTAATTCTATACTCCCCCCTCATCACTAAATTGGATAACAACTAATTAAATTTAAGTTCAAATTCCTGATAGGCATGTGTTGCTTACTCCCGAGAGACATACAAATATAGTGTTTTAATATAATTCTTTGAACAGTTTAATTGAGAAATGTTTCATTTTAGAGAGATATTTATTTTTCTGTATTTGCTTCATCAAGTGGATAGTGGCGGGTTAAGGATTGATTGTTTGAATGGATCTTATTATGTAAGCTTTAAATTTTCGCACTACTGTGCATTAGAAGAAATAAACAGAATAACTATGGTTTTGGGAAGAAATACTTTCTAGGATTGTGAGAATGCTACTAACCTAGTGTGGTTGTATGCTTTCTTTGAGTCATAGGTTAGAGTGCATTCTGTTTTGGAGTTCAATGAGTTCGCTAACTTTTTTCCTCGATTATTGACCCTTTTTGGTCTGTTTCCAATGCTGAGTATTTTTCTTTATTTTTATGGTATACCTGTTCTTCTGATATAGTCATTGCATTTACTTCTTGAAGAGCTTTATTAAAACTTAGTATTTATAACAAGAAAATATTTTTCTGATTCACAGGCATGAAACCCTCGGTTGAAATTCCCAATGCACATGATAACAGCGTTTGGACCTGGCATGGCACCCGATTGGATATCTTCTTTGCAGGTAGAGGCAATCTTTGTGTTTTATTTTCAACTTTTGTTTTATAAAAAGAGTTTCCTGTTTACCAGATGTTTGGAGACATATCAGTTAAAATTATTGATTATATATTTATTATTCAACACAAGCCTTTTTGCTCCTTCATGTGTTTGTATCTGCCATGTCCTTTTTTTGTCCTACACTTCAGGATTTTGTGTCCTAATCATTTTGTTGTACAGTCTCAAGCATTGTTCAATGACTGTTGGTACAGCAAATTTAAAATGCTTTGATAGATCTCATAATGTTCACGATCTCTTTGATACTTAGCTAAATTATGGCAATAATGAGCCGATTTCCAGCTCTGTGAGTAGGTTTGCCCTCTTTTGTTTTATTTCACTCTTAACAGGATCTTTGTCTATACACATATGAGGCTATTCATTGTTTCTGATTTGCCTACTACCTAGTGGACATTTATGTGTTGGTTTTATCTGTTGTGAGTACTTTTCATGCTTGGGCTACCCTTTCCGCTTCTGAACTTGGTTTGCTTCTTTTGCAGTGGAGCAATGATCACACAACAAAGTTTTGGTGTAGAAATAGGCCAGGAGATTCTGCTCGTGACAAATTTAGCATTGGTCAGAACCAGTTTGTTATCTTTCCACCTTGCACCCTGCTTATGTTGTTTTTCTTGAAAGCTGTTTGGTTCAAATTCTGTAGATCTGAATTGCAGAATGTAACCAGTGGCAAATCAAGTTTAGTGATATTCTTCGAATTTTATGGTGTTTGAGGGGGTATTGATAATATAAACCCCTTATCTTCTTCTTTGGAAGCAAAGGATTGCTTAAATGGTGTTTTTTTTTTTTTTTGTTTTTTAAAATCTGATTGACCACTTGACATGCTGATGTGCTATCTTGGTCAATGCCTGCAATCCTATGAGTTTACAACAGTTTTTTTTTTTAAACACAAAAAATTGAATAGTTGTACAAATTTTTCGTCAGGTTATGGTGAACAAAATGCTGCTCTTGCTGGTCAAATGCCTGGGAATTTTGCGGTTCCTGAAGCACCAACAACTCCAGGACCATTTGCTCCTGGACTGACTCGAAATGATGGAACCATTCCTGGTATTGGAGTTGCAATGCCCTTAACTATTCCAGCATTTGATTCATCGGCTCAAGGGGAACAAAAGCAGCCTCTTCCTGTTTCAATGCCTTTAGGAGCACCTCCTCTCCCACCTGGTCCACATCCCTCTCTTCTTGCTGCCAATCAGCAACAACAGGGATATCAACAAAACCCACAGCAGCAGATGCCGCAACAACACCAGGGACACCCTCATCAAATGCCCCCTATGCCTATGCAACCTCCAAATATGCCACAACTACAGCCTCCATCCCATATGCCCTTGCTGCCCCATCCTCATATATCTCGCCCACCACCCCAAATGCCCCAACATGGCATGCCATCTCAAATCCCATCTTCGATGCCAGGGTCGTTGCCTGTACCTTCATCACATCCAATGCCAATGCCTGGTCCAATGGTATGATACTGTAATCAGCTCTACCTTTCCTATTTTCTTCCCCTTGAACCAAATTTAACAATCAGTTCAGATATTCTTATCTTAGTATTTGTTTTAGGAAAAAGAGGGTTCCTAGTGCTACTTGTGACACACTAAAACCAAAGATGCAGCAAATACTGGTGCTACATGATCAAAATTTTGCTAGCATACTTGTCACGTCTTTGACAGTTTCCATTTGAGAGAAAATCCAGTTGCTGATGATTTAAATTTTAAGAAATAACAAAGTTGCTTGAAACTATAAAATGACTTTTAGAAGATCAAAAACTATGAAATATTCGAGCAAAACTTCTCAAAAGATTTTCCTTCATTGTTTACTTTGGTTTGTTATCTGAATAAGATTGCCGAGGACAATAGATATTGGGAGGCATGGCCTCTGCAAGTTTTCTGTAAGCCAGTTAGGTTTTCTCCTCACTTTGTTTCAGACAATTTAAGATGCTGCTGATGAAAATTATTCCAAGTGCAGGGGATGCAAGGTACAATGAATCAGATGGCTCCATCTATTCCACAAGGCCATTACATGGGAATGAATCCAATGCACTCAGGATCCTTACCCACTAGTGGTGTGCCTCCTGTTGGGGGCTTTCCAAATGGTTTGCCAAATATGCAAGGCCCATCGAATGCAAGTGGAGCACAAATGTATCCACAAGGTGGTGGATTTAATCGTCCACAAGCAGGACAAATGCCAATGATGCAAGGGTTTAATCCCTACCAGGTAAGTCATAAGTTTGTTAGTGTAAGGATCTACGCTTTGAAGCTCTTTGAGAAAGTTTTCATGCTTATTATTAGGTTTATGCATCTGAATTTGCGTTGGTGGATATGAATCTCTAGTGTATGAACTGGATGAGGTGTTTGATAGTCAGCATTTTCCCTGAAAGACGGTTCAATTGAACTCATAATTTGACCAGAATAAGTGTCTGTAACTGGAGCGAAGCTGATTTTCAGCATATATGTGAATTAGTCCAAATCATTGAGACCTGAGATTGCTGTTATGGATACAAATCACTAGAGTCTAGTGTGTTGAACTGGATATGATGTCTGATTTAAGATGGTGAAACTGAACTCATACATTAAATAGAATCAATTTCTGATAAGTGATACTGAAAAGTGATTTTTGGGGTACTTTTTTCCTTTTGTAGATAGACATTATTGTTTACGACGCTGAAATTAATTTCCGTCATAACTTTGAAATGAGTGGGAGTTCATATGTGGGTTGTACTGGAATGATCATGCTTGTATAATTATTATCTCGCATGAGTTTTGAAGATGCTAACCTGTGGTTTTGCTTATTGCAGTCTGGTAATCAATCTGGTATGCCGCCACATGGTCAAACGCCTCAGTAGCATATTCTTGTGCTATATATGATTGCTTCACAGAGTTGCTGCCGTCTAAGACTGATGGAGAAGCAATCTGTTTTTCTCGTTCTGACCTGTATTCATGTTTCATTCATTTTGTTAATTTCCCCCTTTGCTGTAGCTATTATGTTGTTACAAACTGAGTGAAATATTCAATGACATGGCGTTGGTTTAGCAAATTATATTTATTCCACATTTTACTGTCAGGCATGTTTCGAATTTAGTCTGTGTTGTGGTGGGCTGTGTGGCCTTTGCTCTGGAAATTGCATTAGTTGTATACTTGAAGATTTTTGGGTTCGTATTCAAGTTTTATCACGTATTTGCAATATTAAAATTAGTTTCGTTAGCGATTAGTTTAAAGTATAGATTTGCAATATCAAGAGAGTACAAATTAAGAGGAAGTGTAATATTGAAGGGAGATTTTTATCTAAATAAATAAGGTGATAAGAGTTTAGAACATTGTTTTAAAATCCAGCCATGGTCGGTTCAATCGAGACCCAGGGCTTTCATTGGGCTAGATTACCCATTCACTGTTTACCAAAAACTTTATAAATTGAGATGATGATCGATAAACAATTGAAGGTTGGGATCTTGGGGTTTTTTAAGAGAAAGTGTTGGTGAGTGCAAAGAGTTGATTTCGGTGAGTGAGTCAACTAGAAATCAAAAAAAACTGGTGTTGATAATAATCAACTTTTATCGGTGATTGACAAGGCAAACAGGGGTGGGGTGAGATGGGTTTTGGTTAGGAGGTTGAGAGGAGTATTTTCATGGTGATGGGGAGGGTGATTGACGTCAGTAGTGGTGAGATTTGGCTGGGAATGTTGACATTGGTGTCGGTGAGATGTGGTTGAAATTGAATTGATTTCGGTTAGATCTTAGATAGGTTTTCTAGGGAATGGGTTCAAGGGATGATTGGGATTGCATTTGGTGTGTCTTTGTTGCCAACCAGTCAACCGTCAATTTGTATTTGGAGTGTGTTTGCTAAATTTTAAACTTGTGGGGACTTTTGGTAATTTTTAGGGGTATATTTGTAAAATTTTAAACTTTTTGTCACCCGATTTGACCGATCTATCAACCCGATTAAACTAGTCAACCCGAGACCCGACAACTTTGCTGGGTGTCACCCCATGTTGGTTATTAAAACATTAGTTTAGAAAACATTAGAGCTAGGTAGTTGTGAAGAAATGCCACTTTTTTCTCAAAGAAATCCATTCGTAAATAATTTACAGCCTGGGGGAATTAAAAGGAAAAAGAAAAAAAATAACTCACATCAGGTAAGCTATGTAAAGAATAGGAAATCTCAATATTAACATGATGGAGAATAAAATTTATTCGGTTAAAATTGTAAGTTCATGTATGAAAAGAATCAAAATTTGTGAGAAGTTGATATCAGCAAGGCCTTCTAATTATTGTAAGTTGTTATCAGGAAAGAGTCTAAATTAGCATTTCTCCAATAAAATATTTTCAATCATGGAAAAATCCTGTTTTATATTCAATTGAAGTCAGTAATGTACGCTTCTGATTCAAGCATTGAAACTTGACTCTATTTCTGAAATATTCATCTTCAAGCTTGAAAAGAACCCATTTCTCGATATCAGATTCATTACCTGAAATATTCTTCATGCATGAAAAGACTCAAATCAATTTGATGGAAAAATGGAAAATATAACAAATTTGGACTTGGAAAAACATTTTCTTTATGATTTTATTTGCCCCACTTAAGATTTTATTAATTGGCTGTCTATATAGCTAGCAAATTTAATTATTTTCCAATTAATTTATTTCCAAGTACAGTATAATACCAAACTCTACGACAGTATAAGGGAGTTCAGAGATGCAAGAGAATGATTGAAATAAGCTAGTTAGGTTTGACACACGACAGAACATAGTATTAGATACATTACATAGCACTAAATAATATAATACAATATTTGGTAACAAATTTGCATTGTGTTAAATAATGCAATTTATTCTAGAGTAAATGACATGTTACGACCCAAAGATTAGCAAAATTCCAAGTTCCCACCCCTGGTTTCATTTATTATGGATTTTCACCCTTAAATAACAGAAAATCATTTAATGCAACAGTTAAAGGTAAAATGATTATTTGAATTGCGTTAAATCTGAAATGAAAATGAAAACTTCAAAACCCTTTACATCTCAAATTTCTCTCACAAGCAACCCTCATAACTCCCCTCCCTTGCGACTACCAGAAAAATCCAAATCTAGCCGGATTCTGGCATCGTTGGACATCACCGCGGCCACCACTAGCTTCCCCCACTCATCCCGAACAAAACCCATCCATCCCCCAACCTTGTCCACCTCCATTTTGGCCAGATCTGAGTCTTTTCTCCGCGACTTTCCCCTCCCTCACGGCTGTCGGAAAAATCCAGATCTAACTGAATTTTGACGCCGTTGGACATCACCGCCACCGCCACCAGCACCACCACTAGTATCCCCCACTCATCCTTGACAAAACCCATCTCCCAACCTTGTCTGCCTCCATTTTGGTCGGATCTGAGCCCTTTCTCTGCGATTTTCCCTTCCCTCGTGGCTGCTAGAGAAATCTAGATCTAGTTGGATTTTGGTGTCGTTTGACATCATCGCCACCACTACTAGCTTTCCCCACTCATCCTGACAAAACCCATCCATCCCCCAGCCTTGTCTGCCTCCATTTTGGTCGGATCTGAGCCTTTTCTCCCAATTTTCCCCTTCCTTGTAGTTGCCGAAAAAATTCAGATCTATTGGGGGTTACAAATAATTTATTAATTTATTTGTAAGGGTAGTTTGGTAATAACACTCTATATACGGTATCAGAACTCAAAAATCATTAACGATGTTAATTTAAGAGTGGGAATCTAAAATAAATGAAACGAGGGGTGAGAACTTGGATTTTCGCTAATCTTTGGGTGGGAACATGTTGTTTACTCTTTATTCTACATTAAATAATGTATACTAAAACCATTGTATTAGTTAATGCAATTTTACTTAGCTTTAATGTTAAACAAATAAACATTGTCAATTAATTTTAATATTTATAAATTTGAATATGCAATGGCTGATCAACAGTGTTTAATGTCAACCAACACGTTGAACAGAGTTTGAGTTGCATTGATCAATATTTGACTTGTATTGATTGGTGTTAACTAGCGTTTGATTGACATTGACCATGTTTAACCATCATTTTGACTTTCATTGATCAGAATTGACCACTAGTCTGTTCAAGTTTTGATTTTTTTTTAAATTTATTATTTATATTATAATTGAAAAATATATATTAGTTTTTAAAATAATTTTGCTCCACGTGTCATTATTTTAAAGTCCGGACATGCGTTATTGACAACATGAATGTATTATATAATAGGTTAAATTAAAGGGGTTTTGACATATATATAGTCAACTCAATAATTGCACTTTCCAAAATCATAAGCTATATATGGCTCAATACGCTTGAATTGGAGACTTGAATTGTTGGTTGGTCTTATAGCTTTAACTTGTGAAGGGTTGGGCAGGTCTTCAAGGAGTAGAGCCTAATATCAATTTCCACCAACTATGTTAACTTGGATATTAGATATTAGTGGCGAGATTAGAATTAATTAAAAAAGAATTAAAAATAAAAGGAAACACAATTCAAGAACATTAGTTTAGCTTGATACGTACAAATATATTTAATGACTATGTGTAGACGGTAAAATCAATGGTCAAATTGAGAAGTATTGATCCTATACGAAGTGAGCCACTGACAACTTGGTGTACTTGCACAAAGAGCAAAAACGAACGTGAAAGCTAGATAGACACTAGCGTGGTGCCTACCATAAACACTCCAACGCTCAAGTCAGCGAGGTTGAGGGTATTTTAATGAAGGCTCAGTATTTTAGTGAAGGCTAAGGATGGGAAGGAATGCCAGAGTAATGCGACAGTTATTGAGAGCAAGAACTTTGAGAGCTCAAGTGCTGCAGGTGATTTCTGCCTCCAAAATGAGAGGGTTTGTCCTTGCTTATATAGTGAACCCAAGAGGTTCCAATTCTAGTAGGACTCCGAGTCCTACTAGGTAAAGGAATTGAAATTAGGAAAGAGATAGGATCTCATTTCCTTATCAGGTTAAGCTTAACATTTATGAATGTGATCGGGGATCTCGACAGAAGTGGAAACAAAATAGGATTTTGTTTCCTATTTATGGACTGCTATGGGCTAGTGGGCTTGACCCAGCTTAGGTTAGCTTACAGGATAGCCCAACTCATAGAGAGGGCAATTCGCAAGGTGGATTTAAGCGTAGGTCCAACTGGAATTAGGCTAAGGTCTTGGGCCGTAATCTATCTATCTTATCTATTGGGCCTCATCAAGCCCAATACAATTTTTGGCCCATACAGTTTGTCCCCCACTCTCCAAGTTAAGGGATACTTAGCTTTGGAGAGTAGATTCAATTTGTTGCACATAGGATGTGAATGAACCAATATTCTTGTACAAAGGATTGGACTCAGAATGTTTGCTAATGCCCCTGGGGCCTTAGGGGTTCAGTTCGGTTCGGCCATGGTGGCCGAATGAGCCAAATGAAGATCATAGGAATCTTCTGATGTTGAACTAGACATGGCCCATTTAGGCAATCATTCGGCCCAACTACTTTTCCTAGAGGAATTATGTTGGCTGGTTCGTTCAAAGCACAAAACGACTTATCTAAATGCCTAAAAGTGGGACCGTACGGCGTTGCCACATCTACAGGGCGAGGAGAATTGGCTACACATGTGGAGAATAAAGGAAAGGGCCGACCAATGTGGTAACATTTTGCCTGAAATGACTCGGAGGACTTCGTATTTAAAAATGTCAAACTTACTAGATTGTTTCTAGCGTCTCTTGGAAGGACCAAATGATGTGGCGCGGCTTGCTAACTGACCATGGTCGAGCCAAATAGAGAAGCTATAAGATTATGGGAGTTACAAATTAGATGATTGACAATATCATAAGGAATACACGTACACGCTATTTGAGTCCCTCAAAGTAATAAAAGTAGGGGTTTTAGATCCACAAATGATATGAACCTTGATGATTGGCCAAGATGTGCCGTGTGGTGGCAAAATGTCAACCTGCAAGGCGGGGCAACAAAGATCGCCATATGTTTCATCTCACATGAGTTATACGTGCGGGTGAAAGAGGCGGGAAACAAAAAGTTTTCACCGTTCGAGGTCCAATTGGAGTCTGCCACGTATCCCCTTACAGACTGAAACAAATTTAATGTGGTGTCTTTTCATTTTTGAACTCATTTCATTCTTAGCCATGTTTGGGAGAAAGAGAGAAGAAAACCTTTCATCTTCATAGAGCTTTGGGTTTTTTTGGGCCATTCTTCACGGTAAATCCTTATTTCTTCTTTGATTTTTACTTGTTTCTTACTCCATTTTATGTTTTTGAACTAGTTTGGGGTACTTAGACATCGTTTTAGGAGTCTTTTGGATTTGTGTTGGGTTTGAGAGTTGAGGTTTTAAAGGAAAAGTGGTTTTGGAGAGGTCATTGGATGACTAGGGAATTTCACGTGCCATTCTCATCTTCTTCTCTGCAAGGTATAACTCTTCACATGTTAGAGGGTCATTTGATCACTAACGGTCCGGTACAACAATCTCATTGTTTTTGGTAAGTCCACTCATAACCCTCTAACATGCGAAGAGTTATACCTTGCAGAGGAGAGGATGACTAGGGAATTTCATGTGCCTACCACAAAGGAGATCAAAAAGAAGCACCGAGCTGAGTTGGCAAGAAAGATGATGATAACAGAGTAAGGGGGACCTTCCTTAGCTATTGTTGATGTGAGTCCGAGTTGTGTGCCTCCATCCACTCAAAAGGTGGGGCCGACTTTGACGGTGGTGACACCTGATGACGATAATGTGTAGATTGTCATTTTGTTTGACACCTTGGTCTACTCCGACACTTCTTTTGTTGGAGTCATATTGGAGTCTTTCCCACTCCCCAAGGATGAACGTTAGCTTAGGAGGATCGACGCAATACAGGCGGCCAAGTGGACCATGACTTGTCTCTTCCAGGTATCTAAAGATCTATTTGGTTTTCATACTTGTTTTTATACTTAGTATAATTGTTTGCTTTCTCTTTGACCACAGGCTCTTTTTGGGGGTGTCCATCTTCAGAAGTTGGTCACCTCATAGGAAAGGAGGAACAATGACCTAGAGAGGCGTAATAGGGAACTTGCCAACTCTAACTCTGAGCTGGAAGGCAAACTTCACGCTGAGCAAGAGAAAGGGAAGGGGTTTGAGAGATCCGTGCGGATCTGACACTCAAACTTCAAAAGGCCCAAGCCGAGTGGGAAGCTGAGAGAGCTTCTCTTTTCAAGAGGTTGGAAACCATGGCTACAAAGTGGTCTTGAAGACTCACTTGGAGCTGATGCAAGAGTTCAAGGAAGGAAGGCAGGGAGAATGGGAGCCAGATGAAGAGATATTTGAGTACCAGGCCTACCTTACTGAATAGGGGATTGAATTTGAGCCGGATGGTTTCCGTACCAAGCCTGTTATTCTTGTTATTTTTTAGACCCATCTAGGAGAGCAAGGAGATGGGTTGAAGGGGCAACGTGAGGTGCTGATCATGCCAGAGTCTCAGCTAGACGGAGATAGTGCCGTGCCGAGTCGAGCGACAAACCAAGCAAAGACATTGAGCCTTGGTTAAATTTTGTTAAGTTTCGGGAACAACTTATCTTTTATTTTTGTAAGTGCTAAGTTTACTAGATGATGGATTCAACCTTTAAGGCTTTTATACTTTCATGATAAGGGCTCGACCCTGTTTGCTTGTTCTATATTTGAAGTTTATTTTCTAAGTGTTGTGAATGTTTGTGGCTTAACCATTAGAGGCCTTGATCATTTGTGAAGGGAAAGTTCCCTACAACCCTTGGGGTGTCTATTGTGAGACAACACTTAGACACTTTAAACATACTGAATAATACCTCGATTTATTAATGAATTAAGAGAAAATAAGTTTGCCTTAGGGCATAGTTTGAATCAAAAAATTAGGGGGAGTGAATAGGCCCACCTTGGCCCTGTTTGAGAAGTTCCTAAGTTTTATGGATGATAAGGCCAAGCCAAGCCTATTGAAAGTGGTAGACTTTTAAGTGGGTTGCGTTCCAACTATTAGTGATGTTTTTGCCTTTTGGTGATTGCAGCCGATATGCTCCCTTCCCAACAACCTTGGTGATCTTGTAGGCCCTTCCCATGTGGGGTTGAGCTTGCGGACTCCTAACTCTTTTGTGTTTTAGAACACTTGGCATAAGACTTAATCGCCAACCTTGAAGACCCTAACTCGAACATTCTTGTTGTAGTGTCGAGCCATCTTTTGTTTGTAAATGATGCTGTGGACGAGGGCTTGATCTCTTAACTTGTTGGCGGTGTCAAGGTTGTGACAAGGTTGTTCATTGGAGTCTTCATCCATCCATTGTAGCCAAATGGAAGGAACTGACACTTCTGTTGAGATTACTGCTTTCGAATTGTAAGCTAGAGAAAATGGCATTTCTCTAGTGAAGGACCAAGCCATGGTGCGATAGGACCATAGCACCTCTGGGAGCTCATTCGCCCAAGCTTCTTTAGCTTTTTAGAGCCTTCTTTTCATTGTTTGGAGGACAGTCTTGTTGGACAATTCAGCTTATCCATTTGCTTGGTGGTAGCATGGAGTGGAGAAGCTTAGTTTGATCCCCCACATTTTGTAAAAGTCTTGGAAGCCACAACTTATAAATTGAGAGCTGTTGTCGGTGACAATCTCTTTTGGCAGGCCGAACTGACAAATGATGTTCTTCCACACGAAGCTCTTCACTTCTCTGTCTCTGATTTTGGCAAAGGCCTTGGCTTCTATCCACTTGGTGAAGTAGTATGTAACCATGAGAATGTAGACTCAATGTCCTAGTGTGGTTGGAAGCTTAACCACTATGTCTATTCCCTACTTCATGAAAGGCCAAGGGGTAAGGACGAAGTTGAGCCGCTCCGGAGGGAGGTGTAATATTGGAGCAAAACGTTGGCTGCCATCACAATGCTTGGAGTATTTGGCTAAGTCGGAGCACATTGTGGGCTAGTAGTAGCTCGTTGTTAGAGCCCGATTGGCAAGGTTGTGTCCCCTGGCATGGTTACCACACTCACCTTTATGGAGCTCTACGAGCACATACTTTACTACTTCTTGGGTGATGCACTTTAGATATAGACCCGAGAAGGATCTTCTAAGTAGGCGGCCGTCATGGATGGTGAACTGAGTTGCTTTGGCTTTCATTCAATGTATCTCATTCTTGTCTGTTGGGAGCTCGTCATTCTCCAAGTAGTGGAAGATGGGTGTCATCCATGACTCTTCTGATCCGATTGGTAAGACCTCGGCTGAGCCGACTACAATGGCTGGTGTATGAAGGTGAACCAAAGTTATTGTTGCTGGTAGTAGAGTTTGACATCTCGAGCTTGGTAGGCCTCTTGCAGTTGATTCACCACCAACTGTGAATCAGATTTGACTTCGAGGTTTTTTATCCCCATTTCCTTAGCGAGAGAGAGTCCGGCGATCAATGCCTCATGCTCAGCTTCGTTGTTGGTTGCCTTGAAATCACACCGAATGGACTGTTGTATTGTGTTCCTTTTGGGAGAAGTTAAGACCAGTCCTAGACCGCCACCATTGACATTGCTTGAACCATCTATTAAAAGGACCCACTTGGATGACCCTTTGTTTGTCAAGCATAAGAGCTCTCTCTTCGCCTAAATAGAAGTGCTAGGTGCGAAATCGGCGATGATGTCAGCTAGTACTTGTGACTTGATAGCAGTGCGGGATTGGAAGGAGATGTCAAACTCTCTCAGCTCTATTGTCCACTAGATGAGCCGACCTAAGAGATCTGGTTTGTGGAGGACCTTCTCGAGAGGGTAAGACGTCAAGAGCACGATCGAGTGGCACTAAAATTATGGTCTTAGTTTCCTCACGATAGTGATGAGAGCGAGTGCAAGCTTCTCGATCTGATTGTAGCGTGTCTCAACGTTAAGCAGAACTCGCTGGTGTAGTAGACAGGGAGCTGCTTTCCTTCTTCTTCTCGGATCAATACAGCCGAGATGGCCTTTTGGATACTGCTAAGTAAGTAAAGAGTTGTTCGGATGTTCTTGGTTTGGAGAGGAAAGGAGGCGATCTTAGATACTTCTTTAATTGGGCCAGTGTTTCTTCACATGCTGGGGTCCATTTGAATTTCTTGGACTTTCTTAAGGAGGCGAAGAAGAGGTGACACTTCTCTACTGATTTTGATATGAACCGATTTAGGGTGGCCAACCTTCCAGTAAGGCGTTGAGTATCCTTTATATAGGTAGGAGAAGAAATGTTTAGGAGGTTGACTCATTCGGTGTAGATTGGCAGGGTGATCTCTCCTATTGTGTATTTTTGTTCGGAGCTGAAACTGACGAACAGGGTAGACTAGTGAATCCTCCAGGAACAGAATGTTTGCTGAAGAACCAAGGTCAACTAGGATTTTCTTAACAAGGGTGTTGGCTTATGGAGGGTGACAACTAGAGCATCATGGTGGGGGTTCAGGAGCATCACTGCTTCATTATTAACGAACTCGATGGCCAAGTTGGTTGCCTTCTGCGAAGGTGGCCTAGAGGATTGGACCTTAGGGTTAGCTGCGACTCTTGCATGGCATTTCGTAGAGGAGCAATTCACTATTAGAGTAGGTGCCCTAGAGTCAATCAATTATTGTAGATTGACTCTTTGTAATAATGTTCATTAATCAAATATGATGTAAATCATATTTGTATGTATTAATATATGTCCTTAGGATAGTAAAACCGTGATAAAGGTATCAAGTGTTTCAAATATTGAGAGTGAGAACTCTATGATCACATATGGTGGTCGTTCTAAAAATGTTTGTAGCTCCATTATTATTTTGACCAAGGGCACAGATAATACGATAACTCGATAAGGCTATCATAGTGTTGAACGACCCTATAGAAAGGCAGTAACTGATTTTACTTGTCAAGGTTATTTGCCGATAACCTGATGCAACACATAGGTTCTTGTTGTAGGCAAGTTTACTGAACTGACCCACCAAAGGATTCCATATAGATGGTAACCCTAGTGTCTATGGAATAAATCCTCTAACGAATGGTGGTGCATATGATCCTTAGACTTGAGATCACTGGAGCGTCTTGCACACCGATTAGTGTAGTTTAACATTAGCGTAACATAATTCTATTTAGAGCTATCAATACAATAGTGATTAGCTACATTGAGGAGTGTATCAAGACTATGGCGGATCTATAGAGGATTCATCACTCTTGGGTACAGGAGAAATTATCTCATTGTACAATTCAGTAAATGACAATGACTCTAAAGCTGTGGCCACAGTGGGATTGAGTTGTTGCTCCATTTAATTTATTATTCTGGTCATTGGTCTAGTAACTGAATATAAACACATCGAGAGTAATTGAGGTTGACACTATTTATGTACCTTGGTCTCGATGAGATAATAGATGATGAAAGGATTTGATTGCACGGTAACCATATCATTGATAGGTAGCTATTTCACTGAATTTGAATCTATCGGGTGGACATGATGCCTTACTAGGGGCCAATCTTGGTCTGTGTATAGTGAGACAATTAATTGGTGTTAATCGCAATACTACTCACTGTCGATATGATGAGGAGCCCACGGGTCACACACATAGAAGATAATTTAATAATAATTTTGTCCAAGAGGTATTTTCATCTTTTAGGATGAAAGGGTATTTTGGTAATCTCACAGTGCAATTAAATTTGCTGAGGTTGTTGCCTGGATTTAATATTAAATCAAATCAGTGAGATTATATTTAAATATATGTGCGCATATGTTTAAATGAATTATTATTAATTAATGTTAATACATTTTATTAACTGATTTTAATTATAATAATTAATTAAAACAATATACCAAAAGGAGATTATTTGGATACAAGGGTGAATTAGGGTTGGAGCCCCTTCCTATTCCTAAAAGGATTAGGATTTTGACACATGCACTAATATAGTGCATGTGTGTTAAAAGAATACACAAGTCATTTTTTATTCATTGAATTAAAAAAGGCAACCCTCTCTCCTTCACATTTTCCCTTAGTGCTTGAATCAAAGTTTTTTCTTTGATTCAAGTTGATTCTTGAAGCCAAAGAGGATCTAGCAAATCCCTCTTCAGTTCTTCGGATTGTCTTCGTGTGGATCATCATTCGTTTGATTCTACTTTAAATCAGTAGCGAATCCAATTCAGAGACATTTGAAGGAGCCTCCAAACATGCATAAGATCTCTAATCCTTGAATGGATCGTTCATATTTTCTGCAGAATTTTGATTTAATGTGTTAACTATATAATCTATACCTGGATCTTGGCTTTAAAGGAATTGATTCATCCTTTAAATTTTGTTTTTTCACTGCGTTAGGTAGATCGGTTCCTAACATTCATACCGCTTACTTTTGATCCGTCGAGATCACATTGCACATTCTGTCTGTGGACGGTGCCTCTGGTGGAGGGTAATTTGACAATCCTTGTTCACCGGGGTGTTCTTCCCTCTATCAGTTAGAAATTTGCGGAGGTGGCCCTTCTTCAACAGCTTTACTACCTCGAGATGGAGGGCAATGTAATCAGTAGTGACATGGCCGTGGTCCCCATGGTACTCACACCATTTGGTGGTATCTCGTTTGGGCCTGATGTGTGGCAACTTCGCGAGCCATCTAACAATTTTTCCCATTTCTTTCATTACCATGACAACTTCCACAGGTTCAATGTTGAGGTTGTAGTCGGGCATTTTATATTAGTGCGAGGGCACTTGAGTCCTTTCATTGTCCTGAATTGATCGGTGATCCATTGGTCATTTGTTATCTCTATTGGGAAGTCGCTGAGGTTGGTGGTACGGCTCTGTCAACCGATTATCTTGTCGTTGTTCGACTTTTCTAGGACAGCGGTCTTCATAGCCAGAGTCCTTGATGCGATTTGCTTTATCTTCCTCCCACCTTATCTCTACCAAAGCTTGGGCCAACACGTCCTCCATGGCAGAACAGTTGAATTTGGTGAGTTCTTTATACAACTCATTGTTGAAGAGGAGCCCCTTCCTAAAGGCGTCAATGGTCGTCTCTTGACTACAATACATAATAGAGATCTTTTCTTTGTTGAAACAACCCACGTAGTCTCGCAATGTCTCCCCTCGGTGTTGTGGTACCCTATAAAGGTTGCCAAATATTTTCTCAAGTCTTTTGCTGCTGGCGAACTACTCGACGAAGGTATCTGTGAGCTAAGAAAAAGAGTCAATCAAATTGTTGTGTAGGTTGGTATACCATTAGAGGGTTGGTCCCACGAGGTTGAAGCCAAAGCTTTTGCACATGAATGCCTCGCGAAGATCCCGCAAGATGGCAACAGCGAACATCCTTTGTTTGTAGGATGTTATGTGGTCATCATGATCGGTGGTCCCATCATAAAGCCTCCTGTTAGGGAAGGTGAACTTGCGGGGCATCTCTATGAGGGTTATAGCATCCACGAAAGGTGAGTCGGCGTAGCTTTGAGGTTGGCTTTTCTTGAGAGGTTTGGGCATTCCAAAAATGTGTTGGATCATAACTTCCATCTTGAATAACCTTTTGGCCAAGGATGCTCAAGAAGTGCTGCTCGGGAGTGTATAGGTTGTTTAGGAAATGGGGGAATACGTTGGGGTTAATGTGTATGGCCGAGCCGAGTGGGATGGTTTGACTATTTGCTACTGCACCTGAGTGTGTGGGGTGAGTTTGCGGTGGGGTGAAGGAATTGTTTAGTTGTTGCATTAGGGGATCATTAGTTCGATCGGCTCGACTTCAGTTAGGTTTGTAGTTAGAGCCGAATGACTATGTGTTTGAGTTGTAAGGGTGTCATGGTCTGGGGTGGAAAACAATTGTCTGGGGTGGATGGGGAGCCGAGAAGAGGATGCATGATGTTGATTCAATGACGAATAGAATTGGGTTACCTTTTCTTGGAGAGCTTGATTCTCCACATGAATGGCAGCGTTCTGAGCTTCTAAGGCCTAGTACTTTTTGTTGCTCTCTTACACCAGTGTGGTGAGAGTCGCAATCGAGCTGCAACATCGAGCACGGGGTTTTCGATGTTATCAATCATGATGGCTGAACGAAGAGAAAGGAATGGAGAGAGCATGTCGCTTTGAATCGAATGATTGTCAGGGCTCCATGGTGGGTGCCAAATTGTAGATGGTAAAATCTACGGTCAAATTGAGAAGGGCTGATCCTATACGAAGTGACCATTGACAACCTAGTGTCCTTGCTCAAAGAGCAAAAAGGAACGTGAAGGCTAGATAGACACCAGTTTGGTGCTTGCCATAGACACTCAAGTCAGTGAGGCTGAGGGTATTTTAGTGAAGGCTAAGATTGGGAAGGAATACCAAAATAATGGGGCATTCTTGAGAGCAAGAACTTTGAGAGCTCAGGTGTTGTAGGTGATTTCTACCTCCATAATGAGGGGGTTTGTCCCTGCTTATATAGTGAACCCAAGAGGTTCGAATTCTAGTAGGACTTCGAGTCCTACTAGGTAAAGGAATTGCAATTAGGAAAGAGATAGGATCTCATTTCCTTATCAAGTTAAGCCTAACATTTATGAATGTGTTCCAAGATCTCGACAAAAGTGGAAACAGAATAGGATTATGTTTCCTATTTATGGATTGCTATGGGCTGGTGGGCTTGACCCAGCTTAGGTTAGTTTGCAGGATAACCCAACTCATAGAGAGGGTAGTTCGCAAGGTGGATTTAAGCGTAGGCTCAATCGGAATTGGGCTAAGGCCTTAGGCCATAATCTATCTATCTTATTTGTTGGGTCTTGTCAGGCTTAACACGATTTTTGACCCATACACTATGTAGAGGTGGTTTCATCTTCAGAAGCATACAGATCTAGCATATGCTGGCTAGAAGAAATTAAAAAAAAAAAAAAATACCCTTTGAGGTATATCTAGTAGTCCTTAAACCCGTTAATGATTTCGTTAAAAGTGTATGATCTCACAACATTAACAATCACTAACATCATGGATGGATTCAGTTAACAATCACTAACTATTAGGCATAGCTCAACTAATTTATTGTATATTAAGTATATTTCAAGGAGTATTTAATTATACATTAGAGATACCTAAAGGGATTTCCAGCTATTAACCCATGAGAAATACAAAAATACAAAAGGGAGAGAGGTTTAGAGAGTAGTATATCAAACATTTTCCATGAAAACAAAGCAACTTCGAAGTCATTCCTTGAGATTCCATATACCAAGTCAAATAGTCTAAACAAACTAAAAATTCAATTAAATAAATCAAAAAAATTAAAATGCTCATATATAAAATTACTCCTAAAATCACGATACAGGTAGTGGCTAAACATCTACCCTAATTCCATTAAAAGATGTTTTATTTTGGAAGCATTACGCTTCACATTGTCTAAATGACAAGGAAGTTCAAAAAACGTTTTGCTTTCATTTAACTAGAGAAATACTCTATTTAACATATTTACGTATATTTCTTTTAATTTTTTCTTCATCTTAGTAAAGACAAGACCTTCATTTTCTTATTCTAATTGAAGTTAAATTTGTGAGGAAGAAAAGCCAACCACACAATTTCGCACCCATAAATGAGCTAATATTGATTTCTTTCAGATCTAGGTGTGGCTTTAGACCTTCTAACAGTACTTTATCTATTCGTTGACCCTCTTCATTTTCACTTCTGCCCCAATCCAATATTAGAGACTGAAGAAAGTGGTTCCCTTCTAAGTTGGCCAGCTTGCCATTTTCCTCGTACTTTAAATTGTTAATTTTGAGTTTTCTTCTCAAGTTGTTGAACCCGTTTAATTCCTTTATCCCACTCTATTTGTTATTTTTGTTGGCTCGCTTATGTCTCTGACTTACTACAAATAGTGATAAAGTTTTAAGATTAGTTAAATGCCCTACTCCATAAGGCATTCCAATTAAAGAATCACATTTTTATTCATAAGATGTCTAAGGTTCACCATTTTTATAACATCTCTTGGTAGTTCCTCAAGCTCATAACAATAAGAGATATCTAACGTTTTCAGGTTCAAAAGTCTCGACAATGAATTAGAGTGTTTCAATATGCATCCAAGAAAAATTGAGATATCGGAAATTTCCATGATCGTTTTACTTCGCCACAATCAAGTGATTAACAACGACATCATACATCCACAATACTTTCAACCTTATCAAAAGTTTTCATGGTACATTCAATTGCTGCAACTGATTTTGCACGGCTATGCATAAGATCATGCATCTTACATGCAATTACATTGCCCCATAGATCATGTTGTGGATCTTGGAAAAGTGACCTCAAGAGTAAAGCCATAAAATACTTATTACCAACATCTTTTGCACATCCTTTGTTCGAGTCTTGAAGAAATCCTTGCAGCATCCAAAGATAAATCATTTTTTGCTTCCTAATCTTATAATCCTTAGGAAACAATGCACAATAGGCAAAACATTGTTTCAAGTTCAAAGGGAGATGTGTAAAACTTCATTGCAATTTCATCAATGGCAAAGAAACAATAATATAATCATAGTTCTGTGCCCTACATTGCATAAACATAAATCCCAAAATCTGAAACTTAATGAATTTTTGCTATTTAAGAAAAGAGTAATACATACCTAAATCCATGAGTAATCTCTTTATAAAATTGTGAAAGAAAGCACTATATCTCTCCCTTTATTCGCTTAGTGTAATTGCTTATTTCCTTTTGATGGATAAAGAAAAACTAACGTAAGGAATAGTTAGGAGTAAAAAGAGAAGACCCCCTTTATATAGTAGTTTTATTAACTCCTAAACTACAGTTATTTTATTAACTGCAGTAACCTCTCCATCAAAGGTAAATGACCATCATGCCTCTTAGCCAATTTAATTATTTCAAAATAACCATGGACCACCTTATGTGAATTAATATATTTCTAACATTTTCCCACTTGGTCCATGTAATACTATATAACTTTATGTTTTAGAAATAATACATAATGTGTACACAATAATAATTAGTCAAGGCCATATCTTAAAATGGTTAGCATATAAACATTATTGAGCAAGAACCCATAAGGATCATGGCAATCGTATGTCATTGAATCAACACAGTCCCTTTCTATGTATCACGTTACAAATTATATACTCAGAACAATCTTTAATGATTCTTAATGGTCCAACAATAATGTCCTTATCAAGGACAAATTCTGTCATCTTTATCATTCATGTATACCAAAAAACATAATATAAAGAAACACACAACAAAATAATTTATATGTATCAAAAACAACACGTCAAGAGCTCAGAGTGTCTAAAACATGAGTAGTGTAATGTAAATCAAGAAATGTATACAACACATCATAAATCAGTCATGACGGGTAATAATACCCATCCTCTCAACGTGCTCACTAAAGGTCTTAGGTGACAACGATTTAGTTAGCGGATTCGTTATCATAAAATTTGTGTTGATATGTTCAATAATCACTCTCTGTTTTCGAACTTCTTCTTTAACGGCAAAATATTTCAATTCCATATGTTTAGCACCCTTTGAATATTTGTCGTTTTAAGAGAAGAAAACTGTTGCGACATTATCACAATAAATTTTCAACAGCTTGACAATACTATCGACAATCCCAAGCCCTGAAATAAAATTCTACAGTCGTAATCCCTAAACTGTGGCCTCAAAGCATGCCACAAACTCAGCCTCCATAGTGGAAGCAGCAATGACAGACTGCTTCGCACTTTTTCACAAAATTGCTCCTCTAGCTAACAGAAATATGTACCCAAATGTGGATTTCCTGGTGTCTACACAACCAACAAAATCTGAATCTGAATATCCAATCACCTCAATATAATCGGATCTCCTATAGGTAAGCATATGATCCTTCGTCCCTTGTAAATATCTCAACACTTTCTTTGCAGCTCGCCAATGATCCATTCTAGGATTACCCTGGTATCTGCCCAGCAAGCCGACCGCAAAACTAATGTCTGGTCTAGTACATGTTTGAGCATACATTAAACTTCTAGAAGTATATGCATAAGGAACATGCTCCATTTGCTTGCATTCCAATTCAATATGTGGGCATTGCTTAAGGCTCAACTTATCACCTTTCTGAATTGGAACTGGATTCGCAGAGCACTTATCCGTGTTGTATCTCTTTAGAATTTTGTTGATATGAGCTTTCCAAGACAATCCCAACAATCCTTGTGATCTATCACAAATAATTTCAATTCCAATCACATAGGATGCCTCATCCATATCCTTCATCTCAAAGTTCTTAGAGAGAAACTTCTTGATTTCATACATCATGCCAAGATTATTAGTAGCAAGCAAGATGTCATCAACATATAAGACTAGAATTACAAATGCGCTCCCATTGACCTTTAGATATATACACCGATCAATAGTGTTTCCTTAAATCCAAAAGTCGTAATGGTATTATGAAACTTGGGGTATCATTGCCTGGAAGCTTGTTTCAATCCATATATTAATCTATTTAATTTACACACCATGTGTTGCTTCCCTTCAATTGGAAAACCATCAGATTGTTCCATGTACACTACTTCTTCTAAATTCCTGTTCAGAAAGGCAATTTTCACATCAATTTGATGAAGCTCTAGATCATAATGGGCTACCATTGCCATAATAATTCTAAACGAGTCTTTTGAAGAAACTGGTGAAAAGTCTCATTGTCATCACACCATCTTTCTGAGTAAAACCTTTGGTAACAAGTCTAGCCTTCTATCTTTCAATATTGCCATTAGAGTCACACTTGGTCCTAAAGACCCATTTACACCTGATTGTTCTACAACCTTCGGGCAATACTATTAGATCCCAGACTTTATTATATTCCATTAATTTTAACTCTTCTTTCATGGCGTGTATCCGCTTTGTAGAATTATTACTTTGAAGGGCTTGTGAAAATGAAATTGGATCTGCTTCCATTCCCAAGTCAAATCAGACTCTCGAAGATAAACCACATAATCATTAGTAATAGCAGATCTTCTTTGTCTTTGAGATCTTCTTAATGTCACCTCTTGTTGTTCATTTACTACTACATGTGGCTCATCCATTACAGGTTCAGAAACTGATACATTATTAGGAAGTGTTTGCTCAATTATTTGTTGTTCTTGATTGTTATCAAACAACTACAGGAACCACAACCTTAGTAGAAGTCATAGGTGTAAAGACCTGTACCCTGACTTCTTGAATATCCACTTTATATGGTTTAACACTCCCAGAAAGAATGGAAGACTTCGTAAATTTAGAAGCTTTTCTTAGTTCCTTAAAAAGACAAGATTGAAAGCACCAAGGCACTATCATTACATTAACAGTGAAAATAAAAGTGTTGATTCCACAATTAAATAGAAACTGTACTTAGGCAAAATATTTCGGTTGACAATCTAATCTTACCAAATTTTTTTCATGATAATTGTAATTGATCAATTTGTAATGGGTTTCATTTATCTAATTATAAATCATATCTACTCAATTACGTATTATTAAAAGAGCCAATCTTCATTGAATATTTTAATCCATAATTGCTGAGAGTAAACTGATTACAAATTTACAATGATCTTACATTTACTTTGACTTCATTTTTACATTCATTGTTAAAGTGACCAGAAAAATAATTTTATCATTTCAGCTAGGTGATATTAATTGTGGCTCTGGCACAGAGCCGGTACATAATTAATAGTAAGAATGAGAAACGCATAGGTCCACCAATGCCTTTAACTCTTTCTTTACTCGTGCTGGAAAAGCTCCAAAGTTGCATAGCTCAATTTGAGCAGCTCTTCAACATAAATATACTTGTATACAAACAATAATTTCATTCATATAGGGCCAGAATTCCAAATTCAGAATAAACATGATAAGATTATTAATTTTATCAGGAATATTGGAACTAAAACACAATGCATAACCTGAGACTTTGGACTTCTAAAATTCTAACCAACTTTTCCTTCAACATTCAACTCTCTCTCTAAAATGGACTCAAGAACTCGTCTTGATTATGCTCTCCTCCAACTCACACCCACCAGAACCAGGTATAGCTTGCATTTAATATGCAGAAAATAGTATAGTTAGTGTAATTGTTGAGTGTTGCTCTGTTCATGGTTTGTTGATGTGTTTTTGTTGGACATTTGTGGAACAAGGAAGGTGTGATCTGGTGATATTTGCTGGTGGTTCAAATGAGAAATTTATGGGTGTTTTCTGGAATTTTTTTAGGGATTGTGTTTTGTTTGTATCGTTTTAGGGATTTCAATTTCTTAGGAATTTTGTTTTATTAGTTTCTTTTTTAAAAAATACGTGTACCCGTGGATACACTTGTCTTACCCGCATGGAAAAAGGGTCGGGCCGAGTGCGGGTCCAATTTTCATGGGTCCACAAGGCTTGACCCTATATTATTTACCTGGGTATGGGTCTTGACCCGTTTTGTCAGGTCTGACTATAATGGACTCAGAGTTCTACTAGAACTCCAGCCTCCTTGGTTCACTATATAAATAGGTGTCAAGCCTCTCATTATTCATTCAGAAATCACTCATAGCTTTAGCTCTTAAATTCTTGCTCCCAAGAATCACTAGTCTCCTCACCGTAAAGCTTAATTCTGACTAACTTTACCACCTTCAACCACCGCAAAGTTGTGCTCTAACTATTTTGTGTTAGTCTTGCCCTAGTCACACCATTACGGTAAACCCTTCCCACTCTCAGCCTTCACTAAAATACCTTCAACCATGCTAACTTGAACGTTGATGTCCCCTGACACTTTATGTTCGTTCTCTCTTTCTGTGCAGGTCCATCCAATTGTCAATGGCTCACTTCTCACAAGATTCATCCCTCTGAATCAACAGTAGATTTTACCGTCTACATACATTATTTCATTTTTAAAAACAACTCTCTGAATTGATACTAAATATAATGTGGCCACAATGAAAACAAAATGTTTATGAGAGAAACACCTTAAAATTTTCCTTTTTAGTCAAATAAAATTATTAGTATCCAATTATATATACCATTATATTTACAACTGACATACGATCATACATAGTCAAAATACTAACAGCAATATCAACTCAAGTTATAAGGTATGCATATGTGTGATATTGAAATTATATGCAAATATGATCATCTTTCCCATGTCTATTTCCATATGTTTCACCATACTTGAAACGAAGCACCTTAAGAAAGGCGAATAAAATTATTTAATCTTTACTATTTTGTCAATCTTTTATTTTTTTTACACCTGTCGATACTTCTCTTTCTCTCATGGAAGTTGATTTTTCAGATTTGGCATTTGAAAGAGTTGAAGTTGAGCGGGCACTCTAAGAATCCTTGGTTCTACAGTCTTTTATTTTTACAAAAATAATTCTGATTATTTTATTCTTATTTTTTTGATATTTTAGATAGTATTTCTAATAAAATTAAATAATTTTAATAATTTAAAAAAAAAAAAAAAGTTGTTGAAATCTCTTTTGATCCGCAAAATTCAGCTAAACATATTATTATTGTGGATCAACATAAGTTACTAGTTAGAGTTCTCTGTGGCGAGAGAAGTCTGACGAATCAGAAGTATGCTATTTAAGCTGATAGTAACCTACAGAGAATCTCATTGCGCTGGTATCTCATTCCGCGGGTTTGGAACTTGCTTGTCGCACAAGTCATGTTTTAGGTGAAAGAAAGGTAGATTCGTTGTAGGAATAGGTTAGTTTAGGATAATCTTTATTAGATTAGTATAACCTAGTGGAGTCCTACTTTAATATGAAAAACCTAAAAGAATCCTAGTCAAATTAATTAGGAGAAAGCATCTTATAAAGAGGCTTGTAATTCTAATTCGATAGGGGATTGGGTGAGACCTTGAGTCCGAAGGGGTAGAGACTGCAGCTAGGGTTTGATTATTTGATTCTTGTAAGTCCTAAATGGCTTGTAATCTCATGTTCTCCGTAGTGGATTGACTTGCCGATGTCAAGTGGATGTAAGTTGACAATTTGTAGTTGAACCACTATAAAATCTCTTGTGTTCTTAATTTCCGCTTTCTTGGGTGTGTGTGATTATTGTTATGGTGCTTGTTGTGGCCTAAATATTTTGTATTGCGGCCTTGTTTCACAACACATATAATAGTACATGAAAAGACTTATTTGCCTTTTCCCTAACCATTTAAACGGCTAAATTTAACAACAGAGGGTCTTCTTGATAGTTTTTGGAGTTTAAGGGGAGTTTAGTATTTAGAGTTTCAGGGGATGTAATGGAATTAATCCTATTGATGCATGTACATATAAATGGCTATATGGTCTTTCAAGATACTTATTATAAGAGTTTTAAAAAATCAACACTATAGTTTTAAAAGTCTTAATATTTTTAAATTATGATTATTTTTTAGGTTAATACGTCCTCTGAGATATGCCACAACTAACTAAGTTTGCTAGGATCATTAATTGATTCTTGCTGAACAATTTCTCTACTCATTTCTTGAAGTAAATCATTTATTGTGATGTTGAATAATATAGTATGTGAGTTGAAGCCATATGCATCCAAGAATTTTTCTATAACATCTCTATTACACCCTTTAACGAAACATGCAATATCTAAAAATACATGTCGTTGTTCATCATTTAATCCATCGTTACTAACTTTTAACACATTCTAGATATTCAATGAGGATTTATTTTTAATCTATTTAGTGCACTTTCCCAATCTTTTTTTGTCCACTCGAAAAAACTTGTGGAGCACCTTTAGCATATGCTATACACCCTTGATGATAGCTTGATATAATTTTTGTTGGATAATATTCAAACAAACAATCCTTTAATCTAGTGTACGTGATCCACTCTACAAACTTTTAGTACATATTTATCCCTTATCATTATGATTATCCCACTTTTTGAATCCAAATAGTCAAAAACTCCTATTAAATATTCTATAGTGTGTTTGTTTTATTCTTTTAGATAGGATTTTTAAAAAAGTAAGAGTTATGTGATTGATACGAGGTATGATTTAAAAATTAACAAAAAAAAACAGCCTCTTAAGTTTGTTAATTTTATAAACACCTTTGCAATAAATATTAAAAATTAACAAAAACACCCCCACCCATTAAATACCGACAGCCAATCACCATCGCCAGAGGGTGGTCGGAGTCGCCATATCAGTGCATGATCGGTTAAATCTAGTCGATCGTATGTCGATATGGCCTTTTTCGTCCAGATCTACTGTGGATCTGTCCTAAAAATGTCAGATCTACAGCTAGATTTGGCTATTGACAGCCAAATCTCGCCACATTTGGTTGTCAACGACGGCCAAAGATATGGCCGTTGTTGACGACCAACTATAGCCAAAGATCTAGCCATCAACAGCCAGATCTTTGGCCGAAGATCTGGCCGAAAAAAGCTAGATCGACGTATTACCGGCCAGATCTAACTATTAGTGCGCCGGAAGGTGATCGAAATCTGGCAAATGTGAATGGATAGGGGTATTTTTATTAATTTCTAAACTTTTTTTTTTTTAATTAATTAACAAACCTAGGGAGTTTAAAAATAATTTAATAAAATAAAATGAGATTTTCAGAATAGAAGAACAAATGTGTATTTTGAGTAGAATAGTGATAGGATAGTGTAAAAATACTGAAAATTTATTTTATATGTATCAGTTGGCAACAAAAACTTAGTTTAGGATTGTTGTAGCTTGCCCCAAAATTATTTATGGGTCTACTTTTGAAATAATCAACTTTAAAAATAACCCAATAGAGTGTTTGTTTTTCTTAATTTTAAAATCACTTTTACTTTTAAGGGATAATATATTAACAGTGCAAAAAGATCAAAACAGGTATATTTTGAATTAATTTTTTTATTATTAAAATATATAAAAATTTCAGTTCTTAAATAAAAAAGTTTGAAATTTAAAAAAAAAATTAAAAAAAATTGTAACTCTAGCCAGTGGTGGCCGACTGCCGTCGACGAACATGAATGTGCACCGCTGACACCATTAAGGTCACCAGATGGCAATCTATGCCATGGTGTTGGCAATTTGTTGAGATCTGGCAGCATTAAGCCCCAACAAGCCGGGAAAGTTTCAGTCAAAGTGTTCCGGCTTATTGCTGCTGGATCTTAAAAAACCACCACATCTTGGCGTTGATCACTGACTGGCGATCTTTTGTATTTTATTTTTTTTGGTTAAGTTACTTAAGTAGATCACAATGATGCCAATGGTATGCATTCACTTGCCAGCAACGGCAGCCAACCAGTTTTCAAAATTTCAATTTCTAAAATTGTAGTTATTATTGTAACTTAATCTCATTCCATCAAAATTAATCTTCATATCGATGACTCGAACAAGTACGCATCAATGTAAAAATTCCGTTCATCTACAAGCAATTATCATTTTAATGTATAAATAATCGAACAATAATCTAATTATACGAAATTTTATAACTGAAGAAAAATATATTTGTAAACAATTTTAAGTAATCCTTGGTAAGACAGGGCAAGTGAACATCCTCTGCATCACCTAGTAACTCTGTAACCCTAAAAATTGGGAAAACCAAAGCAAAGATCGATGTCACATAAAAATCAAAAGGTATGACTTCATTGTAATTATGATTAATATTTATGTAGAAATCTTGGTTTAAAACTTCATCACAAAGCCAGAATCTTACACAATATGATGCAAAATAAAGGGCATACCTTAACACGTTTCAGCAGATCCTGGGCATTAGCATCATTTTTGAAATGATCTCGTACAGGCTACAGAGGGATAACAGATAAAAAAAAGTTAAGCACAAGAGCAATATTAGATAAGAGAAAGAAATCGTAGCGAATTTCACGGTAGTCTGATTAAGTTGAACCAGACCACTCAATGAAGAAGAATTGCATCTCATTAAGAGTTATAGAATCTAAAAGACTTAGCGTTAGCATGCAAGATGACATTCTTAAAGTTCTATTAGGCGTACTTGTGGTGATGAAAAGCATTAGGAGGAACAATAATTTGTACTATCTACTAGGAAGTATAATTATTTGTTCAACAACTACAATTTCTAAGAAAGATGTAGGTTTGGAAGCTACCAGGTTATGGCATATGCGGTTGCGATATGTAGGTGAGAAAGCGTCTCAGAGTTTAGCGATGCAAGGCTTCTTCAAAGGTGCAAAAGCCTGCAAATTAGAATTTTGCAAGTTTTGTGTCTTTACGAAACAAACAAAAGTGAAGTTTGAATCTACAATTCATCAAACGAATGGAATTCTAGATTATGTGCAGACAAATATATGAGGAACTACCAAAGTTGCTTCTTGGGAGGTATGAACTATTTTGTCACTTTTGCTAATGATTTTCCTCGAAGTGTTTGAGTGTATTTCTTGAAGAATAAGTACGAATTTTTGGAAGTTTTCTTGAATTTGAAAAAGATGGTTAAGAATTAGACTAGCAGAAAGATTAAACGAGCTCGATCAGATAATGGTGGTGAAAGTATGTCAGGATGAAGGAATTGTTCCACACTATACAATGAGAAATAACCATATTAGAATAGGGTGGCAAAACACATGAATCGAAATACACTAGAGAAGGTTCGATGTATGTTGTCCATTGTTGGGTTGGGCAAAGAGTTTTAGGCTGAGGTTGTTTTAATTTCATTAATCGCTTACCATCAGCTACAATTGGATCAAGTTGTGGTTTAGAAAACCCACTATTGATTATGATTCTTTACACATTTTTGGCACCACTACATATTATCATGTAATAAAGAATCTAAGTTGGATCCCAGGGCCAAGAAAGCATTGTTCTTGGGTCATAGTGTTGGTGTAAAAAGATACCATCTCTAGTGTCTAGATACAAAGAAGATCGTTTATAGCAAGGATGTGACTTTTGATGAATCTACAATGTTGAAGAAGTAAGTTGAAAAGACAAATTCTGAAAAAGTTAAGATAACTAATGGAGTAAGGCAATGGATGGAGTTTGAAACCATAGTTGAACCAAATAGTGTCTGTAGGATAGAGAGTGACTTTCAAGTAATTGAGGAGAATGCTCAAGATGAAGAGGATATTTTATCCTAAGAATCTCCACAACAAGAAGAATTAATTGCATGTAATAGGCCAAGAAGAGAAATCACAAGCCTGTTTGATTTGAAGATATGAAGGTTTATGAACTTCCAATTGTTGATGATGATATTCCTACTACTTGTAGAGAGACAGTTAGGAGTTCAAATTGTGAATTGTGGAAACATGCTTTGAACAATGAAATATGATCCATGTAGAAGAATAAGACTTGGGAACTTGTAGAGTTACCTAAGCATAAGAGGGTTATTTGGTGCAAAAGGGTTAATACAAAGAATGATGGATTTTCTAACAAAGAAGATATTTGTTGTAACGTTAGATTGGCGACAAAGGGATACACCCAAATGGAAGGAATTTATTACAATGAAGTATTTTCTCCAGTTGTGAAGCATTCATCCTTTCGGATTTTGCTAGTCTTAGTGATGTTAAAATCATAAAACAAGTTTTGAATACTAAATAGTTAATTATTAAATGAGTAAAATAAAGAACATACTGTCTAGCAAGTTAGTAACTACGAGAGTAAATTTTGAAAAAATAAATAAATAAATTAAAGGTAACAATTGACATTTTATAAAATTGCAATTTGCAGAAAATAAAGACTTAAGAATGAGGTTTTAACATAAAATCATTTTCTAAAAGGAATAAAATTAATTAAAACTCTTTAAAATCTTTGGAAATCACATGCTTTTGAATTTCCAGGTTTTAGAAATTTTATAAAATTCAAAATTAAATAAAGCGACAAATTAACATCAAACCGAAATATGTCGAAAATGTCAAAGTACATATTTTAATTAAAATTCCTCATCAATAGAGATCTAAGCAGGTGATTTTAGTTTTGGAATTATTATAAAATCCACACACTATTTTCACTGCCACTAGTTCATCGCTACTGAGCACAACTTTGTAAATTCTCATAGAATCCTAACTTTCAATCAATTTTCCCACTTTAAGACACCCAATGATCTCAAATTCACTGAAACGAGTTATGCAATAAGATAAACCCTCATGTCACAGGACAAACCAGCCAAGTCCCCATAAAAAACAAGATTCCCCGCAAATCTATTCTTATAAATTTTCTTAGCATATAAATTAAAGAAATTAAGCTTCAAATGTAAAATGTATTTGCAATTTCATCAATGGCAAAGAAACAATAATATAATCATATTTTTGTACCCTAAATTGCATAAACATAAATCCCAATATCTGAAACTTAATGAATTTTCACTATTTAAGAAAAGCGTAATACATACCTGAATTCATGAGTAATCTCTTTATGGAATTGTGAAAGAAGGTACTATATCTCTCTCTTTATTCCCTTATTGTAATTACTGATTTCTTTTTTATGGATAAAGAAAACTAACGTAAGGAATAGTCAGGAATAGAGAGAGAAGACCCCTTTTATATAACAGTTTTATTAACTCCCAAACTGCAGTTATTTATTAACTGCACTAACCTCTCCATCAAAGGTAAATGACCATCATGCCCCTTAGCCAATTTAATTATTTCAAAGTAACCATGGACCATCTCATGTGAATTAATATATTTCTAACATTCTCTCACTTGATCCATGTAATACTATATAACTTTATATTTAAGAAATAATACATAATGTGTACACAATAATAATTAGCCAAAGGCCATATCTTAAAATGGTCAGCATATAAACATTATTGAGCAAGAACCCATAAGGATCATGGCGGTCGTATGTCATTGAATCAACATAGTCCCTTTCCATGCATCATGTTACAAATTCTATACTCAGAACAATCTATAATGATTCTTAATGGTCCAACAATAATGTCCTTATCAAGGACAAATCTTGTCTTCTTTATCATTCATATATACCAAACAACATAATATAAAGAAACACACAACAGAATAATTTATATGAATCAGAAGCAACACATCAAGAGCTTAGAGTGTCTAAAACCTGAGGAGTGTAATGTAAATCAAGAAACATATATAACACATCATAAATCAGTCATGACGGGCAATAATACCCATCCTCTCAACATACTCACTATAGGTCTTAGGTGACATCCCTTTAGTCAATGGATCCGTTATCATAAAATTTGTGCTGATATGCTCAATAGTCACTCTCTGTTTCTAAACTTCTTCTTTAACGGCAAAATATTTCAATTCCATAGGTTCAGCACCCTTTGAATATTTGTTGTTTTTAGAGAAGAAAATTGTTGCGACATTATCACAATAAATTTTCAATGGCCTGGCAATACTATCAACAATCCCAAGCCCTGAAATAAAATTCCACAACCATAATCCCTGAACTGTGACCTCAAAGCATGCCACAAACTCAGCCTCCATAGTGGAAGCAGCAATAACATAATGCTTTACACTTTTCCATGAAACTACTCCTCTAACTAATAAAAATACATACCCAAATGTGGATTTCCTAGTGTCTATACAACCTGTGAAATCTAAATCTGAATATCCAATCACCTCAAGATAATCAGATCTCCTATAAGTAAGCATCTGATCCTTCGTCCCTTGTAAATATCTCAACATTTCTTTGTAGCTCGCCAATGATCCGTTCCAAGATTACTTTGATATCTACCTAGCAAGCCGACCGCAAGACTAACGTCTAGTCTGTACATATCTGAGTATACATTAAACTTCCGACAACAAATGCATAAGAAATATGCTCCATTTGTTTGCGTTCCAATTCAATCCGTGGGCATTGCTTGAGGCTTAACTTATCACAATTCTGAATTGGAATTGGACTCGCGGAGTACTTACCCATGTTGTATCTCTCTAAAACTTTGTTAATATAAGCTTTCTGAGACAATCCCAAAAATCCTTGTGATCTATCACGAATAATTTCAATTTCAATTCCAATCATATAGGATGCCTCACCCATATCCTTCATCTCAAAGTTCTTTGAGAGAAACTTCTTGGTTTCCTACATCATGCCAAGATTATTAGTAGCAAGCAAGATGTCATCAACATACAAGACTACAATTACAAATGCACTTCCACTGATCTTTAGATATATACACCGATCAATAGTGTTTTCCTTAAATTTGAAAGTGGTAATGATATTATGGAACTTGAGGTACCACTGCCTGGAAGCTTTGTCTCATTCCATATATTGATCTCTTTAATTTACACATGTACCATGTGTTCTTTCTCTTCAATTGGAAAACCATCAAGTTGTTCCATGTACACTTCTTCTAAATTCCCATTCAGAAAGGCAGTTTTCGCATCCATTTGATGAAGCTCTAAATCATAATGGGCTACCATTGCCATAATAATTCCAAACAAGTCCTTTGAGGAAATCGGTGAGAAGGTCTCGTTGTAATCAACACCATCTTTCTGAGTAAAACCCTTGGCAACAAGTCTAGCCATATACCGTTCAATATTGCCATTAGAGTTGCTCTTGGTCTTAAAACCCATTTACACCCGACTGTTCTACAACCTTCAAGCAATACTACTAAATCACAAACATCATTATATTCCATTGATTTTAACTCTTCTTTCATGGCATCTACCCACTTTGCAAAATTATCACTTTGAAGGGCTTGTGAAAACAAAATTGGATCTGGTTCCATTCCCTAGTCAAATTCTGACTCTTGAAGATAAACCACATAATCATTGGTAATGGCAGATCTCCTTTGTCTTTGAGATCTTCTTAATGTCATTTCTTGTTGTTCATTTACTACTTCATGTGGCTCATCCATTATAGGTTCATTGACTGCCACATTATTAGGAAGTGTTTGCTTAATTATTTGTTGTTCTTGATTGTTATCAGAACGTCTGGCAACTATAGGAACCACAACTTCAGTAGTAGTTGTAAACGTAGGGACGTGTACCCTGACTTCTTGAATATCCACTTTATGTGATTTAACACTCCCACCAGTTTCACCATTCTCAATAAATCTCGCATTTCCAGTTTCAACTGTTCTCGTACTATGGCTAGGACAGTAAAAACAATGCCCTTTAGATTTTTCTGGATAACCAATAAAAAATCCACTGATCGTTCTTGAATCCAGTTTCTTCTCATGTGGATTATAAATCCTGACTTTTGCCAGGCAACCCCAAACATGTAGGTGTCTCACATTTCTTCCTGTCCACAATTCAAAAGGAGTCTTTGGAATTGCCTTACTAGGAATTCTGTTTAATAAATATATAACAGTCTTTAATGCATATATCCACAATGATGAGGGTAACGATGAGTTACTCAACATACTCCTAACCATATCCATTAACGTACGGTTACACCTCTGCAACACCATTTTGTTGTTGTGTCCTCAGCCTTATGTATTAAGCACATATGCCTCAACTTTCCAGGAATTTAGCAAATAGACCTAGACATTGTCTGAATTCATTGTATCTACCATAATATTTACCACCTCTATCTGATCGTACTACTTTCACCTTTCTATCTAATTGCCTCTCAACTTCAGTAATGAATACCTCTAGGATATTAACAGATTGAGATTTTTCACACAATAAATAGACATATCTACAACATGAAAAGTCATCTATAAAAGTGATGAAATATCTTTCTCCACTAAAAGAAGATACGTTAAAAGGACCACATATATCAGTGTTTATTAAATCAAGGAGTCCTATGCTTCTAATGCATGTTTTCTTAATTATGGATGTGGTTTGTTTTCCCTTAATGCAATCCACACAAATGCCAAGATCAGTAAAATCCAAATCAAGTAAAACTTCATTCTTTACTAATCTTTGCATTCTTTCTTTTGATATATGGTCTAAACGTTTATGCCATAAATAAGCAAATTTCTCATCCATAGAAGCACGCTTTGTTCCTATACTCTGATGCAGGGTCAACAATGCAATAAACTATCATGATGTAATTTATACAATCCATCACAAAGCACACCAAAACCAATTAAACAATTATGTTTAAATAAACTGAAACATCTATTCCCAAATTTAAAAGAATATCCTTCTAAATGAAGTTTAGATAAAGATATTAAATCACAGGATAACTCCAATACATAAAGAGTATCAAACAAATATAAATGATGTCTAGTACTTAAAATTAAACGATAGGTTTCATCGGCTCCATCTTGTGCTTTGACCCAATTTCCCACATATACAAATCTTTCATTGTCATTTATGGTTTAGGTCATAAGGAATCCCTACATAGTATTAGAAATATAAAGGGTACATCTAGAATTTAAGCACCAAGTATTATAAGGAATTCTGATAAATATGATTCCAAACATACAAAAGCACTAGGCTTACCTTTTTTTTCAAACCATGCCTTACGTTTCAGGCAGTCCGTCATACAGCATCCAACTTTCTTACAAAAAAGACATTTTTCTTTAGTCTTATCCTTCTTATGGATTTGGGCAAAAGACTCATCAATCTTCAGTGGCCTTTTGCCCTCTCCATACTTCTTGTTGAATTTCTTCTTAACTCCAGACGAGCCCACGAGATTAACTAATGAACTCCTCGTTTCTTCAATCTTTCCTCCTTTTGTACTAACTTAGTTTTAAGCTCAGTCATAGTTCATTTATCTTTAATTGTATTATAATTAATTTGAAATTGACTAAATTGAAGAGGTCAAGAGTTAATAACGAACTGAACTAGGAAACTTTCGTTCACAAACATTCCCATGTTTCTAATTCTTACTGCTATATTTGACATTTCAGTCATATGCTCATACATGCTACGAGAACCATCATATTTCATGGTGGTTAGCCTACTCATTAATGCCCCAGTACGCGACTTGTTAGTGGCCTTAGACTAAGAAGTCTCTTTGGCTAATCTCATAAATTCCCTAGCATATTTTGTGGTAGGAAATGAGGTCTTAAATGCCACTATCATTTGTAAAAACTTCAAGCTCAATCTATTCGATCTCTCTCATTCTTTATGGAAAGACCTCTCCTCATCAGTGTTGTTCTCAGTAAGATCGGTTGGATTCTCTATCATGAGTGCAAGGTTGAGATTTTGAACACCCAAGTAATACTCGACTTGCTCACTTCACTCATTATAACTGAACTCATTAAACTTAACAATAGACGGGGCATGACGAGCAGATGTTGCAAAAACAAAAATCATGCTTACACAATAATGCTTTGAGTTTTATACCTAATACATAATTTTAGATTCAGATATTAAAAAATTATTGTTATTAAAACATAAACGTTTATTGAAAATCTCCTTTGGGAGATATAACAATATACAATAACTAAGCTTAGTTGATGCAATTTACTTAATTGGTAATCAAATGTACTTTTGTTAGACATGTTTGTTATCTTTGGATATATTAAATACACCCAATCACGTACATTAATTAACCACAATTATGTTCATAATTATAGGATTAACTAATCTAATTTTGGGAATCCTTAACTATCCTATAATTGATGAACTTCAAATTACTCATGTCAAATATATTGTGTCATCTGTTAAAAGCAACTAGTGATCATGAGTAATTGAATCTAACTTAGTTTGATATCTATGGGAGAACCATTCTAATTTGGGCACTTTGGTGACTAACAAATTATACATGATATAATATCAAACTTAAATAATAAACATAATATTATCTAAGGTCAAAATTGGGTCAATTCGACTTGTTGATCGTTAACTTTGACCGTTAACTTTGATTGTTGACCGGTTTAGTCAATGATTTGAACTCATTTGACCTGTTGACTAGAGTGGGTTGACCTGTTTTGACTAAATGGGTTGGGCTTCTTTATGGGTTATTCTTAATAGGTTTGGGTTTGAATTTTCTTAATGGGTTTGGGTTTGAATTGAACTCACTTAATAAATAGGATTGGGCTTCTTTTATTTGGATTTATATAAACTAAAACAAATAGGCTTTAAATGGGTTGGATCAACTAAAAGAATAGTTTTTATTATATAGGTCAATATTTAACCCGAACTTTTGGAAAATATTTTGGAATCCAAATTTCTAGAAATTTTATTGGAAAACATGTCTAGAAAATCACTTTTCAGCATAAGAAAAATTTGATCTTGGCCAGCTTTCTAGCCACTTAAAGATTTACAAGCCCAATCTAATTTGAGAGCCTTCTTATTTCTCAATTTCCAATCCCAATTCAATTTCTTTATACTATAAGAACCCTAATAGATAAAAAATCAACTTAATGGAAAATACATCAATTTCTAAACCTTGCTCTAATACCACATGTAAAACGTAATTACAATTTCATCAATGGCAAAGAAACAATAGTACAATCATATTTCTATGCCCTAAAATTACATAAACATAAATCCCAATATCTGAAACTTAATGAATTTTCACTATTTTTTTTGTTACCAAAGGTGTCCGGTCTAACTTACGCGCACCTCGACTAGTCCCCTGCCCTTAAAGAAGGCTTTCGAAACAGGGCAAGCCTTGTCGTCTGTGGCCAACAATATTAGAAATCGTTCTTGTGATTCGAATCTGAGACCACAAGGGGAGCAAACCCGTGGCCCCAAGCCTGTACCACTCGGCCAACCTATTGTTGGTTAATTTTCACTATTTAAAAAAAGAGTAATACATACCTGAATCCATGAGTAATCTCTCTATGGAATTGTGAAAGAAGACATTGTATCTCTCCTTTTATTCCCTTACTATAATTGTTTATTTCTTTTTTATGGATAAAGAAAACTAACGTAAGGAATTAATAGTTAGGAATAGAGAGAGAAAACCCCTTTTATATAACAGTTTTATTAACTCCCAACCTATAGTAACCTCTCCATTAAAGGTAAATGACCATCATGCCCCTTAGCCAATTTAATTATTTCAAATTAACCATGGATCTCCTTATGTGAATTAATGTATTTCTAACATCAAATTCTACAATTCCGATGTGTGATTTGGCCCATCATGTGTACACACAATGGCAATGCCACTTACCTCCTCGTCATGACAGGAAAGCCATTTATAGGAGCCCTCCTCCTCCACGTTCCATTTTCAGTTGTGAACTTTTTTTGGATTGTGATTTTTCTTACTTAGGGTTTGTTTGGTAGGGTTTCTTCAAGAAGAGCTTATGGTCAGAAGAGCTTATGTAGAAGAGCTTATGAAGACAGAGCTTTTACTGATAAGTTGTTGGTTGTTAATTACAGGAGCACTTTTTAGCCGGTTGATCGATTGGTTGCATTATTATAAAAGTACTTATTTCATGATAAACTACTGAAAATGTATATGATATATTTAATTTATTTAATAATTTATGTCATTCACTAAAATATTAAAAGTATTGGTAAGTCTTTACATACCTATGAAATTGATTTGTTGAATTTTTATTCTATAAGAAAGGTGAGTCTTTTTGATGAGATGGTGGCTATTGATTAAAAAAAAAAAAAAAAAAAAAAAAAATAGGGGTTTTATTTCAAAGGAAGGGTATATGGTGGAATTATTTAAAAAAAAAATAAAAATATGAGGATATATTTGACACAGGAAGAGTTTTAGAAAAGCCCAAAAAGAGTTTGTGGCTTCTCTCAAAATAGCCTTTTTATTTTTTATTTTTTATTTTTTTATTTTATTTTTAAATAATGGTATAAGTATTTTTGAAATATAACCAAACAATTCAAAAAAATTTCAAATGTGTTTATAAGATTAAAAAAACTCTTTTGAGCAGTAGAGAAGAATGAAGATCAACCAAACACACTCTCAATTTGTTTTATTTTTTTATTAGTGGTTTATAATTTTGATGTTTTAACCATGTTATATAAAAGTAAATAGGATAAAAAAAAATTGCGATTAATTTTAAGTTGATTTAAAAGTATATGGAGTATAATAAATATTTTATTAGTCAAAATCAGTCAAATCTAGATTCAAGTTAACGGATAGGTGAAAACGTTGTTAGATTCTAAAACTGAAGCTGGAAAAACTTTTACCGTTAGTCATATTTGTTCGGGCTTAAGCCAGAAGCCCAGTCTTCTGCTTGAGCCCACCTAAAAAACCGGCTCTCCGTTTCCATCTACTCGAGTTCTCTATACTACTACCAAATCGTCAGTCTGCGATTTCAATGTCAATACCACAGTCGACTCACTTAACACGGACTGATCTCCATTTCTAGGGGTTCTTTTTATCCCTTTACTCATTCAAATCTCCATGAAAAATGTCAACTCTTAATTTCATTTCACTTTTTTTCCTTCTCTTTCTCACTTTCCAAACGCCCCCCGTCCTCTCCTGGAAAAAAGACGAGTTCCGCAACTGCAATCAAACCCCTTTCTGCAAACGCGCCAGATCCCGCCAGCCCGCTTTCTCTTCCCTCACCGCCCATCAAGTCACCATCTCTGACGGTGATCTAACGGCCAGGCTTATCCCCAAGAATCAAACCGATGGCCAAATCAAGCCGTTGATTCTCTCGCTCTCTATCTACCAAGATGGCATCGCGCGTCTCAAGATCGATGAGGACCCAACTTTAAACCCACCCAAGAAGCGTTTAGAAGTCCCTGACGTCGTGCTCCCCGAGTTTGAGTCCAAGAAGCTCCATCTTCAGAGGCTTTCGAAGGAGTCTATTGACGGTGATGTGGGGCCCTCATCGGTGGTCTACTTATCTGATAGCTACGAGGCGGTCGTTCGCCACGATCCTTTCGAGGTCTACGTGCGGCGTAAGGGAGGTAATTCTCGCGTTCTCTCGTTGAATTCTCATGGGTTGTTTGATTTTGAGCAATTGAGAGTGAAAGATGAAGATGAGGATTGGGGCGAGAGGTTTAAAGGACACACCGATACGAGGCCATACGGACCTCAGTCTATTAGTTTCGATGTGTCGTTTTATGATTCTGATTTTGTTTATGGTATTCCGGAACATGCTACTAGCTTTGCTTTGAAACCAACTAGAGGGCCTAATGTGGAAGAATCTGAGCCTTATAGGTTGTTTAATTTGGATGTGTTTGAGTACATTCATGATTCGCCGTTCGGGCTTTATGGGTCCATTCCGTTTATGTTGTCGCATGGAAAATCGGGTCAAACTTCTGGGTTTTTTTGGTTGAATGCCGCCGAAATGCAGATTGATGTATTGGGGGAGGGTTGGAATGCGGAGAGTGGCATTTCGTTGCGTTCGAAACAAAAGACAATTGATACATTTTGGATGAGTGAGGCTGGGATTGTGGACACTTTCTTTTTTGTAGGTCCCAGTCCGAAGGATGTTGTGAGGCAATATATAAGTGTAACGGGCAAGCCGGTGATGCCACAGTTGTTTGCCACTGCATATCATCAATGTAGATGGAATTATAGGGATGAAGAGGATGTGGAACAAGTGGATTCAAACTTTGATGAACATGATATTCCATATGATGTTTTGTGGCTTGATATTGATCACACAGATGGGAAAAGGTACTTTACGTGGGATAGGGTATTGTTTCCAAATCCAGAAGAGATGCAGAGGAAGTTGGCGGCCAAGGGTAGGCATATGGTAACAATTGTAGATCCACATATCAAACGGGATGATTCATATTGGTTGCATAAGGAGGCAACCCAGAAAGGGTATTATGTTAAGGATGCAACAGAGAAGGATTATGATGGATGGTGCTGGCCTGGCTCATCTTCGTATTTGGATATGGTGAATCCGGAGATTCGGTCATGGTGGGGTGATAAGTTCTCGTATGAGAATTATGCTGGTTCGACACCGTCATTGTACATTTGGAATGACATGAATGAGCCTTCTGTCTTTAATGGCCCTGAGGTATTCATCTTCTTTGTGTAGATTGTTTTCTTACCCTAATGATGGATGGATATAAGTTCTGCCCTTGCATTGTTTGGTATGTAGACTGAAAAGTCTAGTTGTAAGTTGTTTTGAAGAGGTGATAGTTTTCTAATACTATCAGATATTTGCATTATGAAAACCAAATACCAGTTTTTTTGATAATCAATATGAAGTAAGAAATAAAATATGTTCATCAAAACTCCCAGTTTTTGCATAGTATTAATTAATTGGGACTGAAATCTCTCTTCCTGAATGATTGAAGTCTGCTGGAAGTTTTGACTGAAATCTTTATTCAAAGAGGAAGGAATGGTTTCCAGTTTTTAATAAACTAAACATGTCATGTCACTTGTGAAAGAGTCTATAGCATGTATTAAAGATAATTGACAATGGGCCATATTTAATTTTGTGGTCAACAAGTTGTTTTTTACGAAAATGTTTACAAGACGTGTCTCACATTTTTCCTTTTTCCTTTTTTTTTAATTTTTAAATGGAAGAACTTCTCCTTAATTGTTTTTAAATATAATCAATTTATTCTACGTCCTAACACGGGAAGCAGCAAGTTGTTCATATAACTATATACTAGTTCTGGGTGCCAGGGGGCTCTTCCAAGTTTAAGATGTTAATAGTTCTTATTTAGAAGTCTACTTCTACATTTACTTTATTCTGTTAAACTTATTTCCTTTATTAAAATTTCTTGTTGAAAGGGGATGCATAGTTTAATAGTGTGAATGCTATGTCATGCTGTCATTTCAATATCTGGAAGATTTTTGCATATGCCTATGATACCAATAATTAAGCAATGCATCCCTCTAAAAGAGAAGTGTGCAAAAGTTCATGCAGGTTGTCCTGCGACAACACAAAGGACATTGTTAGTTGTACTCCTAGTAGTCCAATTTCTAGAAATTCTACATATCATAGCATTATGAGAATTCGCAGGAAATTGGGTTTGGAAAGATGTGGGCCTCGATGAATCCCATTTTCCGTAAATTTCTGATTGTGGGTTGGGGTGGGGGGTTTACTTGAAAGGCACGGGTTAACTAAGCCGTGTTCCTTTAATCAGGTAACAATGCCAAGAGATGCTTTACATCTTGGGAGTGTTGAACACCGAGAATTACACAATGCTTATGGGTATTACTTCCATATGGCTACTTCTGATGGGCTTGTCAAGCGTGAACATGGAAAGGACAGGCCTTTTGTTTTGTCAAGAGCATTCTTTGCTGGAAGTCAAAGGTATGGAGCTGTTTGGACGGGAGATAACACAGCGGATTGGGATCAACTCAGGGTTTCTGTTCCAATGATTCTAACTCTTGGTCTAACTGGAATGACATTCTCTGGTATGTCATATCTACTATAAGTAAATTATTGATAAAATTCTTTTTGTCCTTTATATATGCGGACATAATTGATGTGTTTCTGCAGGTGCTGATGTCGGGGGGTTTTTTGGCAACCCTGATACTGAGTTATTAGTACGCTGGTATCAACTTGGTGCTTACTACCCTTTCTTTAGGGCGCATGCCCATCATGATACCAAAAGACGAGAGCCCTGGTTATTCGGGTAAGATATCAACTTGGTCTTTGCTTTCTTATTTAGTGATATGTGAATTCTGTATTTGTCCAACTATGAGATTCAAACCTGACACTAGAAATACAAGAGTCCTGGTTAGTTGGCCAAAAAGTAATGGTACTATGTTTCCTTTAGAGGTGAAGATATTTTCTTTTTGAAGTCACATGTGTTATTTCTTAGTTATATTGCCTGTCTGCTTTTCTGCTAATATATTGCATTCTTACATCAATTATTTAGTTTAACTATGAGATTCAAGCCTGACAAACCAAGCCACTCTTGCATCTTTGAGCTGTGAAAAAATTTGCAAGGATTATTTATATTCATCTATTTACTTTTATCATATTGTTCTTTCATTTCATTTCGTCCTATTTTTTTTAAATAGGAAGATACTTTTTTCCAATGACACTTTCTGTATTTCCTACTGATATCCTATTGTTTGCAGTTCTGTCAATATGCTTTCTTAAATCAAATTTCTGGTATCTCTGCCAAAAATGTATTTTCATACACAGATATTAGGGGATGGTAGAAATGGAATGAGTTGCTAGTCACCTTTGCTTGAGTTTTCTGTAAAGGGATTCTCTTCATAGATATTGTAAAAGAAAAAGAATGCAACTTGTTTTTAACAATTCAGATGCATCATCTGAACCTGAGAAAGCTTTTCAATGAACTCTAGAGGTGGTTAAGACTTCATTTTATTGCTTGAATCCACTTAAATGCCTTCCAAGAGAAAATCTATGTTCAGAAAACAAAGGCACGCAAATTGCTTCGGTTTTGTGCATCTATCCAATGACTTGCTTGGTTTTGGTTCAAGATGTAGGTGTTAAATGAGAATAATGTGAAAGCATGCAGGTCAGTTGGATAAGGTTTTGGGATAATTTGCATAGATTGAAATCAGTTCTTGTCAGGTATTGGTTGGGTTTTCTTAGTCTCGGATATCTACTTGTGACTGCTTTTGTATTGCGTTGTGGCTCTCCATAGGGATTTTTAAAATTTTTTAGTGGATACTTTATCCACATCCCTAACTCAATTCGCTTTCGATGTTAATACAATAGTCTAGTTTATTGTTTGGGAAAAAAAATAAAAATAAAATAAGCACACAGGTTGTATCCGGGCCAATGCTATTGGATAAGAGATGGTGTCTACAGAATTCTGTTATAATTTGTGGACTGAGATGAAATGATAAAAGCATTAATGAAGAGTTGGGGTGACTTTGGTGGAACCGCATTACTTGTCTTGTCTAATGTGGCCACAATGTGCTTCTGCAAAAAAAAAAAACTGACTTTTATTGCACTATTTGCAGTTTTTTAACTTCTATTCGTATTTAATGTTCCTGAATGGGTTACCACAAATTCGATTTGATTATAGGATGTTTTTGAGAGTGGGGTTCAGGTTTTTAAGTTTTTGAGGATGTTAAAGTTTTTTGGTGTTGTGTTGGTTTGCACTGTTATGGCAACTTAGTGCCTTCATCTTGCACTCTTTTGTTTATTATGTTGGGTCGCAATATTTAGATGCAATTGCTGTACCCTTAGAATATTAATTTGGCCTGAGCTAATTACGGGTATTTGATTATAGGTAATTTTAATGTTGTTTTTGGCATCTGCTGCATGCAAGCATAAGTTCACCATATTGTGATTTGCATCCTTAAACTGTAAATCCACTCCTTCAAGATTTGTTATCTATCGTTTCCTGAATTATGTTATGTCATTACAGAGAGAGAAATACAGAACTTATCAGAGCAGCCATACATGTCCGTTACACGTTGCTCCCATATTTCTACACTTTATTCAGAGAGGCAAACTCTACTGGTATTCCTGTTGTGCGTCCATTGTGGATGGAATTCCCATCTGATGAAACAACTTTTAAAAATGATGAAGCTTTTATGGTTGGAAATGCACTTTTGGTGCAAGGAATCTACACTGAGGTACTCCAGTGGCCAGATATTTTTATTCTTGCTTGCTCTCCTGCCATTTATTTTTTATTTCTCATTTTCTCCTCTTAAGGTGCACAAACTGAAGCACTATATTATTTCTTGAACCAGCGAGCTAAACATGCATCAGTATATTTGCCTGGGAAAGAATCTTGGTATGACATGAGAACTGGAACTGCAGTTAAAGGAGGTATTACCCATAAACTGGAGGTTTCAGAAGAGTATATTCCTGCTTTTCAACGGGCTGGAACAATTATACCAAGGAGAGACCGGTTTCGCCGAAGTTCCACTCAGATGGTTAATGATCCTTTCACCTTGGTAAGTAGTTGATGCCACTATGACCGTTATGGATTGTGCTTCAATACCCAAATCACATGAGTGTCTTAATTTTGAGCATCATATTCTTAACCTTGCATTACTTGTATCTAGTTATTACATGTGTTATTCTATTTTTTATTTTTAAAATTTGTTTGATTTTGTCTTCAAAATCTATAGAATTTTTCTTATTTTAACATAGGTCATCAATCTAGCATAAAATTTAGTTGGTTCTAATACCATTACTAAAATCGTTATTTGAAAGAGAAGATTGTAAATGGGCAGCTTTACATGTGTTTGTTTGAGGGTGATTTTGGAATAAGATTTGCAAAAGTATGTAAACATAAGTTACTGCAATGACGGTGGACAAGAATATCACACATCAACTGGAGTCAGTCCATTGAAGGATGTAATCTATTACAATACCTTCTGCTCATCTTGCCAGACATATCTGGAATTTATGATCATAGTGATGATGAGTCCAGTTTTAATTCTGAGCGAACAATATAAAACTTTGCTTGGATTTGTTCTTAAGATAGCCTAAACAGCATATGCTAAATGCTGTCTGCATTTAATTCTGAGCAAACAAGCAAGCTACTATTATGGATAAGCTATTTCAGTTCTCACAGGGTGTCCACGCCTAGGACTGTTATTACATTTTTTTTATTGTTATCTGGGGGTACCGTTATTTACCTGTTTGATAACATTATTGGGTTAGTGCAACCATTGGGTTGGCGACCAAGTAAAAGCATAATGCGCAATCAATTATAGTGAAGCTATGTTTGTTTCATGCACTCAATAAACTCTTGCATCGCTCTGTTGATGTAGGTGGTGGCCTTAAACAGTTCTCAAGCTGCTGAAGGTGAACTGTATGTTGATGATGGGAAAAGTTTTGAATTTCTTAATGGGGCCTTTATCCATCGCCGATTTAGTTTCTCCAATGGCCAACTTACATCTGTAAACGTGGTTCCTACTGCTGGCAAATCCCAGTTTTCATCAGATTGCATCATTGAGAGGATTATTCTACTTGGATACAGTGGTGGATTGAAGGGTGCTATGATTCAACCAGCAAACCAGAAGACTGAAATTGAGCATGCACCACTTCGACTTCAAGGGGGGCGTAGTCCTGCTGTTGTAACCATCCGGAAACCTGGTGTACGGATTGCAGATGATTGGACGATTAAATTTTTGTAAAAACTAGTTAGCTCTCTCAAATCCCTCCTAGCAGGAGGGAGAAAGAATTATTCTTCATTTATGGGTAGAATGTTTTGTTATGGAAGATAAAGTGTTCAAATTTCTAAATTGAGTTGATGTCGAGAAATTTAAGTACACAGCGTACTGCTAATCATCAATATTGTTCAAGCAATGATATTTGTTTGATTAACTGGAAATTTTCATCACGCCAATTATGTGCCCCCGAGTTTGATGGCATAAAGTAATTCATGCTTCAGTTTCAAAATTTCTGGTTTGCAAAAATAAAATATATGGCCATATTGCGAGGGAGGAAATATTGTTTTTTTTATTTTGCGCATGAGAATAGGTAATAAGATGTTTTCTTTTGATAACCATTAAGCATCTTAATCATTTCAGCTTAAAAGATAAGACACTGTCCAACTTTGAAGTCTAAATGAAAAGATAAGGAAATATATGATTACTTCGGCAGTAGTGTTTAGGTTGGTAGACTTTGATAAAAGCAATTGTAATAACTAATAATTTGGCAACTATATTTATTGACATTTCCTCAATTTCTTAAACATAAATAACTATATCATATGGTTCAACTTCAATTGCCTTATTCTAGTTTTATGGACCGACAACAAATTTAATCTTATTTTGAGTTAAAGAAGAGAAACCTCATCTATTTGCACACTCAAATTAAAAGTTCTTTAAATAGTTTTACTTCTTATAAATATCTTTCATTCATTTTTTTCTTTTTGAATATCACCACTTTATTTCATTTACTTGTGCTGTTTTTCCTCAATTACCATTTCTTTTTCCCAAAACACAATTTATATAGTCAAATTACGAATTGAAAAGAAATTTAAAAAAAAAAAAAAAAATCTGTACAAATATTTTATCAAAGATTAAATCAATCAAGCCATTCCACATTAAAATGGATAGTTCTAACCCAGCAATAATTTCTATTGAAAAATACAAACCAACAAAATAGGATCTTTTGTGGGATTGATGAATGTTGTGCGAGAGTTTTTGACAAGCTTGGAAGTAATGGCGGCTTGGGGAAAGTGAAGCTCGGTGCAGCGAGCTAAGCTTATGAGCAAGCTGAATGGACAGTTGTCTCACAGATTACAAATAAACCTTATTGTCTAATATCAAAGGGAAGTTTTCAAACCTTATCATCTAATCCCAGATTTGACGTGATCACGCCGATCATGGGATTAACTTCCCGATTGAGTTGTGATCCTTAAAATCACTCACTTACCGTTACAAAATTCTTGTATAACTAACCCCAGAAAACTAATTATAAAGGGTTAGCAATTCCAGAGAGAAATTATATTTATTTTTATATTCAAAGCATTAATAAGATAACAGTAAACTTAAGCTTAAATCTGAATTTGCTGAACCACTTTAAAACTACTTGTGTTCTTTATTTGTTATTCTTTGCTGATTTTTATTAATTACACAAATTCAATCCAATTTTACCAAGGTCAATCGACTTTCATTATTTATGTAAAAGTATAGCAACAATGAAGAGAAAATTAAGGATATAACTTAAATAAAATAAAATATGAAAAAGCAATTACAATCTCACAATTTGATAGTGTTAAATATATATCCTTGTAAAACTTATTTTCATATTAAAAAAATAATTTTAGTTCTCAAAAATATCTCAACCTTATCAAAGAATGTTTGAAAATGAAAATATCTTTCATTCTTTTTATGAGATCAAAAGATACAATCAATTAAAAGTAGTACACACCTATTCCTTCATAAAAATTTTAAAAATAATTAAATTGAAACTTCTTTCACTTTGGTGTAAGTAAGACAATTTCTTAAAATCTCTTTTCTAATTCCAAGATATTCACCTGTGCATTATAGAGTCTATTGAAATCAGAGATGCTGATATGATCCCAATAAAAAAAGAGAAGAAATGAGGGAATTAGATACTACTTTTTATCTCAGTTAAGTAATTCAAATTATTGGTTTTGCTTTGATTATTTTATTTCTAAAGTAAAGTTGATTGGGGTATTTTTTGACATATATTTAGCCTATATTCTGGAAATAAAAAAGTATTGAACACTCTGTTCACTCATTAATTCAATTTCATTTTTAATGTTTCACTTTTGTCAGTGGGAGTTGTAAAACAGTAAAAGAAAGAGCCAATGTTCAAGTTCCAAATCATAATTACAACCACCCATTTTGATGCAGTTTATCATAATCTATATCTTCACTTTAACTATAAAGTGTTTTATGATTGATATGGATGTGATTGTTAGTATTAATACATGGCTAATTAAGATCCGTTCCTTTTTTTTTTTTTTTTTTTTTTCTGTTTTTTAACAATAAGATGTCTAAATCATCAAAACTATAATGAAAATCCCGAATTAAGAATTTAAAGAAAATTGACCTCAAAATAAAAATAATAATAATAATAATAATAATAATAAATTGTAAGGGCGATTTGATAAGAATTTAAATACATTATTTTTTTTTTTTATTTTTTTTTTTTTTGTAAACAAAGGATATAAAAATCTTATGAGAATGCATCTAATAGAAATGATTCGAAATATTTCTAAAAACAGTTTTTAGATGCAATCCTAAAAGCTAGAATAAAACCAAAAAATGATTGTTTTCACATTTTTCTAATATTTTTAGTTCAAAAACAGTTTTTGAATGTCATATCAAAAACATTTTGGTATATTAAAAATATTGAGATACAACTCAAAAATTTAAATTGTATTTTAGTTTTGGAAAATTATTTTTGAATAATAAATCAAACAGGCTCGAGTTTCAAAACAAATTAAATAAATTCATGTTTAAAACTTTATAAATTATCATTTGATAGCAAGCCAAAGCTGACTAGAAGAAAGGTGGAGTTGATAGCTAGCCACTCCAAGAAGAAGATTAATCTGTGTTTAAAACCCATAATCATTAAACAATCTATATATATACTAATTAACCAATGAAAGATGGAGTGATTTAAAGAAAGAAGATGCATGGTCATGGTATTGGTATTGGTATTGGTAGGGTTAGGATAGGAGGCTTAAAAATATTCGATTTAGGGAGAAAGAGGGTAGCTGAGTAATGAGTATAACTTCCACCATTAAGGGCCAGAAGGAAAAGTTAATTAAAGTTGTTTAATATAAAATGTGACCTTGTGTACATCCTTAGGGTCTTATGCTTCCATTAATATATATATTGATAGCAAAGGGAGACTCTAATCCCATCTCCCATCTACCTCTACTCAATATTACATATAGTCTCGTGTCTGCTGGTTAACTTGTTTCATAGTTGAAGAAATTAGAGGGGCTGAAAATGCAGGTAAGTGTATGCTTTTAATTAACTTCATGCATGATAACATATACTAATAATTCTATTCTTTTCATGGCAATAAGAAATTTAATGCTGCCAGCATTTTGTTAGTTTAGGATTTAGTTATAGTTATAATATATGGAATATAAAATAATACATGATATTAGACCAACTATTCATATTAGAGTAATTGTGTAACCGCATGTAAAAGTTCCCATGCATATTTGTGAGATATAGATAAATGTTGACGTATGGCATTATTAATCTATCAACCAACATGAAATTGCTCAGAAAGCAAACGTCCCTTGTGAATTAAATGTTGTAGACATAATGTGTTATTTACATATTTATTTCTTATTTTTCTCATCACAAATTATCGCTCTGTGCTGAAGTTGAACGACCATATTCCCGTCAAAAGCCTCAACAACCCAGTTGACGAGTCCAAATATTTTGATGACGATGGTCGTCCCAAACGCACAGGTAAATTAATTAAACTTGTCAATCAAAATTAGAGTACTTCAACTATTTAATTTACATTATAATTCTTAATATATTTCATATCTACCTGCAGGCACAATTTGGACAACAAGTGCACACATAATAGCAGCAGTGATCGGTTCTGGAGTGCTTTCTTTGGCATGGGCAATAGCTCAGCTCGGATGGATCGCCGGTCCATCTGTGATGCTCATGTTCGCCTTGGTTAATTATTATACTGCATCTCTACTCGCTGATTGCTACAGGTTCGGTGATCCTATCAATGGCAAGAGAAATTACACTTACATGGGTGCCGTCCGATCTAATCTTGGTATAAATTACCACCTTTCCATATTTTAATTAAACCATTGTATATTTTCAGCACAGTATCTCATTTTCTAAACATGTATCTCAGGTGGGCTTAAGGTCAAGATATGTGGGTTGTTTCAGTATGTGAACCTTTTTGGCATTAGCATTGGGTATGCTATTGCAACGTCTATTAGCATGACGTGAGTTCGACTGAATCATGAACATATAAATGATATGATATGTTTTAAGATAAGATTTATTTATTATGTTTAATTTTATGCACAGGGCTATACACAAATCAAATTGTTTTCACAAGAGTGGAAGAAAAAAACCATGCCACACTTCAAGCAACCCATACATGATAATGTTTGGAATCATAGAGATTGTGTTGTCTCAGATTCCAGGCCTTGATCAGTTATGGTGGCTCTCAATTGTTGCCGCAATTATGTCTTTTACTTACTCAACAATTGGACTCGGCCTTGCTGTAGCCAAAATTGCAGGTACATGTGTAAATTTATTTGAATGATTGATTCTTCCAATGCCAATTTTACTTATATTTCTCCTATATTTATACAGCCACTGGAACTCTCAAGGGTAGTCTAACAGGAATCCCAGTTGGAAGTATAACTCAAACCGAAAAGATATGGAGGAGTCTTCAAGCTATTGGTGACATAGCTTTTTCCTACTCTTATTCATTCATCCTAATTGAAGTTCAGGTGAAGACCTCTTCTTCAACCCATGAAATAAAAAACGGAGAATATCATGAACTACCCTTAAGGTTATTAAATTTATCATTCGGATGACAATTTTAATATTTTTATTAGATAGGCCTTCAAAGTTTGAAAACTATATCATGGATACCCCTTTGCTCTAAGTCTGTTATGTTGCCGTTTGTGGTATATATAAGTGAAATGATAACTTTGGATTTAGAGCAAAAGGGAATCTGCTATACATTTTTCAAAGTTAGAGGGTTTATTTAATAAAAATGCAAAAATTGTCATCCGAACCATAAAGTTGTTTATGATATTCTCCCAATTAAATAAAATAACACACACACATATTAACCTTCTAAATTGCACTGATAAATGGCTTGCTAATTGGTTGACAGGACACAATCAAATCCCCACCACCATCAGAAGCAACAACAATGAAAAAAGCCAATTTAATAAGCACTTTAGTAACCACATCATTCTATATGCTTTGTGGATGCATGGGCTATGCAGCTGTTGGAGATTTAGCTCCTGGCAATCTCCTCACAGGATTTTCCTTCTATAACCCATTTTGGCTACTTGATATTGCCAACATTGCCGTTGTCATCCATCTCCTAGGAGCTTATCAAGTCTATTGCCAACCCGTTTTCGCCTTTATAGAAAAACTAGCATCAACAAAATTCTCGGAAAACAAATTCATAACCAAAGAGATAAAAATTAACATCCCAGGTTTCAGGCATTACAATCTACCTTTATTTCGAATAGTGTGGCGATCATTTTTTGTAGTTACAACTATTGTAATTGCAATGTTGGTGCCGTTGTTCAACGATGTGTTAGGAATTCTTGGAGCATTGATTTTTTGGCCTCTAACTGTTTATTTTCCGATTGAGATGTACATTGCACAGAAGAAGATAGAAAAGTGGAGTACCAAGTGGATATTCAGCCGACTGTTGAGTGTGTTTTGCCTAATGATTTCTATTGTGGCTGGAGTTGGCTCTATTGTAGGTGTAACACTTGATCTTAAAGCTTTCAGGCCATTCAAGATTAGCTACTAAATCAGTGCCATGTTATTAAATTTAGGAGTTTACTTGTATTGAAGGTGTTTTTTTTTTTTTTTTTTTCTTTAAATATTTTCTTTTTCACCCTTTTGGCATAATCTGGCAATAAACAGCAAATTATTACAAAGTTTAAATAAAGAGATGAGTAATTCAAAAAAGAGCATGCTTCACTGGAGAAGACAATACCCTTAACTACAATTACATTTTGAAAGCAGCAGTTTAGAGAGAATTCTGTTTTATAAGGATTCGTTGTGCTGATGTTAGAAAATATAAGGTGCAAGTTAGCCTTGCTATTGTACACGTCAACCAGTAGTTAGACTCAGACTATGCTTGTGATCTACTAATATATAAACTACAATGTACTCTTGTTAATGAAAAATCATTTCAGTTAATTAACAAAACTTTCTCTAGAATTCTTAAATTCTTTATGGTATCAGAGCTCTAGAAAAATTTCCCTCAAATTCTCAGGAACCAAACACTGAATTTCTCCAATCACACAAAAACACCATTCACGCAGACAAATGAGCATGTAAATTTCACAGATCAGATGACTAATACTGTTCGTGTACCCTCCTTTTCTCCTTTATCGTCTTCTACTCTTCCACCAATTACAATCAAATTGCTCCAGAAGAATTACTCATTTTGGCGCGCACAAGTTCTATCTGCAGTTAGAGCCTTGGATCTCGAACATTTTCTCACTGGTTTAAGGCCTTCACCTCCTGAATTCATTCTACTCAATTCTGGTAACGATTCTAAATCTCCTTTGACTTGATTTAATTCTGCTTTTGCTGATTGGAATTGAATGGATCAGTTGCTTTTGAATCGGTTGATATCTATCTCTGAATCTATGCTGCTACATATCATCAAATGCCAAAGTGCTAAACAGATTTGGCTCACACTTGAGAAATTGATTCTTACTCAAGCTAGGCCTCAGGTTATGTACATTAGGCATCTTTTGCAAACTACGACCAAAGGTTCTTCGAGTATTCAGGAGTATATTCAGAAAATGAAAGAGGTCACTAACATGTAAACAGCTTCTGGTACAGATCTTAGTGATTCTGAGCTTATTTTGTATATTCTTAATGGATTAGGTTCTGAATTTGATGTAGTCATGGTCAACCTAATTTCTTTGATTTCAAGAGGAGGAACTATTTCACTAGATGAAGCTCAATTTGAGCTTCAAGCTTATGAGAATAGGCTAGCTAAACAGTGTTGAAAATCAGAGGAGGAAAAAAAAAATATAAAAGCACACTATATTTTACGTGGTTCAGCATAACTTACCTACATCCACGGATGAGAAGGTTTTCACTATAATAATATGAAAAAGATACAAGTGTTTTATCACACCATCAACCTTCATTCTGAGTGATCGTTGGATTCTCTAATTCTTCAGCCGAACATCTTGTTCATATAGTATTTAATACCCCTTGGTATTTACCTAATACGTAGAGCCCTTTACCCTATGATACCCTTACATTAGAACCCCTTGTATCCTCATATTCTTTCTTTCTTTTACTTCACTTTCTCATAACCTTGAACTGGTTTTAATTTAAATCATTCTTGTATTTTAACTTAAATAAAATCCTAAACCAATTCTTCTTTCCTAATACATCTCACAATAGAAAAAGGAAAGCAATTATTCTCAATTACAAATTCCTAACCTAGAAATTTGACTAAAACTTAAATTCCTTTTACTTCTTATTTGCCTTTTCTTCTTGATTGTCTTTTCTTCCTCAATTACCAAAAAATTTTCACATTCCAACAAACAGAACACATTATATACGGTGGATGTTAACGATATTAATAGTACAACAATTTATGTTGCTAATTCAACATCCACTCCTCAGTTCCATACTTATCCTTGGAATCAAATGCATAATTCATGTCAGATTAATGGCTCTTAAGGTCAAGGAAGGGGTAGGTCTGGTGGTAAAGGCTGTTGAAGTATGAACCTTTTTTTGGGTGAAATCAAATGTGGTAATGGTCAAAGAATCAAAGGGCTGTAGAAATGGAATGGAAGAAGCAGACCACTTAGTTGCCATGGCGACAAAAAGATAGCCGCGACATGCGTTGTCTTGAAGAACGATCACCGCAGCGACAAAAACCATCGCCGTAGCGTGCACAAGAGAAAGGCAAAAACGTGACGAGGCTAGACTTAGTTTCCAGTTTTAGAATTCTATTTTAGAATTAATTGTTTTCCTATTAGTTTGAGTTTGAGTTTGAAAGTTTTAATACTTTACCAAGTGTATTAAACCTAAGCGGAATGAGTTGCTAAGTTGATTTTAATGTCTATTTATCATAAACATAAAAGCAATCAAATATGAACCAAAATAAAGAACACTAGGTTTTTACATGGTTCGACGAAATGCCTACATCCATGGGACCAAGTCTAGAATGAAGCTAATCCACTATAGTATACTTTTCAGTTTAATTACAAAGCCAAAGATTAAGCCTCAGTTGCAAGAACACTCCCTGTTTTGTAACGCTTCAATCTCTACCCTTTGGTCAAACTACGTACTACCACAACTAGCTCTATGAACATGAGACCACCTAGTTAGCCTTAAGCTCCTCTCAAGGATCAACACCGAAGACGCACTTCAACTCCAAAAGCTTGAAATCCCATCAAGCATCACTAATGGCAACCCACGTTCCAGCCATGAACAAATAAACAAACTTTATCCAAGGTATTTGTAAGCATACCTAAGGCATATGAAACCTGATTCAAACAAAAGAAATCTCAAGGAATTTTCAGAGTAATATCAGAGGTATATTCAGGCTTTTTTTTTTTTTTTGATAAGTAAGTAATAATATTAAAGAAAACAGAACAATGTACAAAGGCCTAATAAAAGGCGACCAGCCTATTTTGGGACATGCCCCGAAAATAGGAAACAAAAGAAACAAGCCTACAAACAGCCAACCGCTCTAGGGGTTTATCAAAAACAACAAAGGGAGATAAACACCAAGAAGAAAGTAAAGAGAACACCAAAAATCCCACCTACCATAGGACACCTCCCTAGGTTAGGATCATTAAAAGAAAAAAGAGATAAAAATAACATCCCAGGTTTCAGGCATTACATCTCTTTATTTCGAATAGTGTGGCGATCTTTTTTGTAGTTACAACAGTAATTGCAATGTTGGTGCCGTTGTTCAACGTGTGTTAGGAATTTGGAGCATTGATTTTTTGGCCTCTAACTGTTTATTTTCCGATTGAGATGTAATTGCACAGAAGAAGAAGAAAAGTGGAGGACCAAGTGGATATTCACCGACTGTTGAGTGTGTTTTGCCTAAGATTTCTATTGTGGCTGGAGTTGGCTCTATTGTAGGTGTAACACTTGATCTTAAAGCTTTCAGGCCATTCAAGATTAGCTACTAAAAAGTGCCATGTTATTAATTTAGGAGTTTACTTGTATTGAAGGGTTTTTTTTTTTTTTTTTTTTTTTAAATATTTCTTTTTTTTCACCCTTTTGGCATAATCTGGCAATAAACAGCAAATTATTACAAAGTTTAAATAAAGAGATGAGTATTCAAAAAAGAGCATGCTTCACTGGAGAAGACATACCCTTAAATACAATACATTTTGAAAGCAGCAGTTTAGAAGAATTCTGTTTTATAAGGATTCGTTGTGCTGATGTTAGAAAATATAAGGTGCAAGTTAGCCTTGTTTGTACACGTCACCAGTAGTTGACTCAGACATGCTTGTGATCTACTACTATATAAACTACAAGTACTCTTGTTAATGAAAAATCATTTCAGTAATTAACAAAACTTTCTCTAGAATTCTTATTCTTATGGTATCAGAGCTCTAGAAAAATTTCCCTCAAATTCTCAGAACCAAACACTGAATTCTCCAATCACACAAAAACACCATTCACGCAGACAAATGAGCATGTAAATTTCACATGATCAGATGACTAATACTGCTGTGTACTCCTTTTCTCCTTTATCGTCTCTACTCTTCCACCAATTACAATCAAATTGCTCCAGAAGAATTACTCATTTTGGCGCGCACAAGTTCTATCTGCAGTTAGAGCCTTGATCTCGAACATTTTCTCATGGTTTAAGGCCTCACCTCCTGAATTCATTCTACTCATTCTGTAACGATTTTTAATCTCCTTTGGCCTGATTTAATTCTGCTTTTGCTGATGGAATTGAATGGATCAGTTGCTTATGATCGGTTGATATCTATCTCTGAATCTATGTGCTACATATCATCAAATGCCAAAGTGCTAAACAGATTTGGCTCAAACCTGAGAAATTGATTCTACTCAAGCTAGGCCTAGGTTATGTACATAGGCATTTTTCAAACTACGACCAAAGGTTCTTGAGTATTCGGAGTATATTCAGAAAATGAAAGAGGTGGCTAACATTTTTTTTTTTTTTTTTTTTGTTAAGTAAATATATTAAAAAAGAGAAGAATGTACAAAGGCTGATAAAGGGCGAACAACCTATTTTGGGACATGCCCCAAAATAGGAATCAAAGGAACAGCCTACAAACGGCCATTCACTTTGGGGTTAATCTTAAACCGCAAAAACCAAGAAGAAAGCAACAATTCCACTTACCATAGGACACCTCCCTAGGTTAGGATCATTTAAAAGAAAACAAAGGAAAAACACAATATCAAACTCGTTACAAATGATACAAACACAACAAGCAAAAACCATTCTGCGTAACGCTCCGTAATCCAATCTTCAAACTGTGTCGAGAACTTGAGGAACATTTTGAAAATAGATCTAGGCAGGTCCCAATCATTCGCCAACTTCCTATTGCTATAGGATACTTTGACATTCCTAAGATCCATAGCTTTGTCTCGCACAACACTTTTATAACATCAATTATGGTGAACGAATCCTTATAGTCACCCCTAAAACCGTGAATTCCGCTCCCTCCAAATCCAATAAACCGTAGCCCCTAAACAGAGCCTACCCAAAGTGAATTTTAGGCTCTTACCTTTCCATTTCCTTGCCAAATGGAGGATGTAATCATGCCAGGGTCTTACCACATAGCCAAGGTCAGCAAGCATAAGGATCCTACTCCAAATAGACTTAGAAAAAGGACATGAAAAAATAAGTGGTCAGAGATTCCATAGATGAGTTACAAAGGCAACAATGAGCGTTAGTAGTAACCCCATACCTCATCAACCTTTCCTTGTAGGTAACTCTCCTTAATAGCCATCCATAAGATCATAGAGTATCTTGGGATAGCCTTTGAGAACCACACCAAGTCACACCACTCAATTGTTGCTCTTCTTCTCTAAAGCTTCCCAAGCCAATAAATCTTGTCATCAACATTGGAAGGTGTGAAATTCACAAAGTTCCTCATATTAATAAGAGCCAAGAATTGGCACTTGACCACTTCCAATTGCATCCATCAGTCACAGAACTCACCTTAGCATCCTTAGCAATCCCTGCATATAAATAATCCTTTCCCATAGACGCAAACAAGGGGGCCGTTCGAGTGCCAGTTATCCAACCAAACAGAGGTGGTGTTACCATTGCCAATGCGACATTTGATATTCTTTCTAGCCATTTCCCTATTTTTTAGGATATGTCTCCATGACCATGTACAATTTTCAGGAATGCTGATGTCCCAAATGCTTCTATTTCTCAAAAGATGAATTCAGACCCAGGAGCCCAAAGTATGGTTTCTATGATTGCACAGGTTCAAATATGTCTTAAAGAAGCGGCGAGGTTCCATTCCTTACATTTCATAAACCAAGCCCGCCCTCATTTTTGGGAACACATACCTCCTCCCAAGCTATTCTAGCTTTGTGTCTATTCATATCAACTCCGGACCAAAGAAAAGCTCTCAACCTAGCATCAATTTCCTTCTGAATTTGGCAGGAAGAATAAAGAGAGATGACCAATAAATCTGGATACTCCAAAGAATCGACTTAATCAAAATAATCCTCCCCGCATAGGATAAAATCTACTTCTCCAAGGGTAACCCGAGCCAAGATTTTATCCAAGAGAGGTTGGCAATCCCCAAAGGTTAACTTAGAGGTATAAGGGGTACACCTAAGTATTTTATGGGTAGATTAGCCGGCAAAACCTATCAAACTTAAGAGTTCCATCTTCTCATTGTCATTCACCACAGAAAGGAAGATATTGCTCTTATCCGATTAGCACTCAATCCTAACCAACTTTCAAAGGTAATTAAAGCATTTAGGAGAGATAGAGAAGTACCTTCGGCTTTACAAAAGCATGAGATCGTTCGCAAAATAAAGAGGGTCAGCCCCATTTTCTTGCATCTTCATTGAAAACTAAAGTTCGGATTAGCTGTCACTCTATTCAAGAGCCTAGAGAGAACTATTTCACTAGATGAAGTCAATTGTTTTTAAGCCCTAGGGTTAGGATAGGAGGCTTAAAAATATTCGATTTAGGGAGAAAGAGGGTAGCTGAGTAATGAGTATAACTTCCACCATTAAGGGCCAGAAGGAAAAGTTAATTAAAGTTGTTTAATATCAAATGTGACCTTGTGCACATCCTTAGGGTCTTATGCTTCCATTAATATATATATATATATATATAGCAAAGGGAGACTCTGATCCCATCTCCCATCTACCTCTACTCAATATTACATATAGTCTCGTGTCTGCTGGTTAACTTGTTTCATAGTTAAAATTATTTAGAGGGGCTGAAAATGCAGGTAAGTGTATGCTTTTAATTAACTTCATGCATGATATATAACATATACTAATAATTCTATTCTTTTCATGGCAATAAGAAATTTAATGCTGCCAGCATTTTGTTAGTTTAGGATTTAGTTATAGTTATAATATATGGAATATAAAATAATACATGATATTAGACCAACTATTCATATTAGAGTAATTGTGTAACCGCATGTAAAAGTTCCCATGCATATTTGTGAGATATAGATAAATGTTGACGTATAGCATTATTAATCTATCAACCAACATGAAATTGCTCAGAAAGCAAACGTCCCTTGTGAATTAAATGTTGTAGACATAATGTGTTATTTACATATTTATTTCTTATTTTTCTCATCACAAATTATCGCTCTGTGCTGAAGTTGAACGACCATATTCCCGTCAAAAGCCTCAACAACCCAGTTGACGAGTCCAAATATTTTGATGACGATGGTCGTCCCAAACGCACAGGTAAATTAATTAAACTTGTCAATCAAAATTAGAGTACTTCAACTATTTAATTTACATTATAATTCTTAATATATTTCATATCTACCTGCAGGCACAATTTGGACAACAAGTGCACACATAATAGCAGCAGTGATCGGTTCTGGAGTGCTTTCTTTGGCATGGGCAATAGCTCAGCTCGGATGGATCGCCGGTCCATCTGTGATGCTTATGTTCGCCTTGGTTAATTATTATACTGCATCTCTACTCGCTGATTGCTACAGGTTCGGTGATCCTATCAATGGCAAGAGAAATTACACTTACATGGGTGCCGTCCGATCTAATCTTGGTATAAATTACCACCTTTCCATATTTCAATTAAACCATCGTATATTTTCAGCACAGTATCTCATTTTCTAAACATATATCTCAGGTGGGCTTAAGGTCAAGATATGTGGGTTGTTTCAGTATGTGAACCTTTTTGGCATTAGCATTGGGTATGCTATTGCAACATCTATTAGCATGATGTGAGTTCGACTGAATCATGAACATATAAATGATATGATATGTTTTACGATAAGCTTTATTTATTATGTTTAATTTTATGCACAGGGCTATACACAAATCAAATTGTTTTCACAAGAGTGGAAGAAAAAAACCATGCCACACTTCAAGCAACCCATACATGATAATGTTTGGAATCATAGAGATTGTGTTGTCTCAGATTCCAGGCCTTGATCAGTTATGGTGGCTCTCAATTGTTGCCGCAATTATGTCTTTTACTTACTCAACAATTGGACTCGGCCTTGCTGTAGCCAAAATTGCAGGTACATGTGTAAATTTATTTGAATGATTGATTCTTCCAATGCCAATTTTACTTATATTTCTCCTATATTTATACAGCCACTGGAACTCTCAAGGGTAGTCTAACAGGAATCCCAGTTGGAAGTATAACTCAAACCGAAAAGATATGGAGGAGTCTTCAAGCTATTGGTGACATAGCTTTTTCCTACTCTTATTCATTCATCCTAATTGAAGTTCAGGTGAAGACCTCTTCTTCAACCCATGAAATAAAAAACGGAGAATATCATGAACTACCCTTAAGGTTATTAAATTTATCATTCGGATGACAATTTTAATATTTTTATTAGATAGGCCTTCAAAGTTTGAAAACTATATCATGGATACCCCTTTGCTCTAAGTCTGTTATGTTGCCGTTTGTGGTATATATAAGTGAAATGATAACTTTGGATTTAGAGCAAAAGGGAATCTGCTATACATTTTTCAAAGTTAGAGGGTTTATTTAATAAAAATGCAAAAATTGTCATCCGAACCATAAAGTTGTTTATGATATTCTCCCAATTAAATAAAATAACACACACACATATTAACCTTCTAAATTGCACTGATAAATGGCTTGCTAATTGGTTGACAGGACACAATCAAATCCCCACCACCATCAGAAGCAACAACAATGAAAAAAGCCAATTTAATAAGCACTTTAGTAACCACATCATTCTATATGCTTTGTGGATGCATGGGCTATGCAGCTGTTGGAGATTTAGCTCCTGGCAATCTCCTCACAGGATTTTCCTTCTATAACCCATTTTGGCTACTTGATATTGCCAACATTGCCGTTGTCATCCATCTCCTAGGAGCTTATCAAGTCTATTGCCAACCCGTTTTCGCCTTTATAGAAAAACTAGCATCAACAAAATTCTCGGAAAACAAATTCATAACCAAAGAGATAAAAATTAACATCCCAGGTTTCAGGCATTACAATCTACCTTTATTTCGAATAGTGTGGCGATCATTTTTTGTAGTTACAACTATTGTAATTGCAATGTTGGTGCCGTTGTTCAACGATGTGTTAGGAATTCTTGGAGCATTGATTTTTTGGCCTCTAACTGTTTATTTTCCGATTGAGATGTACATTGCACAGAAGAAGATAGAAAAGTGGAGTACCAAGTGGATATTCAGCCGACTGTTGAGTGTGTTTTGCCTAATGATTTCTATTGTGGCTGGAGTTGGCTCTATTGTAGGTGTAACACTTGATCTTAAAGCTTTCAGGCCATTCAAGATTAGCTACTAAATCAGTGCCATGTTATTAAATTTAGGAGTTTACTTGTATTGAAGGTGTTTTTTTTTTTTTTTTTTTCTTTAAATATTTTCTTTTTCACCCTTTTGGCATAATCTGGCAATAAACAGCAAATTATTACAAAGTTTAAATAAAGAGATGAGTAATTCAAAAAAGAGCATGCTTCACTGGAGAAGACAATACCCTTAACTACAATTACATTTTGAAAGCAGCAGTTTAGAGAGAATTCTGTTTTATAAGGATTCGTTGTGCTGATGTTAGAAAATATAAGGTGCAAGTTAGCCTTGCTATTGTACACGTCAACCAGTAGTTAGACTCAGACTATGCTTGTGATCTACTAATATATAAACTACAATGTACTCTTGTTAATGAAAAATCATTTCAGTTAATTAACAAAACTTTCTCTAGAATTCTTAAATTCTTTATGGTATCAGAGCTCTAGAAAAATTTCCCTCAAATTCTCAGGAACCAAACACTGAATTTCTCCAATCACACAAAAACACCATTCACGCAGACAAATGAGCATGTAAATTTCACAGATCAGATGACTAATACTGTTCGTGTACCCTCCTTTTCTCCTTTATCGTCTTCTACTCTTCCACCAATTACAATCAAATTGCTCCAGAAGAATTACTCATTTTGGCGCGCACAAGTTCTATCTGCAGTTAGAGCCTTGGATCTCGAACATTTTCTCACTGGTTTAAGGCCTTCACCTCCTGAATTCATTCTACTCAATTCTGGTAACGATTCTAAATCTCCTTTGACTTGATTTAATTCTGCTTTTGCTGATTGGAATTGAATGGATCAGTTGCTTTTGAATCGGTTGATATCTATCTCTGAATCTATGCTGCTACATATCATCAAATGCCAAAGTGCTAAACAGATTTGGCTCACACCTGAGAAATTGATTCTTACTCAAGCTAGGTCTCAGGTTATGTACATTAGGCATCTTTTACAAATTCTACGACCAAAGGTTCTTTGAGTATTCTGGAGTATATTCAGAAAATGAAAGAGGTCACTAACATGTAAACAGCTTCTGGTACAGATCTTAGTGATTCTGAGCTTATTTTGTATATTCTTAATGGATTAGGTTCTGAATTTGATGTAGTCATGGTCAACCTAATTTCTTTGATTTCAAGAGGAGGAACTATTTCTCAATTTGAGCTGCAAGCTTATGAGAATAGGCTAGCTAAACAGTGTTGAAAATCGGAGGAGGAAAAAAAATATAAAGGCACACTATATTTTACGTGGTTCAATATAACTTATCTACATCTACGGATGAGAAGGTTTTCACTATAATAATGTGAATACGATACAAGTGTTTTATCTACATCAACCTTCATTCTGAGCGATCGTTAGATCCTCTAATTATTTAGCCGAACATCTCGTTCCTATGGTGTTTAATACCCCTTGGTATTTACCTGATACGTAGAGCCCTCTACCCTATGATACCCTTACATTAGAACCCCTTGTATCTTCATATTCTTTCTTTCTTTTCTTCACTTTCTCATAACCTTGAATTGGTTCTAATTTAAATCATTCTTCTATTTTAACTTGAATAAAGTCACAAACCGATTCTTCTTTCCTAATACATCTCACAATAGAAAAAGGAAAACAATTATTCTCAATTACAAATTCCTAACCGAGAAATTTGCCTAAAACTTAAATTCCTTTTACTTCTTATTTGCCTTTTCTTCTTGATTGTCTTTTCTTCCTCAATTACCAAAAAGTTTTCACATTCCAACAAACAGAACACATTATATATTGTGGATGTTAACGGTATTAATAGTACAACACTTTATGTTGCTAATTCAACATCCACTCCTCAGTTCCATACTTATCCTCAGAATCAAATGCATAATTCATGTTAGATTAATGGCTCTTAAGGTCAAAGAAGGGGTAGGTCTGGTGGTAAAGGCTGCTGAAGTATGAACATTTTTGTGGTGAAATCAAATGTGGCAATGTTCAAAGAATCAAAGGGCTGTAGAAGTGGAATGGAAGAAGCAGACCACCTGGTCACCGTGGCGACAAAAAAGATAGCCGCGACGTGCGCTGTCATGAAGAACGATCACCGTAGCGACAGAAACCATCGTCGAAGCGTGCGCAAGAGAATGACAAAAACGTGACAAGGCTGGACTTAGTTTCCAGTTTTAGAATTCTATTTTAGAATTAATTGTTTTCCTATTAGTTTGAGTTTGAAAGTGTTTATACTTTACGAAGTGTATTAAACCTAAGCGGAATGAGTTGCTAAGTTGATTTTAATGTCCATTTATCATAAACATAAAAGCAATCAAATATGAACCAAAATAAAGAACACCAGGTTTTTACATGGTTTGGCGAAATGCCTACATCCATGGGACCAAGTCTAGAATGAAGATAATCCACTATAGTATACTTTTCAGTTTAATTACAAAGCCAAAGATTAAGCCTCAGTTGCAAGAACACTCCCTGTTTTGCAACCCTTCAATCTCTACCATTTGGTCAAACTACATACTACCATAACTAGCTCCATGAACATCAGACCACCTGGTTAGCCGTAAGCTCCTCTCAAGGATCAACACCGAAGACACACTTTAGCTCCAAAAGCTTGAAATCCCATCAAGCATCACCAATGGAAACCCACGTTCCAACCATGAACAAATAAACAAACTTTATCCAAGGCATTTGTAAGCATACCTAAGGCATATGAAACCTGATTCAAACAAAAGAAATCTCAAGGAATTTTTAGAGTAATATCAGAGGTATATTTAGGCTTAAGGAGAATTGCATTGGAGAAGATGAATATATAGAAAACTTGGGTTCCAATGCAAGGGGATAGGTGGCCAAAAAGATACTTTACGCTTTTACCTTTATGAAAAAGTTTATTCCAATTCTCTTGGGACCACAAACGATTGTAAATAAACTTTCCAACACATTGCATGAATAAATGACAAGTGTCATGGATCACAAATAATATCTCATAAAGAGAATAAAAACAATTCACAGAATAACAAAATGCAATACGTGTAATGCAAAATATATGCCAAATGCGTGAGACCACTCAGACTTTGATGTGCTCACACGATATAATAGAAAAATGACTTAATTGAAAGTGGTCACTTTGACAGAGAGTCGTCATACTGGAAATTTAAACAAGAATGATTGTGCTATAATCAAAGTAAGGTGTTCATACTATGACTAGTGTTACCACACTAGAATAATAAGTTGACAAATAACTTACAGAGTTTAATTAGGAATAAGAATTTGAGTTTATGTATTTTCCTTTTCTTAGTTTGAATGGAATTAGGAAGTAGCTTTTTTAATTAGGATTAGAGTTGTGCTCTCTTACTATATAAGAGATGGGAAGTTTTCAATGTAATTGAGTCATTCAGATCAATAAAAGTAGATTTCAATTTTCTTTCTATTGTTCATCACATTTTGGGCTGTGTAAATTGAATTGTGTCACTCCCAATTCCAACAATTGGTATCAAAGCAGAGTTGTCTTAAGGGATTTGTGGTGAGGTTCTTAAGTTAGAGAGAAAGAGAAGAGAAAATCTGAAGGAAGATAGCTCCATAAAGTTTAATGATGCCGATTCTTTTATTTACAGGAGATCTCTACCATATTTGGAAGGTGAAGATGCAAGGATTTCTACAAGCTGCTGATTTGTGGGAAGTCACTAAGACAAGAGGAGACTTTCAAAAATTACCAGAGGATCCAACGATTGCTCAAATGGAATTAAAAAAGGTAGCAGATAGGAAGAGAGTAAGGGCTCTGTCATATTTGCAATCAGCTATGATCGATGCGATTTTTGTGAAGATAATTGCCTACACTACTGCTAAGGAGATTTGGAAAAAGTTGCAAACATAGTATCAAGATTCTGAGAATACAAGGAACATGAAGATCATCAAATTGAAGCGACAACCTGAGAATATGAGGATGATTGAAACAAAGAGTGTCTGGCAATATTTTGATAGGCTAATGAAGCTTGTGAATGAAATTAGGATCTTGGGTGAAGACCTTCCAGAAGAAAGGATAATAAAGAAAGTTTTGGTGAGTTTGCTAGAAAAGTTTGAGTCCAAGTTTTCATCTCTTGAAGATTGAAGGGATATAAGGTCAATGTCATTGGCGGATTTGATGAGTGCTCTTGAAGCACAAGAACAAAGAAGTTTGGTAAGAAGTGAATATGGGCTAGAGGTTGCTCTACAAACAAAGGCTGTGATTTTGGGAAAAGGTAAGGGAGATGGCAATAGAAGAATTCAAACTTTTTGCAACCATTACAAGAAGAACAATCATTCAGAGGATGATTGTTGGTACAAGAATAAGTCATCAAACGCATGTTGGTTCTATAATAAACCAGATCACTTTCAAAGAGATTGTGATCAAAAGAAGAACTAACAGCAAGCACAATCCAGTCAACCACAGCAACAACAAGTGAACATTTTGAAAGAAGAAGAAGAAGAAGAAGAAGAACTGTTGTTCACTACATTGATGGTGGACGCTAAAGATCAAAACAATTAATGGTTTATTGACAGTGGATGCACTTAACACATGACTGGCAATGTGGAGATTTCACAAAATTGAAAGGCATGAAATGAATGGTGAGATTGGGTAATAGAGATAAAGTTCCAATCAAAGGAAAAGGTACCATTGCTGGTTCAACATTAAAATTTCTAATGTTCTTTTAGTGCCTGATTTAAATCATAATTTGCTGAGTATTGGACAAATGATGCTAAAAGGTTTTGTGTTTGAATTTGCAAATAATAGGTGCAAAAATAAAAGACTTGAATGATGTAGAGTTTGTGAATGTGCCCATGAGAAATAGAAGCTTTGTAGTAGATTAGAATTCTATGGATGTTGATGCCCTTAAAAGTATGGAGGAGAATGAGTCAATGTTACCAGCCATTGAGGTCATTGATAAAGCATATGAGAGTTGTCAATTAGGAAGGCAACAAAGGTTGAGTTCTCCTACTTCTGCAACATGGAGAAAAGAAAAAGGCCCTTAAGAATTTAAAGGGGAAGAGGGTGAATTCGATATTGAAAAGAAGTCGAGTGTTATTATTGAAGCACGGGCAAGAAAAGAAAAATTGTGACCTCCTAATGTTCCAAATTGTAGGGACTTGTGTCATATGAGAACCAAAGACCGAGGCATTTGGCTCAAAAGAATTAAGGAGGAGCATCACGCTATTCGAGAAGCAAAAATGTCAAAGAGCTTGTGTGGAATGAGCATACCAAAAAGGTTCAAGGAGGAGTGTTGAAGTATTTTGGTGAAAGCAAATGTGGCAATGGTCGAAGAATCAAAGGGTTGTAGAAGTGGAATGGAAGAAGCAGACCACCTAGTCGGCATGGTGACATAAAAGATCGCTGCGACGTGCACTATCATGGAGAATGATCGTCGTGGTGATAGAAACCATCGTCGCGGCATGCACAATAGAAAGGCAAAAACGTGAAGAGGCTGGACTTAGTTTCCATATTTAGAGTTTTATTTTAGAATTAATTGTTTTCCTATTAGTTTGAGTTTAATTAGGAATAAGAGTTTGAGTTTACGTATTTTCCTTTTCTTAGTTTGAATGGAATTAGGTAGTTTTTAATTAGGATTAGAGTTGTGGTATAAAAGAGATGGGAAGTTTTCAATGTAATTGAGTCATTCAAATTTTATAACAGTAGATTTCAATTTTCTCTCTATTGTTCATCACGTTTAGGGTTGTGTACATTGAATTTTGTCACTCCCAATTCCAATAGAGGCAAGCTCGTTTGACAGCTTCGTGGAAAGTCAGTTCATGTGGTTATGCAGTTTTACTATAGGTTTGACATTAGCTTTCAAGATTTTCAACCTCAAGCTTAATTGGCTTCTGATCCTAAGCAATAACCACATTATCAACAATCAAATTTTTTAGCCCCTCTTATATCCTTTCAAGCTCAGTTAGCTCCTAAAAGTTTCACTAGCCAAGCTCATTTGGTGCCTAATCAAACTTATTTTACATCTGCAATGCCCTCTACACAATCATTTGTCAAATTATGCACCATCTTCCTCTATTTCTGAAAATTTAGCACCACCAAATCAAGCTTATGTTGCTTCTAATCAAATTTATGCAACTTCTTCATCAAAAGCAAGTGATACAACCTGGTATTTTGACAGCGGAGCTTCTAATCATATTGATACTGATCTTAATAATTAATTTTACAGTACAAACAACTTATCAAGGGAATGATCAGTTGGCAATAGGTAATGGTCAACTTTTAACTCTTCTTCATGTTGGCACTATCTTGTTACCTTGCTTGTCAAATAAGAATAATACTACACTTACAAATACTCTATAGAAAGTCTTTCATACAAAGTGATGCATCAAAATATGATTGGATGAATTAATATAAAAATCATTTACCATCATTCAATATGCATTTATTAAGTTGATTTTTTTTTATTAATTCATCCAATCATATTTTGACACGTCACTTTGTATGAAAGATTTTGTATAGTCTTTGTAAGTGTAGTATTATTCATCAAATAAATCTTTTACCTTGCATAAAGTACTTCATGTACCTCATATGACCAAGAATCTAATCACTATCTCTAAGTTGCTACATGACAATACAATATCTATTGAATTTTTCTCTAATCATTTTTTTTTTTTTTTGGGTAATCGAATTTTCTCTAATCATTGTATTGTAAAAGACAAGATCACAAAGGAAACACTCCTTTGAGGCATCTTTAAAGCTGGACTTTACTGTATGCAAGCATCTTCAACAACTGTTCTAGTTGAAGCTTCAAATTTACCTTTACCATTGAAGTCTTTTGATTCATCACTGTCATCTACTCATCCTTAATCTAATACAATTGCAACTTCTTACTTAGATTTCAACTTTTTAGTACTGCTACTATTTGTAATAAAAATTGTTAAGTCTGTTGCACATGTCTACTACTTGTAGTGACCTAATGCTCAATAACGTAGAATTGTTGATCGGTGACATTAGAGGTTGGTCCATCCTCATGCAACTGTATTACATAAAGTGCTTCAACAAATGAATAAAACTAATGCTTCAGTCTCAGCTTTCTTTTTACACTTCTTGCAATTTAGGAAACAGTGTCGATTACCATTTCCTACTTCCTCAATTAAATATACTGCTCCTTTATAATTAATTTACTCTGATGTATGGGGCTTTCACCTTTTACTTATGTTGAAGGTTTCAAATATTATTTTACTTTCATTGATGCCTTTGGCCATTTTACTTAGTGTAGAGTCTTATTGTCGACTTATGAACTTTGTGTGCGTGTCTGTACTTAAGCATAATTGTGAATTCTTTTATTGGTTTGCACATGTTGTAATATCATGTGAATGTGCACACATTACTTTGTTTTCTTTGATTGTGATTGAACAAAATATGTGGGCAAATTTTTCTTCTATGCAAACATTTCATTTCTCAATACAGGTAGCACTTTATTTCTTGTTTATCAAGTTTTATTTTTTGTGCATGATATTTGCATTGCCTTGCTACTTTACAGGCAATGCTTGATTAAAAAAGTGGTCCATTGCACTTTATTGAAAAAGTGCTTCTCACGTGTTCTAGAGAATGGGTGAAAAATGCAAGTGCTATTTAAGATCATCTTCTTCCTTGCATTTTTACTTAGACCTGAAATTCTAAACTTCCATTGATGCCCTGAAATTTTCAGAGTACATTTTATTCAGGTTCTCTTTGTTTGTGATTTATTTTCATCAATCACTTTGTTGATCTTTAGTGTAGGAACTTGGTTCCTTTATTTATGAGCTTAAAGGGAGTTAAGCCAAGGAGTTGAAGGGAAGCTTCCACCATTGAAGCTTGAGGGGAGCTCAAGCTGTCCATGAGGATTCTTGGAGGAAGCTGATTGTGACAGAACCTTGAAGCAATTAAAGATGGAGTTTAGTGTGTTGTAGAACATGGAGTTTTACTTTGTGGTATCTAAATTCAACTCTAGATTGTCTTGTAATGGTTTGTGTTATAGTGGATTAGCTTTGATCTGGACCAGGTCTCATGGATGTAGGCTAAAAGTGTTTTTAGCCTAACCATGTATCTGCTTGTGTGCTTTATGTTTATGCTCATGGTTGATTGATTTTATTGTTGTTTTATGATCATCAAACAAATTAGTGTAACGTGCATCCATAATCATTTTGTTGTGCTTGATAAAGAGTTGACAAACTCTTTCACTTAAATATATCCTCTTCAAAGCAAAGAGTACTGATACTCAAAAAGTGTTTCATCAGTTTCATAAGATGGGTGAAAGACAATTGAAGTCCCTTTAAAATGCTTACAGTCAGATAATGGTAGAGAGTTTAAAACATTGCAACCCAATCTCAAGAGTATTCTATTGTGATACTCTTGTCCATATACTTCTTAGCAAAATGGAATTGTTGAGTAAAAGCGCAAGCATTGGCTAGAAATGGGGTTGTCTTTAATAGCTCAATCGACTGTTTCTTTCAAGTTTTTGTGGCATGCCTTTCAAACTGCAGTCTACTTCATTAACAAACTTCCCATAGTCAGTCTACGAAATCTTAGTCCTTATGAAGTACTTTTTAAGCAAAAACCAATTACTCAAGCCTCAAAGTGTTTGGTTGCTCTTGCTTTCCCTACCCCAGAACATACAATAGACACAAGTTTGGTTTTCATTAGTCTCCATGTGTCTTTCTAGGTTATAGTTGAAATACCCTGGTATTTCTTCTATTAAAGATTAATATTTGATTTTTCTATACAGGGAGTACATTGAAAGAAATTAAAACTTTCTAGGGTGTTGTGGTAAGGAAATAAGAACTGGTAGACCAATGAGAAATTTGGCATGCAGCCTAGGTGCAGGGGCCTATGTGTAAATTTTTAAAGTGTAATTTGGGAACCTAAATGTAAGGATGTAAAGTATGTGGACTATTTTGATAAATAATGACAAGTAAAAGGGGGCCATTGAAATATATCATAAGATGAGAAACTTTTGTGAAATGTTGCCATATAGGGGCGAATGCAGAATTTTCCAGGGGTGATTTGCGACATGTCAAAACTTTTGTTATATGTTTTAAGGGGATGAAGTGTGACAATCGATTCTTTGAGGGCGCATGATAATTTTCGAGGGACTTTGGACTAAAGTGAAATTTTTAAGGCAAGTGTATATATATATATATTTTCCAAGGGTGATTTGTGACATGTCAAAACTTTTGTTATATGTTTTAAGGGGGTGAAGTGTGACAATCGATTCTTTGATGGTGCATGCATAATTTCTGAGGGACTTTTGGACTAAAGTAAATTTTTTTAGGAAAGTATATATATATATTTGCAATGAAAATGGAAGAATGAATTCGGACAGCTTTAAAGAAAGAATGTCTAGTGGTGTATGAAGAGAAGAAATTGGAAGGGAGATAGTCCACGATCTTGCAATTGGTAAGCATGCATATAGGATTTGACTTTTTTCACTTCCTTACCTCTTAAATGTGAACTTTCAAAGCTTAATTCCTTAATGTTAGTTCAATAGGAGGAGCAAAGAAAGATTGAGCAATTTGGTGGTGAGTAAGCTTAAAATTTCCTTTTCATTGGTGACTGATGATTTAATCAGTCAGGGAAACTCCCTTTGGTTTGTTGTGTTTATGTTTAGATACTAAATGCATGAGATTTAAACTAAAATTAGGAGATTGAGTGCAAAGTCCTACTTCGGGAAAGAGACGAGGGTCTGGATCGCTTATATAGCACAAAGATATCCTCACCACCCAAAAGTGCATTTTCAGGACAAAACCGTGCAGGCTCCAAGGTCAAAATGGACAATACATGTGGGAGCCCACTTACTATGTGTCTGGATCTGATATACATCAATAGTTGGTGCTAGAAGGAGGGCCTAGGCCACTCCCAAGTCCCTCGCCCCCTAGGAGGCTGTGTTGATGTCAAAGTCCCACATTGATTAGGAAATAAGGGTCTTAGTTGCTTATATAGCACAAGGACACCCTCACTACTTAGAGATGCCTTTTCAGAATAAAACCGTGTAAACCCCAAGGCCCATAATGAATAATACCTCTAAAAACCCACCTACCATATATTTTGATCCGACATACATTAACGGTTAATATTATCATTGTATTAACAAGATTAATACTTCTTGTATATAAGTTTAAAATCTTTTGAGTCTGACGAAAAATTATTTTCTAATTTTGCCCCTAGTGACAAAACACATCAATACAATACACATGATTAAAACACAGGCAACTACCATACGAATTTATTGACTTGCTATCAGTTTACTTTTATTTTTTAATTTAAAGCATTAATATTCTTTAAAAAAACTCTTATAATAAAATAGTATTTGAAAAGTGCTTAAAGTAAAAAATTAAATCTGATTTGATTACAACTGTTAGAACAAAGACTATTCGGATTTGAAAGGACATAAAAACGTGTTAATATTCAACACATAAGATATTTGACCATTTCAATGTTAAACACCAGAGAATTCAAAGTCTTAATAGATTGGGATAGGAAAGTGGGAGTGTTGTAAATGTTCTTGACATTTCATTCTCTTAAATTTCGGTGATGAAACTTTGATGACAAGGAGTGGTGTCTCTAGGAAAAAAAAAACGGAAATACCTTTTATATCATCCCAGAAAATCAGAAAACTACTCAGTATTCTGCTAATGAGTGGCTGTACTTTACAAAATTTATTTAAACTGAAGAAATATTAGAGAAAACAAGCTTAAAGATCTGGCATTCTTATATGTTATCTAGGATCCAGCTCAGTGATTGAAGCTGTTGTAACTACTCGAACAGATTAACCAGAAAGCAAACACAAAATCACAAAAGGATTCACACACACACAACAACAACAACAACAACATTTACCGTGGTTCACTTGCTCGGATATGAGCAAGCTACATCCACGTTGAGCTCAGGAAACCAGCGAGCTCGCTGCACTATATTGATTTAGATTACAGAAACACAACTCAACCAAGAATCAAACCCTTACACCGATCTTTCCAGAACCCGTAACACCCTAGAGAAAACAGATCTAACACCCAAGATACACTGCAAACTCTAGTACCCTTAAATGGCCTGCAAACCAGCCACTCAAACACCCTGTTACAGATTCAAGATCAAGACTGTACCTAAACCCTAATGGAGGCTTATTCGTTTTACAGAGAAAATAGAAAAACAAGAAAGAAGGGTTTCAACTGTTGAGAAAGGGACTGTTGCAATGCTTTTATACTGTTGACTATCAGACTGATTTTCCACCGTTGGATGCTCAGCCAACCAATGGACAGGATTTGTCTTTGCTTGGCTCAAAACGACGTCGTCTCACTTAATAATAAAACATCACCGTATGAGCCCAACACTCTAACAATCTCCACCTTGATGGGTTCATCCGTGACTGTAGTGCAGCTTACTCTTTATGGAATCCTTCATTGCTCTGTCACTCTGGTTTTACTGGATGAATAACAAATTCAAGCAGTGCTTGAACTTGGTATGAGTGACTGTCTTGGTGCCCATGTCTACTGGATTTTCTTCGGTTGAAACCTTTAGAAGTGCTATCTCATCTCTTGAGATCAAGTCCCTTACGAAGTGATATCTCACATCTATGTGTTTCGTACGTTCATGGTACACTGGATTCTTGCTCAAATGTATTGCACTCTGACTGTCAGAGAAGATGACATGCCTCTGATTTGTTATCTTGGCTTCACTGAGAATTCCTTTTAGCTAGATAGCTTCTTTGAATATGTCAGCAACAACAACATATTCAGCCTCAATAGTGGATAATGCAACTATCGGCTGTAATTGGGATTTCCAGCTAATGCAGTTGCCTCCTAAGGTAAAGTAGTATGCAGTAGTGGATTTTCTAGTGTCCCTGTCACTTGCAAAATCTGCATCTACAAACCCAACCAACTCAAGTGAAACAGTTCTTTTACAGTAATGCAGTCCAACATTTAAGGTAGCATTTATGTATTTCAGAACCCATTTTAAAGCAATCCAGTAGTCCATTCCACGGGTTAGACATGTACCTACTGAGTAAGGAAATTACAAAGGCTAAGTCAGGCCTTGTGCTAATCATAGCATACATAAGAGATCCTATCACATTTGCATATGGGATATGTTCCATCTTAATCATTTCAGGTTCAGTTCTAGGACATTGTGATTTACTTAGTGTGAAGTGGCTGGCCAGTGGGATTGTGACAGGTTTTGCATCTGCCATTCCAAATTTTTCTACTAGTTTGTGCAGATATGAACATTGGTGCACTCTCAGCTCACATTTGTGCCTATTTCTGTCAATTTGCATTCCTATGATCTTCTTAGCATTTCCTAAATCTTTCATTTCAAACTCAACACTCAATTTTTCCTTTAATCTACAAATCAGGGACTTAGACTTGCTAATTATTAACATGTCATCCACATACAGCAGTAAGTACACAGGCAGGTTATCATTGAGGGCAAAATAAAAGCAGTTATCATATTTACTCCTAGTGAAACCTATACTCACAATGAATGTGTCAAATCTTTTGTACCACTATCTGGGGGATTGTTTTAGGCCATATAATTATTTTAGAAGGAGGCAGACATGGTCAGGGGTCTTTGGGTCTATAAATCCTACAGGCTAGTTCATATAGATCTCTTCCTCAAGGTCCCTATGGAGGAAGGCAGTAGTTACATCTAATTGCTCAAGTTCTAAATCTAGGTGGGCTACAATGGAGAGCATTAATCTAATTGTTTTATACTTAACCACTGGGGAAAAGACTTCATTGAAGTCTATTCCCTCTCTTTGAGTGAAGCCCTTGGCTATCAGTCTAGCCTTATACCTAAGTGGTTCTCTGGTTGTTGCTCCATCCTTCAGTTTGAACAGCCACTTACATTGGATTACCTTCTGCCCTTTTGGCTTTGGTACAAGAGCCCAGGTATTGTTAACCTTCAGAGACTTCATCTCAGCTTCCATGGCAACCTTCCATTTATCCCTTTCCTTAGAGTTTACTGCTTCCTCATAAGTTTCTGGTTCAATTCTCTGCAGTTTTGTACCTGCAAGAAGAGCAGTATAAATGAGGTCAGCATATGAAAACCTTGTGGGGATCCTTACCTGTCTCCTGGCCCTATCTCTTGCAAGTTGGTAATCTTGCAAGTTTTTAGGGTGAGTTTCTGTATCTTCAGCTGTTTCTGTCTCATCCTCTTATTCTGGATCATAATGTCCAGCTTCTCCTCCAGGTTCAGGAACAGCTTCAGTCTCTTGGGTGTTTTCAGGATCCTGCAGTGGTTTAGGTTGGGCAGGAAGCTCCACCTCAATTTGTGTAGTCTTAGGCTGACTGGAATTCTCCCTTACATTTGGATTTGGACCTACATTAGAGTTAGTACTTTTACAAGGGAAAATACTCTCATTAAAGATTACATCTCGGCTTACTACAACTTTAACCCCAGGGAAATCCTTGTCCCATAGTCTGTAACCTTTTGTTCCTTCTTGGTATCCCAGAAAAACACACTTTGTTGACCTTGGTTCCAGTTTTCCACCAATAGTGTGTGCATATGCAGCACAACCAAAAACTCTCAAGTGTCCCAGATCAGGTTTTTTTCCAGTCCACATCTCTTCTGGACATTTTAGGTTGATAGCAGTGGAGGGGCTTTTGTTTATCAAGTAGGCAGAGGTGGTAAGGGCTTCTCCCCAAAAAGAGGTGGGGAGTTTGGAGGTGATAAGCATGCATCTCACTTTATCCAAGAGTGTTCTGTTCATTCTCTCAGCCACACCATTCTGTTGAGGGGTGTGTTTCACAGTTCTATGCCTCAGAATCCCTTCATCCCTGCAAAACTTATCAAACTCTTGGTTGCAGTATTCTAACCCATTGTCAGTCCTGAGAACCTTAACCCTCTTATTCATTTGGTTTTCAACTAAGAGTTTCCACTCCCTAAACTTTTCTAAGGCTTGATCCTTAGTCTTTAATAGATAAACCCAAACTTTTCTGCTGTAGTCATCTATTAGGGACATAAAGTAGCTGTTTCCCCCATAGGTTCTAATCCTCCCAGGTCCCTACAGGTCAGAGTGGATGTACTCAAGTGGACTAGTGGCTTAGTGTACCCCCTTTTGGAAACTGTTTCTATGTTGTTTTCCTAGTATACAGTTCTCATAGAAATCCAGAGAAGATATCTTGTCCTTACCAAACTGACCTTGATTGTTCAGGGTGTCCATGCCTTTTTGGCTTATGTGACCCAGTCTAAGGTGCCATTTTTCAGTGTTGGAAAGATTGACAGGCTTAGTCACAAAATTCAAACAGTTTGAGGATATGTTCCCACAGAGTATATAGAGACCATTCTTTTTCTCTCCTGTCAGGATAAGGTTCCTATTTTTGTAGATGTTCAAGCTATCATTCTCTGCCTTATAACTATAGCCTGTTTTATCTATGGTGCCTAGAGATATCAAGTTTCTTTTTAGTTCAGGGATATACCTGACTCTAGTGAGTTTGACCAGCTTTCCAGTGTTAAGACTTAGAGTTATAGATCCAATACCTCTAACCCTACATGCATTATTGTTCCCTATGTAAACAGTTTCAAAGTTAGTATCCTCAAACTCTTGGAACCAATTTCTGTTTGGACTCATATGGAAAGAGCATCCTGAGTCCAGTACCCATTCATTGGTAGTGTCAGACATTGACACTGTAAGTACCTCATGTTCATCTACTAGGTTTGTACTAGTGGCTATGTTTGTCTCTGTGTTCCCTTGTTTTTGTTTCTTGATCCATTCAAAACAGTTCTTTTTAATATGGCTAGCCTTATTACAGAAAAAACATTTTCTAGTTTCTTTACTCTTGTAATTACCCTTCCATTTTTTCTTGTTTCTATTCCCCTGATTCACAGAATTGTTTCTCCCTGTCTGACTAGACTCTTATTTTGTTTTGACAAACAGGTTAGACCCACTTCTTTTTTGGACTTTCAACTCTAACTCCCTAGCCTTAAGCCCTGCAACTATTAGATCTAGGGTTGGTACAGTACCAGTGTACTGTAACGCATTTTTTACTACTTGGTAGTCATCAGGCAGAGAGTTCAGGAGGATCATGGCAAGGTTAGTATTGCCTAATTCTTGATCTGTTCCTTTAAGGATCAGAGTCATTTTAATAAACTCGTCTAGGTTGTCCTCTATACTCCTAGAACTATCCATTTTGTAAGAGAATAAAGTACCCTTCAAGAAAGCTAAATTTGGAGCTGATTGTAAAGCATACAAAGTATTGAGTTTATTCCACAATTCTAGTGGTGATTCGATACCATCGACCTTTCTGAGGACACTGTCTGACAAATTCAGAACGATCAGATTGTAAGCCTCTTCATTGACATCCTCCTTCTTCGTCAGTTTTTCTTCTGGCCATTTCTTGATGTCTTCTTCCAGTGCAATTGCAACCTTGTTGTGTGAGAGGAGAGCTTTCATTTTCTTGTTCCAACTCCCGAAATCGATCTTCCCATCATATTGGGAGATCTCCATGCAAGTAGTACTCATTTTCCTGAAATGATAGAAATAAAGGGGGCTAAGAGGTACGTGGCGTTGTTACACTAGACGTTGCCAAATACTGCCAAGTAGTTTTTAAGGCGGTCACTGGTTTCCAACCTTTATACCTTTACACTTAGCCTAGATTTGACTCCTTAAAAAACTATTGGAGACTCAATGAATCACAGATTCGAAAAAGCCCCAAATATTTCAGAAACCTTAATTTCACAAAACCCTAATTTTGCAAAATCCCCAAAATTGCAAAACCCTAATTTTGCAAAGAAAACCCTAGCCTTCGAGAAATGGCTCTGATACCACTGTTGTAACTACTCGAACAGATTAACCAGAAAGCAAACACAAAATCACAAAAGGATTCACACACACACAACAACAACAACATCATTTACCCTGGTTCACTTGCTCGGATATGAGCAAGCTACGTCCACGTTGAGCTCGGGAAACCAGCGAGCTCGCTGCACTATATTGATTTAGATTATAGAAACACAACTCAACCAAGAATCAAACCCTTACACCGATCTTTCTAGAACCCGTAACACCCTAGAGAAAACAGATCTAACACCCAAGATATACTGCAAACTCTAGTACCCTCAAATGGCCTACAAACCAGCCACTAAAACAACCTGTTACAGATTCAAGATCAAGACTGTACCCAAACCCTAATGGAGGCTTATTCGTTTTACAGAGAAAATAGAAAAACAAGAAAGAAGGGTTTCAACTATTGAGAAAGGGACTGTTGCAATGCTTTTATACTGTTGACTATCAGACTGATTTTCCACCGTTGGATGCTCAGCCAGCCAATGGACAGGATTTGTCTTTGCTTGGCTCAAAACGATGTCGTCTCACTTAATGATAAAACGTCACCGTATGAGCCCAACACTCTAACAGAAGCTTCATTCACTGTACATTGGACAAAATTGGTTTTTGATTGACCAGGCACAATGACTTCAAAATTATACTGTTCTGCAATTGTGTGCATAAAGAATGCAGGTTTTGATGGCACTGAAAGAGAGAAAGAGTTATTACTAAGCATCAGAACAACTGAAGTCATGGTTGGCCTATTAGCTTCATTTTCTTGAACACATAGTAATCCAATATGAATACATCTGATAATTTCACAACTGGAACGACCCCTTAAAATGGGATCTATCATATTTAAAGCTGTCCCTTCCTTCCAATTTCTCCATGCCTACAAAAAATGAAAAATATGCAGATACAATGTTAGTGACTTTCTTAGTTTTATTAAATTTCATGGTCATCGCTTATTATTTGGAAAAGATGAAAAAATCGTTAAAAGATTTTTGCTTACATAAGTTAGCAGGTTCTCTCCTTCCTCTTCAATACCAAATCTAGTGTTCTTTTCGCCACTAATGATTTCCAAGACTAACACACCAAAGCTGAAAACATCCGTCTTGACTGAGTAGTGTCCATGCTTTACATACTAAGGAGCCATATAGCCACTGAGAAAAAAAATCATTTGTTAGAATGAATTAGCTGTAAAGAAACCAAAAGGTAACCATGATGAGATGCAAATCATTTCTGCTTTGTTATTCTTGATCCGTTCAATGATAGGAGTCCAAAATTTAGTTTTGATAAGCTCCAAAAACTTACAGAGTCCCCACAATTCTTCTTATATTGCCTTGAGTTTGATCCATTTCAAATAACTTTGCCATTCCAAAATCTGAAATTTTTGGAATCATATCTGCATCTAAAAGAATGTTGCTGGCTTTCAAGTCACGATAAATGATTCTGAATCTTAAATCTTCATGAAGATATAGAAATTCTCGAGCTATTCCTCCTATGATTTTGTATCGTTTTTCCCAGTCCAATAATAACCGCTTGGTTGGATCTACAAATACACAAAATTCCAAACACTTAAACTGATTGCAGAATTCTAATCAAGAACATTTGCTTTATTTCATATATACAAAATATGCATCTAGATAATTATTGAAACCAGAGAAAATAAGAAATATAGAAACCAGAAGTTAGTGACACCATACCAAATATGAAGTTATCTAGGCTTGAATTTGACACAAACTCATATATAAGAAGCCTTTCTTCATCGTCCAAGTAGAAACCTTAAAGCCTAACTAGATTTCTATGTTGAAGCTTGGCCACCAAGAGAACCTCATTTTTAAATTCTAGTTCTCCTTGTCCTGAATCTCTAGACAGCCTCTTTACAGCTACATTCTGTCCATTAAGAAGTCTCCCCTGAAATCATATAGAGTAAAAAATGAGGTAAATGCGAAACAATTGAATTGCCTTCCGGGAATTCAAACATCATAATTGAATGCATTTTGTTCACCAATCGATGCTCCTTGTCACTGTCTCAATTACCTTGTAAACAGAACCGAATCCACCTTGTCTAAGCTTATTATCAATTGAAAAGTTATTTGTTGCAACTTTGATTGTGCTGAAGTCGAATTGCAGGGATTCCACGGTCTCAATTTCATCATCATCTTAACAGTAATAACTAGTTAATTAATATATAGGTACACCATGTAATATTGTAAATTAAAAAAAAAAAAAAATTGATACTGCTGAAGTCTAATAGCAAAGATTCCACTGTCTCAATTTCCTCGCGACCTTATCTGTTAACTCCTAATTCTATCAAGAAAGAAACAACATATTAATACTTACTTTCTGTCTCTTCATTATTTCTGATCTCCTTCTTTGCTCTTTTTCTCATGAAAAACACGTAAATGAACCCAACAAGTGCTATGAAGATAATTGTCGAGAAGACAATTACTACCAAAGTTCCAGACGAAATGCTTGTTTTATAATCTGCAAAAAATAATCTAAATATTTTGTGTACCATTCGGACTACAAATTATAAGTTATATTTACTTTTACATGAAATATTTGGGTTTCATTAATTGCAAACTTACCAAGTGTGGCAGTAGTCCGTGTTAGCAAGATAAAAGCATGATCAAACGCTGTCGTTCTGCAGTTTAAGTGGCAACCAAAAACGCTGTCATTTTTATAGTTTAAATGTTAAACAAAAACTGTGTCGTTTTGGCTAGTTTCCTTTCTTCTCTGATTTAGTAAAGCTTAGCTGAAACTCCTCTGCATATTTAAAGAGAAGTCAGCTGTATTTCGTGTAACTTTCAATCAATAGAGAAAGTCCATTTTCTTCTCAGATCTTCATTTTAAGCTTCAAACACTTGCAATCTCAAAATTCCACATGGTATCAGAGCTTTGACAAACGTTAATGGCTGAAATCGATCCTTCTAAGTCCATTAACACCGACAAGCTGCTGAATAACTTCAACAATTCCAATAACTTTGCTTCAACTGTGTTCTCATCTAGTCTACAAGTAATTAACCCTAAGCTCACCATCGACAACTACCGATTCTGGAGATCGCAAGTTCTGTTTGCCGTGGGTGCTCATGCATTGGAAGATCACTTGATAGGTACTGTTCCTTGTCCTCCACCGCTTATTTTTGTTAAGAAAGATAATGCTGGAACTGTTGGTGAAACTATAGACAAGGAAAATGTAGTTATGGAAGAAATTAATCCAGCTTATATTGTTTGGAAACGTACTGATAAATTCTTGGTTAGTTGGTTGTTAGCTTCAATTTCAGAAAGTATGTTTGGTCATGTCTCTAAATGTCGTTATTCAAGTGAAATATGGTTTGTATTAGAGAATGAATTTGAAATAGATTCTAAGGCTAGAGCTTTGCACTTAAAGAACTTGCTGCAAACTACTCATAAGAAGGACTTAAGCATAAATAGTTACTTCAAGAAAATGAAGGAGATTGTGTACAGTTTATCTGCTAGTGGACAGTCCATATCAGATGAGGATCTTCTTCAATATGTCTTAGATGGTCTTGGCCCTGAGTATGATGCTGCTGTTGTGAATTTAACCTCACGAATTGAATCTAAAGTGGATTCTATCTCTTTGCAAGAAGCAAAGTTTTTGTTGCAAAAATATGAAATAAGGCTGGAAAAATTTAATACTTTGGACTTCTCAAACGGCTTAACTAACTTAGCTACTGCAGCAACTGGAAATCCGCTAAAATCAGCTGTGAAACATGAGAATGTTCCAGTGTTTAACGGCTCTACATTGAATGCTTTGCATAGTTTATAGAGTCAACAACCACACTCCACTTATCCTGTTCCTGTAAACTCAGTCTCTTGATTAAATTCTCAAAGTGCTTCAATACAGCAGCCTAGTGGCCAAACTGATATGTCCTGGAATGCTTACAGACCTGCTATGTTTAATAATTTTGGTAGAGGTAGAGATAGGTTCAACAATAGAGGTAGACCTATTTGTCAAATGTGTAGTAAACCAAGACATACTGCGATCCAATGTTACCACAGATATGACTCAGCCTATTCTAGAGGATTTCAGTCAGGAATGTTTCTGTCTCAGTCATAGTTTAGCAATGGGCACTATCAAACTGGAAATTCCCAATTTGCAAGGCCAAGTTCTTATCAATATGCATCTTCACAATTTAATCCTGGTTCCTATGGAAATTCAGGACACTCTGGACAGTCTGGACAATTTAATTCTGGCTCTTATGGAAGCTCTAGATACTCTGGTCCTATTGGTCTTCCAAGTCAGCAGATATCATCTAGTCCTGTTGGTCTCCCAAGTCAACAGATGATGTCTGGATCACAAGCTCATTTTGCGGCAATTCAGTCCTCACCAAGCTCACAAGCACACTTCGCTGTGCAGTCCCAACAGTTTCCTGCTTTATCTACACAACAGTACCCAAATATGCCTCCACAACACTACCCAAATATGTCAACTTCCCTTGCAAACTCAGCAACACCTACTGACCCCATCTGGTACATGGATTCAGGTGCAACAGACCACATCGTCTCTGATCTAGCTCAGTTGAATGCCAGCAAACCATACGAAGGTACAGATCAATTGCAAGTGGGAAATGGTGAGTTCTTAAACATTTCTCACACTGGTTTTTCTTCATTACCTAGTGTATTACAGTCCAAATGTTTGTACCTTAAAAATATCCTGTGTGTGCCTAAAATCACCAAGAACTTACTAAGCATTTCAAAATTTACTAAGGATAATAATGTGGTTGTTGAGTTTAATTCTAATTGTTGTGTTGTGAAGGGCAAAATTTCCAGGACTGTGCTACTCCAAGGAGATCTTAAAGAAGGGCTATATCGGCTAATGCTACTTGCTAGTATGTCCATTCAACCCTCACTTTCCTCACAAGTCAAACCTCCAAATTTACCTTCTGTTAATTGTGCATTGTCTAAACAGATTCAGCATTCAATAGAAGAACCTTTAGGGTCAGCAGTGTTAGAGAAGTCAAAATTTGTAAATACCATATATAATAATGACATTGCTTGTGTTGAATCTTCTTGCAATAAAAATAAAACTCCAGTTTCAGTTGCAAATATCTCAGTACCTACTGAAAATTCCAAGATTGATAGTTCTAATGAATGTCAACAACATAATTTATTTGATAAAACATATCATATGAATGATCTGTCTGATGCTGTGTTTTCTAATGTTGTGTTTTCTGATGCTGATCTGCTTAATTCTGCTCCTATTATTCCACAAAATATTAGTCAAGTGTCTTTAGATAGCTCATCTCCTCATGCTGAAGCAGTTGTTACTACAAACACTAATATTAATTCATTGATTTGGCATCAAAGATTAGGTCATCCTCATAGTAAAGTTTACAATCAAATCATGCATCAAACTAATTTTCAATTAGGAAAATTACATCCTGTTGAGTTCTATGATGCTTGTCAATTAGGAAAGATGCATCACACTAGCTTTCCCAAATCACATTCTAGAGCTAATTTTCCTCTTGAACTCATCCATAGTGACATATGGGGTCCTGCACCTATTGCCTCAACTGAAGGTTTTAGATACTATGTGCAATTCTTAGATGACTTTAGTAGGTATACTTGGCTATTTCCCCTTAGAACTAAGGCTGAGTTAGGTCTATATTTATCAAATTTCATCATTTAGCCGAAAGACAATTTGGTTATAAGCTTAAGTGTATTCAATCTAATCAAGGAGGTGAGTATAAGGGATTATTGCCATATCTAACTAGTGAAGGAATTCAGTTTAGATATTCTTGTGTTTATGTACATCAACAAAATCAAAGAAGTGAAAGAAAGCATAGGCATGTTGTAGAAACAGGTTTGATACTATTAGCCCATGCATCTATGCCTTTAAATTTCTGGTGGCTTTCTTTTGAGACTGCAGTCTACTTAATAAATAGAATGCCTACTGATGTACTACAACATACATCTCCTTATCAGCTATTGTTTAAATTTCCTCCTGTGTATGATACCTTGAAGGTCTTTGGTTGTGCTTGTTTTCCTTTCCTAAGGGTTTTTAATAAACATAAGTTTAGTTTCCATTCAAGTAAGTGTGTTTTTGTTGGATATAGTTTGATGCATAAGGGTTACAAATGTCTTAGCTCAGATGGTCGAATCTTTATCACTCCTAGTGTCAGGTTTAATGAGCATGAATTTCCTTTTTCTTCTGGTTTCACCACTGTGAAATCTGTTCAGCCCTCTTCACCTGAGTTCCCTTCCCCTACATCTACATTTTCCCCTTTCATTTCCATCCATAATCCTACCAGCTCAGCTTGCTCTGGTTCTCCTGGAGTAGCCTGTCCTTCAAATGATTCTCCTCCAACAAGTGGTAAGGATTTACTCTTCTCCCCATCTTTTATTCCTGTAATTCATCAATCCCCATCATCCAATGCATTTCCACTATCAAATACATTGCCTATACCATCATCTAGTACTTATCTACCTTCAAATACACTGCCTGTACCTATATCATCATTTAGTGCATCTCCACCATAAAAAACACTGCCTGATACTATCATAGTAGACTTAACAACTTCATAACTTCCTAATCATTCAACAACTCCACACAACTTTCACAACACTGAATCAGCCTTATACAGTTCTCAAAAACCAGAATCAGTCATACACAATTCTCAAAGAAAAACAGAACCAATCATACACAATTCTCACAGAAAAATTGAACCATCATGTTCCATTGAAATTGATCTGAACCTGTCCAAGTTTGCTGCCGTTCCAAGCTCTTTAGAGGTTTCCATAAACACTCATCCTATGGTTACAAGAAGCAAATCTGCTGCTGTTTTTCCCAAAACAGCATTGCTAGCTATTGCCTCTATAATACCTAAACCCAACACTGTCCAAGAAGCCTTATCTAGTCATGAGTGGAAGTCAGCTATGCAAGTAGAGTATGATGCTCTAATTGCCAACCAAACCTGGTCTCTTGTCCCTTTTTCTTCAGAAATGAATGTTGTAGGGAATAAGTGGGTCTTTAGGACAAAGTTCAATGCCGATGGGTCACTGCAAAAGTATAAAGCAAGGCTTGTAGCCAAAGGTTTTCAACAAACCCTTGGCCTTGACTATTTTGAAACCTTTAGTCCAGTAATCAAGCCTTCCACAATATGGATTATTCTTACCTTGGCAGTGACAAACAATTGGGATATCCAGCAGGTGGATGTAAACAATGCCTTTCTCAATGGCACACTAAATGAAGTCGTTTACATGACTCAACCTGTTGGTTTTGAAGATACTACACAACCCACTTCAATTTGCAAGTTAAACAAAGCCCTTTATGGACTTAAGCAGGCTCCAAGGGCTTGGTTTGACAAGCTTAAACAAGCTCTTCTGCAGAAAGGCTTCGTTAATTCTGTATCAGATTCGAGCATGTTCATCCTGTATCAAAATGGTCAAGTCATTTACATTTTGGTTTATGTTGATGACATATTGTTAACCGGTTCAGATTTGTCCTACATAAAACAGTTAGTGTAGGAGGTTAATGACCAATTTACACTCAAAACACTTGGCTCAATCCATTATTTTTTAGGATTGGAAGCAACAAGGATAGCCACCTGTTTACATTTAAAACAGTCCAAATATGCTAATGATTTACTTGCCAAGACAAATATGTTAGAAGCTAATGCATGTGCTACTCCTATGGCTACTAGTGCAAGACTATTTTCAGGAGATAGTGATCTGTTTTCTAATCCCAGCCTGTTTAGGAGTACTGTAGGAGCTTTACAGTATTTGACTTTAACTAGACCAAATTTGAGCTTTACAGTTAATAAGTTAAGTCAATTCTTACAAGCTCCTACTACCCTTCATTGGAAAGATGGAAAAGAGTCCTGCGATTATTCAGGGTACTAAAGATCATGGGCTGAAAATCACTCCTGCTGTCTCTCTTCAAATTGAGTGTTATGATGCTGATTGGGGAAGTAATATAGAAGATAGAAGGTCAACTAGTGGGTATTGTGTGTTCCTAGGTCCTAACTTAATCAATGGAGCTCTAGAAAACAAAAAGTAGTGGCTCTTTCCTCTACGAAGTGAGTATAGGGTACTTGCACACACAGCTACTGAAATTGCTTGGCTGAATAGTGTGTTTACTGAATTAGGACTGTCTTTCAACAAAACTCCAGTTATATGGGTGTGACAAGGTGAGTGTGGAGCCTTGGCCTCAAATCCGGTTTTTCATGTCGTACCAAACACATAGAAATTGACACTCACTATATTCGTGAAAAGTATGGCTAATAAGGTTGTTGTTCAATATGTACCTTCTAAGCTGCAAATTGCTGACTACTCACTAAGCCTCTTCCGCTGCCAATTTGAAGAATTAAAAGCAAAGCGACGTTAAATCTGACTGAATCTGCTGCAGTAAATGTGAAGTATTGGCAGTAGTGACTGAATCTGCTGCCAACAAAATTTTAGTTGAATAAAGCCCGCAAAATTATTTTAGTTGAATAACGTGGTTAAAGCACTGCTGTTTGAAATAGTGAAGTAGTGAAGCAGTGATTAATTCTGATGGCAGTAGTGATTGATGCATTATGGCATGGAAGTTGGTTAGTTGTTATGTTGCAGCTATTGTTGGCAAAAAGCAGTGAAGTAGTGAGTAGTGAAGCAGTGGTAATTCTGATGGCATTTTGTGATAGATCAGTGAGATTTTTTTTTACTCTGAAGTTGTGTTTAGTTCTGGAGGTTGTTGTTCTGAAGTGTGAAGGTTGTTGTTCTGAAGCAATTGTCATTACATTACTCTGAAGTGTTGTTTTTAGTTCTGAAGGTTGTTGTTCTGAAGCGTGAAGGTTTGTGTTTGAAAGCTTTATCATCAACATTTTACTCTAAAGTTGTTGTTTTTAGTTCTGAAGTTCTGAAGGTTGTTGCTTGAAGCTGTTGTCATAACATTCTCTGAAGTTGTTGTTTTTTAGTTCTGAAGTTCTGAAGGTTGTTGCTCTGAAGCTGTTGGCATTGGCATTTTGATCAGTTACTTCTAAATTGCTACTGAAGCGTTGGCGTTGGGCATTTTGATCAGTTTCTACTCTAAAATTGCTACTCTAAAGCTGTTGGCATTGGCATTTTATGATCAGTTTCTACTCTGATAGTTTTTTTTTGTTTTCATTCTGATCATTCATAAGAAGAAGATTCTATGTTGCAGCAAAGTTTCAGCATTGACAGATTTTGAGTTTGAAGATCCATGTTGTAGGAAACTTGAGAATATCTGCAGATTTTATGTTTCAGCATTTGACAGATTTTGAGTTTCAGAGTTTTGTGAGGTTCAAAGCAGAATTTATAAGCGGTGGAATTTGAGCTTCAAGTTTATTAGCCTGAGCAGAATGTTAGCTACAAGTTGAATTGGCAAGCTGGAGCTACGAAGTAGTTCAGCTTGAGGGGGCTGTTAGCAAGATAAAAGCATGATCAAACGCTGTCGTTCTGCAGTTTAAGTGACAACCAAAAACGCTGTCATTTACAGTTTAAATGTTAAACAAAAACTGTGTCGTTTTGGCCAGTTTCCTTTTTCTCTGATTTAGTAAAGCTTAGTGAAACCTCTCTGCATATTTAAAGAGAAGTCAGCTGTATTTCGTGTAACTTTCAATCAATAGAGAAAGTCCATTTTTCTCAGATCTCATTTTAGAGCTTCAAACAACGTTTCAATCTAAAATTCCCACAGTCCGTGGTGGAGAAGAAGGTGGAACGACAGTTGCAGTTGGAGGAGAAAGGGATGGAGCATCTGCAGAGTAATTGTAGAAGGGATACATCTCCCAACGAAAAATGCAAGTTGGTCTCCGAACGATACCTCCTTGGTTTAGACGACAACAATTCTGATAATCAGCCACGGATTGACGGAGACAAAAGTCACAATCACTTTGTGATATATCCGGAGTACACTGCATTAATGCATATATTTTCTGAAAGCTTGTCAAATCCACTGATTCAGTTGCAAACTTAAGCCTAGACGAACCCGCAGATGCTTTCACTACGGTCCGGTCCATTAGACTCTCCCAAGTCTCATTAAACTGGGTCAAATATGTTGGGATTTTACCCGTATTAAACAATATACTCTCAGGTTCTAGCTCCAAAATTCCAAAAAACGAGCTATTTGAATAGCGTACAAAGCAAGGAGAATCTTGGCTTCCCCAAGAAAGTGCTTCTTTCTGGTTGGGACAGTGTGACATAATATCGGGAGTTGCTGAACTGATACAGGCGGCACAAGACTCAAGGGAGGTATCTCCTCTGCAAACCGCACGAGCATATACTTTGTCCGGGTCTTGGCCAATGGTTCCATTGTAGAAACCTCCATTTGCTGTTATATTTGAAGCAAGAGAAGAGAGGATGATGTTGCGGTTTATTTCATAGGTACTATTTGTTGTGAAGTTTCCTTTGTTGTAATAACATTTCTGTGGGCTAGTGGTGAGACAAATGCTTATAAGCGTAGATAGGATAATAAGCAAATATTTATTCGAACCCGTTGCACGATTATGCACTCTCATGTCTTAACTAATCAAAATGATCAGGAGATGCTGAATCAACAAAAATTAAGAGAAACTAAACCCTAATAGCCTGTGTTTTAACATTCCTGTTTCAAATATTTTCATTTACAACATAGGAAAAGTCTCTGTTTCTTAGGTCAATACTTCCGTTAGATAATACAAGTCATTCAACTATTCGATTCAACCTTCAACAAATCTTTTATGACTATTAAAAGTTTTTGATCCAAACAACTAGATGACTGAGACTGCAGTGCTTAATTGGGACAGTCAATAAATTCGGTGTGAATATAATTATGGTTACGTTGTCTAGTCAATTTTAACAGTATCTCCAAATGACTCTTTATATGATCCAAACTCTTTATTATAAAGAATTTATCTATAAAAATACGAGTCCAACTGACTTTTTATCTTTAAAATATAAATTAGAGAGTGAGTTTGATTCTCCATATTTAAAGAGTGAAATTTGACTTTCTATCCTAATTTTAATTAATAAACTATAGGTTCCTATACATTTTATTTATTAATTCTCTCTCCCGTTAAGTCTCTTTCTTAAAAATAAAGAGCATCTTCATTAAATTTAAAGAGTTTATTGGATTTGAATGAAAATTGTGTTCTTTATATTTTAAAATTAATGAAGATGCTCTTTATTTATATAAAAGATGCTCTTCAAAATAAAGAGCACATCTCCAATGGTGTTCTTTGTTTTAAAGAGCATATTTCATATAAATAAAAAACATCTTCATTGATTTTTAAATATAAAGAACAAATTTTTTATTTAAATCCAATAGACTCTTTAAATTTTAAGAGAGAGAATATGTTTTTTCAAGAAAAAAACTTAATAGGAGAGATAAATTATAAATAAAATACATAGAAACTTGCAATTTATTATTTAAAATTAGGATAGAGTGTGAAATTTGACTCTCTAAATGTAGAAAGTCAAACTTACTTTTTAATTTATATTTAAAGAATAAAGAATCTGTTGGACTCTTGTTTCTTTGGATAAACTCTTTATAATAAAGAGTTTATGTCATATAGAGAGTCTTTTAGAGATGCTGTTAAGATTGATCGAAAATGCATATATAGAATTTAATTGATTGATACTGCCAACCACAATACACGTAGGCTGTAGGTTTTTTCCCCTTCCTATTTGTCTAAGAACTAGCCTGTAGACCTACCATACCATAACTGAACTTTTACGCCTCTTTAATCTATATATCTATATAAAGCTGAGCCACCCTCTGGTTGATTGACAGATAGTACTCGTTTTGTGAGTGTAGAATTGTTCCATCTTGACACGTTGGTTTTACGATTTAATGAGCCCACTAAAATTACTCCATCTTGACACATTGGGTTTGTATTAATTGCTTCATCTTGACACATTGGATGTGTATTAATAATAATTATATAGGTGCACTGCATTGACATTCCAAAGGTCTAACCATTTTGACACGTTGGATGTGTACTAATAACAATTATATAGGTGCATTGCATTGACATTTTGAATTTCTAAATAGAAAGATACAAAGATTGGAGTTAGTCTCTTCATATTTTGTTTTGTAGCTCTACAATTGCTACATTTTGACACGTTGGATATGTGGTTTAATGACCTCTACCTGAATTGCTAATAATAATTATATAGGTGCATTGTATTGACATTGCAAATGTTTCTTCATATTCAATTGCATCGACATCCAAAAAGTCTAAATAAAGAGTTATAAAACGGTCATCTATTCAGTTGTGTATTATCATAATATGTTAGTTGGTGTCAACAATACATCTAGTCTTTTGTTAGTTGTTTATAGATCATGTTAGTTGGTGTCAATAATAAGTCTAGTCTTTAGGATTTTGTTAATTTTTTTTTTATTTTTATTTTTACAGGTCAAAGATCCATGAATTGGCCTGGAATAAAGGCAGGATGTTTGAGGAGGATGTTTGTATGCTAAGATGTTTTTATTAGGAACTCAGATTGTTGAACCAATTGCTATTTGAGTTTAATTGTTTTAGACATGCCGAACTGTAAGTATATTTCTTAACAATTTATGAATTAACTTTTGTTGATTTTGTTTTCAGGTATTTTGTTATGCCGGTTGCAAGTATATCTCCTAACTATTTTAATGTGAAAATCAATTAATTTTTGTTGATTATGTTTTCACGAAAAACATTCACGTATTTTAATGGAATCAGTAACGGTAATTATATTTCTTAATAATCTTAATATGAAAATCAATTAACTGTGGTTGATTTTGTTTTAAGGTATTTTGTTCTGCCGAACTNTGTTGAAATGATGGCAGTAGTGACTGAATCTGCTGTAGTAAAAAGTTGGCAGTAGTGAGTAGTGACTGAATATGCTGCAGTAAAATGTTGGCAGTAGTGACTGAATCTGCTGCAGTAAAATGTTGAAATAGTGAGTTGTTTATGTTGGCTGTATGTTTGTTAATGTTGGCAGCGTTGTGTGTTGATTAATTGTTGTGATATGTTGGCATTTGGAAGATTGGTTAGTTATTGTGTTGCAGCTATTGGTTGCAAAGGCAGTATGCATTGAGTGTTGATTAATTGTTGTGATATGTTGGCTTTTGGAAGATTGGTTAGTTATTGTGTTGCAGCTATTGGTTGCAAAGGCAGTAAAGTAATGAAGCAATGGTTAAGTCTGATGGATGACAATAGTGATTGATGCATTAGGGCAAGTTGGTTAGTGATTGATGCATTATGGCAAGTTGGTTAGTTTTTTGCTGTTGATCGCAAAGGCAGTGAAGCAGTGAAATTTTACTCTGAAGTTGCTGTTGATAGCAAAGATAGTAAAGCAGTGAAGTTAAGCAGTGAAATTGTTACTTTGGAGTTGTTGTTTTTGGTGAAATTGTTTTGTTTTTGGTGAAGTTGTTGTTTTTGGTGAAGTTGTTGTTTTTTTGGTTCTGAAGGCTGTTGTTCTAAAGTTTTGCTCTTAAGTTGTTGGCATTGGTATGTGGCATTGGCATTTGGTGATCAGTCTCTACTCTGAAAATCAGTTTCTACTCTGAAGTTGTTACTCTGAAGTTTATGTTGCAGCAAACTTGAGAATATCTGCAGATTTTATAAGCAGAATTTATATGCAGTGGAATTGTTACTCTGAAGTTTATATTGCAGCAAACTTATGTTGAAGCAAACTTGAGAATATCTGCAGGTTTTATAAGCAGTGGAATTGTTACTCTGAAGTTTATATTGCAGCAAACTTATGTTGAAGCAAACTTGAGAATATCTGCAGGTTTTATAAGCAGAATTTATAAGCAGTGGAATTTGAGCTTCAAGTTTTTTTTGCCTGAGCAGAATGTTAGCTGCAAGTTGAATTGGCAAGCTGAAGCTACGAAGTAGTTCAGCTTGAGGAGGGCTGTTAGCAAGATAAAAACATGATCAAAACGCTGCCATTCTGCAGTTTAAGTAGCAACCAGAAACGCTGACGTTTTTACAGTTTAAGTGTTAAACAAAACTGTGTCATTTTTTACCAGCTTCTTTTCTTCTTTGTTTTTAGTAAAGTTGAGCTGAAACTTCTCTGCATATTTAAAGAGAAGTCTGCTGCGTTTTCGTGTATCTTTAATCAATAGAGAAAGTCTTTTTCTTCTCAGATCTTCACTTTAAGCTTCAAACACTTTCAATCTCAAAATTCCACAAAGGGGACATCACATCCATTTTGATATTTACTAAGTCTTAATGCTTTTGAGCACTCTACTTTACTCTTGTAAAGATATCATCCATCACCGTAAAGAATTGCCTTTCTCAATGGGCACACTAAATGAAGTGGTTTACATGACTCAACCTGTTGGTTTTGAAGATACTGACAAACCCACTTCAGTTTGCAAGTAAACAAAGCCCTTTATGGACTTAAGCAGGCTCCAGGGTCTAGTTTGACAAGCTTAAACAAGCTCTTCTACAGAAGGCTTTGTTAATTCTATATCAGATTCGAGTGTTCATCTGCATTCAAAGTGGTCAAGTTTACTTACATTTTGGTTTATGTTGATGACATATTGTTAACCGGTTTCAGTTTGTCCTACATAAAACAGTTAGTGCAGGAGCTTAATGACCAATTGCACAAAACACTTGGCTCAATTCATTATTTTTTGGACTGGAAGCAACAAGGACAGACATGGTTTACATTTAAAATAGTCCAAAAGATCTAATGATTTACTTGCCAAGACAATATGTTAGAAGCTAATGCATGTGCTACTCCTATGGCTACTAGTGCAAGACTGTTTTCAGGAGATAGTGATCGTTTTCTAATCCCAGCCTGTTTAGAAGTACTTGTAGGAGCGTTACAGTATTTGACTTTAACTAGACCAGATTTGAGCTTTACAGTTAACAAGTTAAGTCAATTCTTACAAGCTCCTACCACCCTTCATTGGCAAGCTTGAAAAAAAGTCCTGCGATATATTCAGGGTACTAAAGATCAGGGCTGATAAATCACTCCTGTTGTTCTCTTCAAATTGAGTGTTATGCTGATGCTGATGGGGAAGTAATAAGAAGATAGGAGGTCAACCAGTGGGTATTGTGTGTTCCTAGGTCCTAACTTAATCCAATGGAGCTCTAGAAAACAAAAAGTAGTGGCTCTTTCCTCTACTGAAGCTGAGTATAGGACACTTGCACACACAACCACTGAAATTGCTTGGCTGATAGGTGTTTACTGAATTAGGATGTCTTTTAACAAAACTTAGTTATATGGTGTGACAATGTGAGTGTGAGCTTGGCCTCAAATCCAATTTTTCATGCTCGTACCAAACACATAGAAATTGACACTATTATATTCGGAACAAGATTGGCTAATAAGGTTGCTGTTCAATATGTACCTTCTAAGTTACAAATTGCTGACATATCACTAAGCCTCTTCCTGCTGCTCAATTTGAAGAATTAAAAGCAAAGCTGACTATTAAATCTGACTAAATGCTGCAGTAAGTAAAAGTAAATTTCTGGTGGCTTTCTTTTGAGACTGCAGTCTACTTAATAAATAGAATGCCTACTGATGTACTACAACATACATCTCCTTATCAACTATTGTTTAAATTTCCTCCTGTGTATGATACCTTGAAGGTCTTTGGTTGTGCTTGTTTTCCTTTCCTAAGGTTTTCAATAAACATAAGTTTAGTTTCCATTCAAGTAAGTGTGTTTTTGTTGGATACAGTTTGATGCATAAGGGTTACAAATGTCTTAGCTCAGATGATCGAATCTTTATTACTCCTAGTGTTAGGTTTAATGAACATGAGTTCCTTTTCTTCTGGTTTCACCACTGTGAAATCTGTTCAGCCCGCGTCATCTGCCCTACATCTATATTTTTCCCTTTCATTTCCATCCATAATCCTACCAGCTCAGCTAGCTCTGGTTCTCCTGGAGTAGCCCGTCCTTCAAATGATTCTCCTCCAACAAGTGGTAAGGATTTACTCTTCTCCTCATCTATTATTCCTGTCATTCATCAATCTCCATCATCCAGTGCATCTCCACCATCAAATACACTGCCTATACCATTATCTAGTACTTCTCTACCATCAAATACACTGCCTGTACCTATATCATCATCCAGTGCATCTTCACCATAAAAAACACTGCCTATACCATCATCTAGTACTTCTCTACCATCACACGCACTGCCTGTACCTATATCATCATCCAGTGCATCTCCACCATCCAAAACACTGCCTGGTACTATTACAATAGATTTAACATCTTCACAACTTCCTAATCATTCAACAACTCCACACAACTTTCACAACACTGAATCAGCCTTATATAGTTCTCAAAAACCAGAATCAGTCATACACAATTCTCAAAGAAAAACATAATCAATCATACATAATTCTCATAGAAAAACTGAACCATCATGTTCCATTGAAATTGATCTGAACCTGTCCAAGTTTGCTGCCATTCCAAGCTCTTCAGAGGTGCCCATAAACACTCATCCTATGGTTACAAGAAGCAAATATGTTGCTCTTTTTCCCAAAACAGCATTACTAGCTGCTGCCTCCATAATACCTGAACCCAGCACTGTCCAAGAAGCCTTATCTAGTCATGAGTGGAAGTCAGCTATGCAAGCAGAGTATGATGCTCTACTTGCCAACCAAACCTAGTCTCTTGTCCCTTTTTCTTCGGAAATGAATGTTGTAGGGAATAAGTGGGTCTTTAGGACAAAGTTCAATGCTGATGGGTCACTGCAAAAGTATAAAGCAAGGCTTGTAGCCAAAGGCTTTCAACAAACCCCTGGCCTTGACTATTTTGAAACCTTTAGTCCAGTAATCAAGCCTTCCACAATACGGATTATTCTTACCTTGGCAGTGACAAACAATTGGGATCTCCGCAGGGGATGTAAAAATGCCTTTCTCAATGGCACACTAAATGAAGTGGTTTACATGACTCAACCTGTTGGTTTTGAAGATACTGCACAAACCCACTTCAGTTTGCAAGTTAAACAAAGCCCTTTATGGACTTAAGCAGGTCCAAGGGTCTAGTTGACAAGCTAAACAAGCTCTTCTACAGAAAGGCTTTGTTAATTCTATATCAGATTCGAGTCCGTTCATCTTGCATCAAAGTGGTCAATTACTTCATTTTGGTTTATGTTGATGACATATTGTAACCGGTTCAGTGTCTACATAAAACAGTTAGTGCGGAGCTTAATGACCAATTGCACCAAAACACTTGGCTCAATTCATTATTTTTTAGGACTGGAAGCAACAAGGACAGACACTGGTTTACATTTAAAATAGTCCAAAAATGCTAATGATTTACTTGCCAAGACAATATGTTAGAAGCTAATGCATGTGCTACTCCTATGGCTACTAGTGCAAGACTGTTTTCAGGAGATAGTGATCTGTTTTCTAATCCCAGCCTGTTTAGAAGTATGTAGGAGCGTTACAGTTATTTGACTTTAACTAGACCAGATTTGAGCTTTACAGTTAACAAGTTAAGTCAATTCTTACAAGTCCTACCCCTTCATTGGCAAGCTTGTAAAAAAGTCCTGCGATATATTCAGGGTACTAAAGATCAGGGCTGTGAAATCACTCCTGTTGTTCTCTTCAAATTGAGTGTTATGCTGATGCTGATTGGGGAAGTAATATAGAAGATAGGAGGTCAACCAGTGGGTATTGTGTGTCCTAGGTCCTAACTTAATCCAATGGAGCTCTAGAAAACAAAAAGTAGTGGCTCTTTCCTCTACTGAAGCTGAGTATAGGACACTTGCAACACAACCACTGAAATTGCTTGGCTGATAGGTGTTTACTGAATTAGGACTGTCTTTTAACAAAACTTAGTTATATGGTGTGACAATGTGAGTGTGAGCTTGGCCTCAAATCCAATTTTTCATGCTCGTACCAACACATAGAAATTGACACTACTTATATTCGTGAACAAGATTGGCTAATAAGGTTGCTGTTCAATATGTACCTTCTAAGTTACAAATTGCTGACATACTCACTAAGCCTCTTCCTGCTGCTCAATTTGAAGAATTAAAAGCAAAGCTGACTATTAAATCTGACTAAATTGCTGCAGTAAGTAAAATGTTGAAATGATGGCAAGTAGTGACTGAATCTGCTGTAGTAAAAAGTTGGCAGTAGTGAGTGTGACTGAATATGTGCAGTAAAATGTTGGCAGTAGTGACTGAATCTGCTGCAGTTAAATGTTGAATAGTGAGTTGTTTATGTTGGCTGTATGTTGTTAATGTGGCAGCGTTGTGTGTTGATTAATTGTTGTGATTGTTGGCATTTGGAAGATTGGTTAGTTATTGTGTTGCAGCTATTGGTTGCAAAGGCAGTAAAGTAATGAAGCAAAGGTTAAGTCTGATGGATGACAATAGTGATTGATGCATTAGGGCAAGTTGGTGTGATTGATGCATTATGGCAAGTTGGTTAGTTTTTTGCTGTTGATCGCAAAGGCAGTGAAGCAGTGGAATTTTACTCTGAAGTTGCTGTTGATAGCAAGATAGTAAAGCAGTGAAGTTAAGCAGTGAAATTGCTTTGGAGTTGTTGTTTTTGTGAAATGTTTGTTTTTGGTGAAGTTGTTGTTTTTTGGTTCTGAAGAGGGTTGTATGAAGCTTTACTCTAAGTGTTGGATTGGTATGTGGCATTGGCATTTGGTGATCAGTTACTCTGAAAATCAGTTTCTACTCTGAAGTTGTTACTCTGAAGTTTATGTTGCAGCAAACTTGAGAATATCTGCAGATTTTATAAGCAGAATTTATATGCAGTGGAATTTGTACTCTGAAGTTTATATTGCAGCAAACTTATGTTGAAGCAAACTTGAGAATATCTGCAGGTTTTATAAGCAGATTTATAAGCAGTGGAATTTGAGCTTCAGTTTTTTTTGCCTGAGCAGAATGTTAGCTGCAAGTTGAATTGGCAAGCTGAAGCTACGAAGTAGTTCAGCTTGAGGAGGGTGTTAGCAAGATAAAAACATGATCAAAACGCTGCCATTTGCAGTTTAAGTAGCAACCAGAAAAGCTGACGTTTTTACAGTTTAAGTGTTAAACAAAACTGTGTCATTTTTTACCGCTTCTTTCTTCTTTGTTTTAGTAAAGTTGAGCTGAAACTTCTTGCATATTTAAAGAGAAGTCTGCTGCGTTTTCGTGTATCTTTAATCAATAGAGAAAGTCTTTTTCTTCTCAGATCTTCACTTAAGCTTCAAACACTTTCAATTAAAATTCCACAAAAGGGGACATCACATCCATTTTGATATTTACTAAGTCTTAATGCTTTTGAGCACTACTTTACTCTTGTAAAGATATCATCCATCACCGTAAAGAGTTAACCTCTACATCCATCTTTTTTAAAAGAATAGAGGTGAATTTTCATATATAGAGTTTATTAAAAACTCTTAATATAGACATTTACGAGGCAAACAGTGAGCTCGAAATGTTTGGTCACACATAGCTCTCTCGCTCTAAAACTGAAACCATTAAATCTGCCAACTACTTGTACCAATTAAACTAGTCGTTAAAGGTGGGACAGACGTCTTCTCGACGGCAAGTCTGGTAACAGGTTGGCACCACTAAGACATGATCACACAATGTTTAGTGGTAACGGTGAAGACAACGAGGTTTGGCTATGGCAAACCAAACACTACAAAAGAGCTTTTAAATTAAAACCTACAAACACCTATTTTAAATTTTGTAAGTTTTAAATTTTTTCAATTTTAAACTCTAATCATGCTTAATTCTAGCATTATTGCAAAATGCAATAAGCTAAATCCATGTAGTCACAAAGTCACGAAATAATTACAGTAAATATGAGTTTATTATAGTAAAATAATCAACATACAATTTGTAATTCAAACAGAAGTTGTAGCCAGATACGAAAACCTTACAAACTAGACATAAAGAATACAACACAATAGCTGAATTCCTTTTGCATATTCTAAGGAGGAGCTTTCTTCTCAGTCAAGTACTTCCCAACGGTTTTGCAAGTGTTTCCATAGCTTGGTGTTCAATATAGAAGCAAGTTTGATAATTATCATCAACCTTATACTTTATTGTTGACCTTATAATACTTGATGTAAAATTATTTCAATAATTTGTGATGAGTTATATAGCGTTTGAAGCCTAGTGCTAAAAAATCTCTTCAATGGTTTGTGTTTCCTTCACACGCTTCTTATTATAACCTTTGTAATTTTTCCTTCATATAACCAACTCCAGGAGTTCCTGAAACAAAAACCAAAGAAGAATTAATATTTAATATTCGGTAGTCAAATGAAATGTTTGATAAATAATATGGATTAATTACCTGGTGGAAATGTACGTTTAGAAGTGTGCCAACGTGTCCATAACCTTCAAGGACTTTTACTGTTCCAAGTACATCTGGCAGAAATGTATTTATAATTGTGAACGACTTGAAGGCTGCATAGATATCCCACACCGAACAAGCCGTCGCAGCCACCACCGTATTCGCTACAACAAGCCGTGAATTTTGTGCTATGATTTGGTTTTTGTGGGGGGTTTTGTTATGGTAGGTATTACAATGGTTTTTCTGAAGAAAGAGTCAATAGATCTAAATGGGAAAAAGGCAAGGTTTGACTTTTAGTGGATCATAGGAATTTAAAGCTTAGTATGACATTCAACAGCCCATAATCGGTTGTCACAAAAATTAATAGTTAATTCATTTCCTTATATAGAATAGAATAATATATTCTGAAATTTAATTGAGTATGACTGAACAAATGTCAAAAAATATTCTTAGAACGATCAAATGTTACTTCCATGTATGAAATCGGCACCTCGACTCCACAAATAAGAATTGAAAGGGGAAGATCTGATGCTCTCAACATACACTTGAAGATCTTTGTTACAACTCCATTACAAAAGGTTACAACTTGATTAAATAACAAGATGGAATTATGAAAGAAGAAAAGTGTGTTATGTGAAGCATCAAACTCAATAAGAGGAAACTTTATCTCTTGGGATTTAACTCTAATCCCTTCAAAGGAATGGGAGCAAAGGGTTTATCTTAAAATGCATTCATGAAGTCAAAGGAAGATAATACTTCAACGACATCATTCATGAACTCGAATATGTAGCTAGCATAATTAAAAAATTGTAATATTGTCATTAATTTAAATAAATAATTATTAAAATAAATGAATTTCACAATTTATGAGGTTAGTTAACAATTTTAGTAATTAAATTATACCACCCAACTTGTATTAATGTTATCCATATTCAAATTCATGACTCATGCGATCAAAATGTTGTAAGTTTGTCACAAATCAAATATTTGTAACGTAATTCAACTCGGTACAAATAAATAAAATTTTTGATTGATGAATATAAGTTGATATTGATGAAAGATCTTGTAGAAACTAATTGAAACTAAAGAAGAAAGGAAAAATCTTGCGTGAAAAAAATGCTGTAACTTTTACTGATTTTTTTCTCTATTTAAAGAAGACGACCAGCTGTTTAATAGTTGGTATTTGCTAGTTAGTAAATACGGGTACGGCAAAAAAACGGTACGGGAATTATAGGGTATAATACGGTAAACGATAAAAAATACGTTTATAAAAATTCGGTCATAAAATTGGATACGGAAAAAAAAAACGGTACGGGTATATACGGGTTTAATAGGTGCATTGTCAATATACGTTTTGAAAAATACGGCATATCAATCTTAGTTAACACTTTATGGAAACTGGTTAAAATCAACATAACATTTCAAATGCAAAGTATTCAATTAACCATAACACAAATACACAATAATAACTGATATTCAAATTATAGTCTCCAGACTCAAACACAATATTTAGCCAAGATTCAACTATAGTATCAAATTAAACACATAAGTCATAACAGAATTGGGTTATGAGATGTGATAATTTTAACGCTGCTGATGAGTGATGAGCCCTCTTGTTTTTCAGGCCTGGGGTAAGGGGTTAAAATTAATCTATTACTATAATCAAACTATTTGACGTATGTTTATTATTGGTTATAATTGGATTATATAGTAATTTATTTATTGAATATAAGAAATAATTTTATTTTACAATTAAATAATAGAGAGTCACATATTAATAGGCTGAATGACATTTTCTCAACCTAAAGTTTGGCGAATCTATATTTTCCCACCCATTATTAAAATTCTTACGTTAATTTTAATGATTAAAAGATATTCTTGTCAGTCTAGTCTGCATAAATTTATTAAAGTTAAATACTTACCGTCCTAAAATACAAATAGATGGTAATTACCTTCATTAACTTGGAAATTAGTCACTTAAACTCTATCTTCAATTTCTATTAAAAATTATATTTTTATTAAAAATCAGGTTATTAAATAAAAGAAAGTTAAGTTTTATAAAATAAATAAAATAAAATGTATAAATTAATAAATAACCATTTTTAATAATTAAGAAAAAAAATCAAATTTAAAAATAAAAATATAAAAAATAAAATAAATTGCCCCAGCCTTTTACTTCTCCCACACCCTACGCCACAAATCAAAATCTCCAACCCCAATATTCCCCCAGCCCGTTTTATCCTTCTCCCACACCCCACCGCCACAAAATCCTCCACCCCCAATATTCTTTCAGGCTTTCAAACTTACCAGTACTATTTGTTCCCTTGCTTGCTCTTCGCTTTGCCGCTCAAAAAGACAAAGATTTCAGTCTAAACTAAAGGGGTTACGCACCTTCCCTCATCCCCAAAATCTAACAACCCTTGCGCCCCACCTTCATCATCTTTCGAAACCACTACGAACTGTAGCAGGGCCACCTCCTCTAATTTCTTTTCTTCTTTCTCTTCATTCTTGTTTTCCCTCTCTCACTGTTAGTTTAATGTTTTCATGGATTTGTTCATTTTCAAAGTGAATTTGATGGTTGTTTGGGGCGCATTGTGACTGTCGAAGAACTGAAGAAGGAGGACTGAACCAGATCTATTTTTATTTTTTGTATAACCCACCAAAACGACGTCGTTTTGGGGGTGTGAGATTTTGTTTTTTTTTTCAAAAATTCGCGAATAATTCGCGAATTATACGCGAATTATACGGAAAACCTTATTATACGCGAATTATACGGCAGATTTTATAAAATACGTATACGCGCGTTTTATACGCGAATTATACGACTGTCCGTATAATTCGCGTATAATACGCGTTTTTACTAACTAGGGGTATTTGTAACCAAACGCAGCGTTTTGGCTAGACAGACACTAAAAACACTGTGTTTGACTTACTTAGACACAATTACAAACGCACCCTCCTTTCTTTACAACCTTACAGATTACTCCTAATCCTATCTAATATTCCCTCTTAAGCTAGACTTTCTTACCTAAACAAGAAACATTCTCCTGCACTATATCTAATATTCCCTCTCAAACAAGACTTCTTCCTTCTGATTACAACTTCCTTTTACACCTGCATTGTCTGCTGTATCAGGCAACTGACGCATCCAGCTACTGCATTGACCACATGCATCAAAACTAATATCTCATTCAGCTTTCTACACTTTCTGCATTGCACTTCTTCAGTAGTCATTTTTTCTGCATTTTCTACATTACACTTCTTCAGTCTTCATTTTCTACATTGCACTTCAAACCTGCATTCATCTCACAGATTCATTCAGCTCACTTAATTCAATTTTCTGCATGTTACAACCACACTCATTCAACTAACACGTCCAGCTACCACATTGACCACATGCATCAAAACTAATATCTCATTCAGCTTTCTACACTTTCTGCATTGCCCTTTTTCAGTAGTCATTTTTTCTGCATTTTCTACATTACAGTTTTTCAATCTTCATTTTCTACATTGCACTTCAAACCTGCATTCATCTCACGCATTCATTCAGCTCACTTAATTCAATTTTCTGCATGTTACAGCCACACTCATTTTTTTCCTGCATTTTCTGTTCTGCATTAGCAATCATTGAACAGCAACCATGCATATTTCAACAACAACCATGCAAGATCTTCTGCATGTTACTACCACACTCATCTTTTCTGCATTTGCAACATAGAACAGTAACCATGCATTCAGCACACAGATTCAGTCAGCTCACAGATTCAGTTTTCTGCAGGTTCAGTTTTCTCAGCAACCATGCATTCAGCACACAGATTCAGTCAGCTCACAAAATTTAATTTTCTGCAGTTTCAGCTATTCAGTCAGCTCACACATTCAATTTTCTGCAGCAGCAACCATGCATTCAGCACACAAATTCAAAATTTTTTTTTCAGTTTCAGCTATTCAGTCAGCACACAAATTCAATTTTCTCCAGTTTTAGCTATTCAGTCAGCTCACAAATTCAATTTTCTATAGTTTTCAATGTCAACTGCATTATCGCTTAGTCAGTGCACTCAGGTAATTCTGTAGTGACATTTGACTTCTCTCGCAACAGTTGAAACCTAGCTCCAGATAAGGGTTTAGTCTACTTTCTAATACTTAAATGCAACATACTGCACTGCTATAGCCTTCCTTGCAACTAGTTCCCGCACATAGTGAACCTCAATTTCTATGTGTTTAGTGCAAGCATGAAAAACCGGATTTGAGGAGAGAGCCCCTGCACTCATATTGTCGCACCAGATCACAGGAGCATGCTTGATATCAACATTTAATTCTTGAAATAACTGCTGTATCCAGACAACTTCTGTGGCAGCTTGACTGAGGGATCTGTACTCAGCTTCTGTTGATGAAAGCAACACTACTTTCTGCTTTTTGGAACTCCATTGAACCAGATTTTTACCAAGGAAAATGGCATACCCACTAGTGGATCTGCGATCATTAATATCGCTTGCCCAATCAGCGTCGGCATAAGCTTCAAGCTCCAGATGTGAGTGTTTTATAAACAGCAGACCATGGTTCAGTGTTCCTTGAATATACCGTAACACCCTCTTGTAAGCTACCCAATGTGCTATGGTCGGATGCTAAAGAAACTGACTTAACTTATTCACTGTGCAAGCTAAGTCAAGCCTAGACAACGTTAGGTATTGTAAATCTCCAATTATGCTTCGATAAAATGTAGGTTGATCAAACAACTCTCTCTCTTCTTTGTTGAGCTTAGTTCCAACAGCCATAGGAGTAGAACTAGGATTACAGCCTGCCATATTTGTCTTTTCTAGTAAATCTTTTGCATACTTAGGCTGTGTAAGCAGCAGACCAGAAGCATTCCTTTTAACCTCAAATCCAAGGAAAAAGTAGACTGGACCCATCACCTTTAATGCAAACTAACTGTTCAAATCTTGAATCACCTTAGTTATAAGTTCAAGAGAATTTTCAGTTACCAAAATATCATCAACATACACCAACAAATAGACTACAACAGATCTAGCATTGTAGAAGAACAAACTTATATCCAAAGTGCTGTTTTTAAAACCCCAAGACAGGAGGGCTGTTTTCAGTTTGTCAAACCAGGCTCGGGGGGCTTGCTTCAACCCATATAAGGCCTTTCTCAGTTTTCAAACTTGTGCTGGAACAGTGGGTTGAGAAAAGCCTTCAGGGGGCATCATATACACGTGCTCCGTAAGATCCCCATTTAAAAATGCATTGTTCACATCCAGCTGATGAATCTCCCAGCTGTGATAGACTGCTAGAGTGAACATAATGCGAATTGTAGCAGTCTTGACCACTGGTGAAAACGTATCAAGGTAGTCTAGGCTAGGGGTTTGTTGAAACCCTTTAGCCACAAGCCTACCTTTATACTTCTGCAGAGTTCAATCAGAGTTAAGTTTGGTTTTAAATATCCATTTACAGCCAACAATGTGCATACCTTCCTCATATGGAACTAACTCCCATGTTTGATTCTCAAGAAGAGCTTGATATTCCTTCTCCATAGTAGCCTTCCATTCAGGGACAAACAGTGCTTCTTTAACTTGCTGAGGTTATTTGAGAATAACTTGAGTGGTGAGGAAAGCTTGAGCTAATGATTGTGCATGCTTGGCCTTAAGTCGTGTGACCATAGGATGTGTATTAGCAGAGGAAACTTCATGATTTGGTGCTGTTATGAGTAGAACTACTTCTAAATTAATGCCTTGATGAGTGTTGGGACTCATATCTAAAGCTATGTCATCGGTAGAGTATGAGGATTCAGCATGCACACATCCAGGAGAGACAGTAGATGTTATAGCCTGTTCATGGTATTGAAATGCAATAGGTAAAACATAACCTGGAGAGACAGAGGATGTGACAACCTGTGCGGGTTCTTGAAATTCAGTGGTAATTCTCCACTTATATTCTTTTCAGTAGTAGTCCTAGAACACACAGTGTTTTTATTAACATTTCTACCAGTACCTACTGGAAATTCAGTAGGTAAACTTGCAGCTACAGCCAGGTTAGTAGGTCTACTTGAAGAAACTACTGTACATTCAGGTATGAACCATGCAGAACCAGAGTCAGACTGTATGTTTGGTACAGAACCAGCAGACCCAATGTCTGTAGTATCATCAAAACCATATTTGAAGGGAAACTCCTCTTCATTAAACTTCACCTATTTGGCTACAAAAATTCTCCCAGATTTGGTCATACATTTATAGCCTTTATGAGAAAGACTATAGCCTATAAATATACATTTTTCAGTATGAAATGAGAGCTTATGTTTGCTATACGGTCTGAGGTATGGAAAACAGCTGCATCCAAAGACTCTAAGATCAAGATAATTGGGTTCATGCTACATCAACACAGTGAGAGGAGACACAAGATTGAGAACAGTGGATGACAGTCTGTTAAGCAGATAGACTACTGTGGAGAAGGACAACCACCAAAAATTTAGAGGCATGCTAGCATGAGCTAGGAGAGATAGTCCAAATTTAGTAATAATCGGTGTCATCTTTCTATCTTTCCATTCTGCTGGTGTAAATAAAGGCAGGGATGTCTAAACATTATACCATGCAAGTTGAGATACTTTGAGAAAGACCTAAACTCCCCACCCCAATCAGTTTGTAGACTTTTAATCTTAGCATTGAATTGTTTTTCAACAAATACATGAAATTGAGTAAAAACTTCAAATGCTTCAAACTTGACTTTGAGTGGGTAAATCCATGTAAATCTACTGAAATCATCCAAGAAAATTATATAATATCGGTACCCTTCTCTGGACAATATTGGGGCAGGTCCTTATAAGTCAGAATGTATTAATTCCAATGGAGCCTTTGCTTTTGATAAAGACACAGGAAAGCTGCACTGTTTTAACTTCCCAAACAAACATGCTTCACAAACAGAATTTGCATTGTAATCTGATGAATGTTTTACATTCAGTTTATTTAATAGAACTCGTAAGGACTTAGCACTAAGGTGCCCAAGTCTAGCATGCCACAGTAATGAAGAGGCAGATACATCATCAACACTCTTGCAGGCAAAAATCTTATTTGATACAAATGATGAAATGACAGCTTTATTAACTACTGGACTTAAAACATCTTCTGAATTATTCCTAGAGTGCACTTGATAGCCAAATCGAACACCAGAATTGGTAGCAGTAAATGGGACATTAGGACTAGCAGTAGCAACAACAACATTAGCAGCAACTATAGGACATTGTGATGGAACATCTAACTGGTATAGACCATCCTTAACTATACCTTGAAGTAGTATCAATTTGTTACTTCTATCCTTTATCACCCAATAATCAGAATAGAAATCTACTATCACATTATTGTCCCGTGTTATTTGCGATATACTCAATAAATTCTTGGCAATTTTTGGAACAAATAAAATCTTTTGAAGATGCACAACTCTATTTGAATTAAGTGATGGAATTAACAGTGTACCTGTATGAGTAATCTGCAGAGATTCTCCATTCCCAACCTGAACCTTGGAACCACCTGAATAGTTGGTCCTATTCACTATTTGAGATGGATCAGCAACCATGTGATTGGATGCTCCTGAGTCCTTGTACCAGGACTGATCCTTCACAGTTTGTGGTATTGCCATCTAAGAACCTGAAGCTAAATTCACATCAGGATTTGCAACAAGATGAGAAAAAACTGTCTGAACTGGAGAACCAGCAGAATGTGACTGATGTTGATGTAGTCCTTGAGAAAGATCCATTAATAGTTCCAGGTGCACACTAATTTCTCAAGGGTCCTCCATAAGCAGTATAATCATGATGAGCTCCAACATCATTATAAAAGGACCTATCCTGAAAATTTGTTCTAGCAAAAAAGGCTTGTGCATGTGTAGGGTCATTGGATGCTGATGGAAATGGGGAATGAGCTAAACTAGGGGCAGAAAATGATTGATTATGCCCTGCATTAGGAAATCCAAATGTAGAAAAACCCTGATAGTCCTGATCAAATCTATGGTAGCAGTGAAGAGCTGATTGGCCAAGCTTCCCACACACTTGACACATTAATCTTGGCTTACTATAGCCTCTTCCTCTTCCTCTTCCTCTTCCTCTTCCTCTTCCTCAGCCTCTAGGAAAAGGCATAAAACCTCCAGAGAAACCTTGAGGTGCACTATTATAAACCATACGATCATACTCTGTTCTGTAGTGACCCAGTTGATTCAGTCCTTGAACTGCATTATAGTGTTGAGAATATCCTGGTCCAAAATTAACACTCTGAGGAAGTTGTGATTGTTGAATTGTCATACCACCTTGAGGTTAGGCATTTGCTGCTGAAGTTATCATACTAGGAGACTGATTTACCACATTTCCTAAACTATTCTGAGCACTAGAGCCAGGTCCTTCAACTACACTACTTTTAGAGGCCATTAACGCTGATGACATTTGTTCATGAAAATGCAGCAATGCACTGGTCTGTTTCTCCAAACACATTTCATGCTTATGGAGCAGAAATTGTGCTTCTTGAATACTTGTATGACTGACATTAGATACAAGATTGGCTACTACTGCATCATACTCTGAGCCTAACCTATCCAATATGTACAACAATAGTTCTTCATCACCAATGTGAACTCCACTATCATTCAATTCATCGCCTAACTCCTTCATTGTTAAAATATAGTCATTCATTGCTTTGTGACTCTTTTTTAGTAACTTGTAATAAGTTCCTAAGATGAAGAATTCTAGCCTTTGAGATGACTGAAAATGTAATTCAAGTGTGTGCCAAATTTCATACGCACTATTACATTTTGATACATGTCTAAACATAGATTCTGAAATTGATGAGAGTAACCAACTTACTAAGAACTGATTAGTTTTCTTCCAATTAAAGTATTTAGGGTTTGGTTATTTAACAGAATGTTCAGTACCTTCAACTTTTTCCATTACAAACAGAGTAGGGCAAGGATTAGTACCTAAGATGTAGCTATCTAGCTCGTGTGAGGCTAAAGCTGGTAAAATTTGAGAACGCCAGTAGTTGTAGTTCTTCTCTACCAGCTTTACAGACAAATTCAGAAGTGATAAGTGACCTGTGAATTGTTGAGATCTGCCATTACTAAGCTGCTCTGCTTCAATTTTGGACGAATTAGCAATGGATTTGGAGTTCATGTTTGCCATCGACGTTAGTCTTTGGCTTTGATACCATGAAAGATCTTGTAGAAACTAATTGAAACTGAACGAAGAAAGGAAAAATCTTGCGTGAAAAAAATGCCCTGTAACTTTCTACTGAATTTTTTCTCTGTTTTAAAGAAGACGACCAATTGTTTAATAGTTGGTATCTATAACCAAACGCAGCATTTTGGCAAGACAGACACTAAAAAAGCTGCGTTTGACTTACTTAGACACAATTACAAACACACCCTCCTTTCTTTACAACCTTGCAGATAACTCCTACATCCTATCTAATAGATCACATAATTGTTATTATGATTTTTTATCAATCAAAGTTGATAACCACCTAATAAGTAAATCCGTAAACTGATTTTGTGGCAAGATTGTGGGATGCACTATGTTTTGCTGTCATAACGTATCTAAGTAAAATTTCTTTTCCAAATTTATATAAAAGAATCCTACAATTAATAGAAAGGTAGAATTTCAAATAATAATTAACTTCATACCGGTTGAACTGGTAATCAATTAAAAGGAATCGACAATTAACGCAATTAGATAGGAATTCATTGACGATTAACACATTTAAATAAAAATCAAAATAAAAATAGACAATTAATCTCAGTTAAATAAAAATAATATTCATGATCAACCACTATACTCATTCCTTATGACTTTGTGCTCATTACAGGTGAAGGATATTATTAAGGATTACAACAAACAATGACAACGACATTATTCATGAACGCAATTAAAAGAATATATTTGAATCATTTTATTCATTGATATATCAATACTTTATTAGATCATGTAGAGAAGTCATATGTTGGTCGTACCTCATACCTATTGTCAAACATAATTTCTTAAGCTATACTATAAACCACTAGTTCTAGGGGTTATTAGTGAGGTTTGCTTTCTTTTTGTTTTTTTAATTTAATTATGTCCAAATTCAAAGGGTTCATTCTACATGCTAACATTTTCGTATTCATATATATATATATATTCAATTGAATATTAATAAAACTATATTAGAAAAAAAATATAAAGCAAAATAGTTGTTATTGTTGTTATGGGATAATTACAAATGATTCTGTGTCACCGTTGAAGAATATATGATTAAATTGATGAGAGAGTATAAATTTTAAAAATGATTTAATTCATTGATTTGTGGTATAAATGATGAAGTAGTCGCATGCTATTCTAGATTTTTTCTTGAAGGGATAGAAGTTGTGATTTGATTAAAGTTGCAGCAATACCTTGTGAATTAATTTGTAATAATTAGGTGAGAAAGGAAACAAGAACAAAGTAATTATGAAATTAAGGATGGCAGTTTAAAAATCATGGTCAAATTGTAGATATGTCCAAGTCAAAGGGTCAGTTTTTTAGTTATCAAAGAAATGTGGATCAGCTATAATATTAATGAACGATGTCATTTTGTAAAAGTAGTTAGAATTGGCTAAAGTACATAGTTCATCAATAAGCCGTTTATCTTGTTAGTCTGTTTACTCTTTAGGGGGCGTTTGGATCATATAATATTTTATTATAAGGGTAAGTTATTTTAACGAAAAGAAAGATCACCTTGAAGATTACTGGAAATATTTAGAAAATGTATTTGGTTGGTTTGAATAAATTGATGAATCATATGTTTGGTTGGGAGGATGAATGTGTAGGTATGTTATATAGATTACTAAATTGCCCTCATTTTAAATATTAATATAAAAGTATTTTTTATTATTATCTTTGAATCAATTTTTTAAAATTGAAATTTTGCGAAAACACCCTAGCCATATAAAGATTTAATTTATGACAAAATCACCTCTACCTAGCCCAAGCCACTGCTGACAGCAAGAACCACCACCAGCCGCCACCAGCAATCGATAGAATGGCATACGATTGGCCGTATATGGCTAATCAATTACAAGCTGCCATGTTAGGATTGTGAGAAAAAGTTTGTGAGAGAGGGTTGTTAGTGTAGCATTATTCATTGACTTTAACAGGCTTAATAATTAACAAAATTAACTGCAGAAAAGCAAAACAAATAGAACACAATTTTTTTTTTTTTTTTTTTTTTGAAGGCAAGCCATTTTTGTTGCAGTTTGTGTTTAAAAAATTTGTTGAGTTTATTTACTAAGAAGGAAATATTTTCCCTTGTTAGCATCGAGTACTTAACGGCTCTAACTAGTGTAGACCCAGAACATTACGTAAAGGGGACATCACATCCATTTTGATATTTACTAAGTCTTAATGCTTTTGAGCACTCTACTTTACTCTTGTAAAGATATCATCCATCACCGTAAAAGAGTTAACCTCTTACATCCATCTTTTTTAAAATGAATAGAGGTGAATTTTCATCTATTAAGAGTTTATTAAAAACTCTTAATATAGACATTTACGAGGCAAACCAGTGAGCTCAAAATGTTTGCGTCTACCGTATGCTCTCTCGCTCTTAAAACTTGAAACCAATTAATCTACCAACTACTTGTACCAATTAAACCAGTCGTTGAAGGTGGGACAGACGTCGTCTCCGACAGCAAGTCTGGTAACAGTGTTGGCACCAATGAGACATGATGTACACAATAGTTTCAGTGGTAACGGTGACGACGACAAGGTTTGGCCACGGCAAACCAAATACTACAAAAGAAGCTTTTAAATTTAAAACCTACAAGTGAAACAGATGAAAAATAAAGTGAAATAGATGAAAAACAGAGACTGGAAACAGATCTGAAAAATCATGAACTACTTTCTTTTGTTACTAAAACAGTAGAACATACAGTGAGTGCTTTATACAAAGGAGAAACTGAGCAAAACCAAAATGTCACAGTTTTAAAGCTGTGAATTTATACAATATCAAGAAATTACAATAAGGACCTTAGTTTGTCCTTTTTTTTTTCATATTTTGGTTAACATTCTCCTTGAAACTGGACTCTCCTTTGCTCTTGCTATCTCTTTGCTGCACTTTTTTTGAGCTCTCTTTTTGTAAACTGTAGTCATTTCAATGTAGCAAAATAGCAACTTCAACTTCATTTCAATGCTTCAGCAAAACAACAACTTCAACACTTAAATTATAAACTGTAGTCATTTCAATGCAGCAAAAACAGCATCTTCAACTTCATTTCAATGCTTCAATAAAACAGCAACTTCAACACTTAAATTGTAAACTGCAGTCATTTCAATGCAGCAAAATAGCAATTTCAACTTCATTTCAATGCTAACTACAGTCATTTCAATGCAACAAAACAGCAATTTCAACTTCATTTCAATGCTTCAACAAAAACAGCAACCTCAACACTCAAAACAGTAACTTCAACACTTAAACAGCTATTTTTAAAGCCACTTCAACTATAGAGCAGCTCAATTACAGAGGAGTCAATTCAACTTCAAAAGCACCCTTTTCCATATTCAACTTCAACTACCATTTCCACTTCAACACACCCTTTCCATATTGATTCACCATCACTACTACTACTTCAGATTACCACATTTCAACTTAACACAAAACTTCAATGACACAAAACTGCTACTACTGCAATTTCAACACAAAAAAACTACTACTGTAGATTTGCAACAATCACTTCTCAATACAACTACTACTACTTCAGATTACCACATTTCAACTTAACACAAAACTTCAATGACACAAAACTGCTACTACTGCAATTTCAACACAAAAAAACTACTACTGTAGATTTTTTTTTTTTTTTAACATTTCAACACAAAAATGCAACAATCACTTCACCATCAGAACAGTTGCAACTTCAAATTACCCATTTCAACTGAACAACAAAAAAAAAAAAACCTCAATAGCCACTTCAGTTCTCCATATTTCAGTTCATACTTACAGGCTATGGAGTGTCAACAACACAAAGTTTTTGCTACTTCAGTTCCCCATATTTCAGTTCATACTCACAGGTAGCATTAAGCACTATTTTTATCACAACAAGTCACCATATTTCAGTTCATACGTACAGGCTGTGGAGTGTCAACAACACAAAGTTTCTGTTTCAACTCTTGAAACTAAGTAATGGAGAGGGCTTTGGTTAACACATCAGCAATCTACAATTTTGAAGGAACATACTGCACAGCAATCTTTTTTGCTAAAACTTGATCCCCGATATAATGAGTGTCAATCTCTATATGCTTTGTCCGAGCATGAAAGACGGGATTAGAAGCTAAGGCACCAGCGCTGACATTATCACACCAAATTACTAGACAAGAATTGAGAGATATTCCCAACTTAGAAAACAGACTTTTTAGCCACGCCAATTCAGTTGCTGTATGTGCCAATGCTCTATATTCAGCTTCAGTAGATGATAAGGCAACCACTTTTTGCTTTCAGGAGCTCCACTGAATCAAATTTGCCCCAAGATATACACAATACCCACTGGTGGACCACTTGTCATCCAAGTTACTGCCCCAGTCAGCATCTACATAGCATTCAAGGTGAAGAGCAACTGCTGGTCTGAACTAAAGACCATGGGACTGTGTTCCTTTAAGATATCTCAAAACCCTCTTACAAGCTTGTCATTATAGCTCAGTAGGTGCTTGAAGGTACTGGCTTAGTTTGTTGACTGTAAAACTAATATCAGGCCTTGTTAAGGTTAAGTACTGAGAGCACCAATGGTACTTCTATACAAACTGGGGTCTTTAAATAACTCACTATCTATGGCTAAAAGTTTTGTACCAGCAGCCATGGGAGTGGGGCAGGAATAAGCATCTTGTATCTTAGTTTTTACAAGCAAATCAGTAACGTATTTAGTCTGTTTCAAGTGAATTCCCTCATGTGTTCTAGTTGCTTCCAAACCAAGAAAATAGGTCACTGAACCAGGTGTTTTCAAGGCAAACTGAGTATTTAAGATTTCAGTCAGTTGTAGAATGGAAGAAGTGTTGGATCCAGTAATTAAGATGTCATCCACATAAATGAGGACATAAAGAACTTGAGCATTATCCTTAAGAATGAATAAACTGGAATTTGAAACTGAATTCTTAAAGCCTTTTTCCAACAAGGCTTGTTTGAGTTTATCAAACCATGCCCTTGAAGCTTGTTTTAGGCCATAAAGAGCCTTGTTTAGTTTGCACACATATGAAGAAAGGTGAGGAACTTCAAAACCTTTAGGCTGCCTGATATAAATAGTTTCAGCCAATTGACCATTAAGAAAAGCATTATTTACGTCTATCTATTGAATGTCCCATCCGGAAGAAACAGCAAGTGTAAGAATGATTCTAATGGTACTAGGCTTAATAACCAAGCTAAAGGTTTCAAAGTAATCCAACCCAGGTGTTTGTTGGAAGCCTTTAGCAACTAACCTAGCCTTATATTTAGAAAGTGACCCATCAACATTGAATTTTGTCCTGAAAACCCATTTGTTACCAAATACATTCATATCGGCAGTCTTAGGAACTAGACTCCAGGTTTCATTTTGCATTAAATCATTAAACTCAGCTTGCATAGCCTCTTTCCACTCATTACTAGCAAGAGCTTCACTTACTGTCAAGGGTTCAAGTTGAACAGTGGTTGTAGATGATGTAAGGGCAGTATAAGGCTGTACAGGGACTGGTTTTATTGTTGAGGATTCAGGTTGTGCAAAAACAGTTTTTGTTGTGAAAGATTCAGGTTGTGTAGTGGTGATGATAGACCAAGTTTGGGCAGTAGAAGGTTGTAAAGAGGATTTAGACCTGGTGATCATTGGGTGTGAACTGATGGTCATGGGTAAAGAAGATGAACGAGGAGCAGAAAATTGTGATGGAGTTAAATCTACTACAAGAGAGCAACTAGAAGGTTGAGAAGAGTGCTGTAAATTGGACTGATTAGTAGGCAAGGATAATGACTCACTGGTTGTACAATTGGTCTTGAAATGGGTGAAATCAACCTCAAGAGGGCAGGTGGATGAAGGTGTGTGAATTGTAGTGGAAGCTGACCCTGTAACATTTGTATCAGAAGAAGTTGGACCTAAAATAGTGGAAACATCTATAGGGACAGCAGTATGATGTGATGAAGACAAAGGAACAGCAGAATTAAAGTTAGTGCTGCAAGGAATATTAGAAGAAAATTGAGGTGCTGAGATTGAAGTTTGAACTGACTTACCAATTGTTGGATTGGGATGTGGATCAGGACTAGCCACTGCAGAAGAGACTTGCCACTTATATCATGTGGGTGCTGAACAGAAACATAATAAAAACTAGGAATAGAAGGGGTGGTTTCTTGTGAATCAAGTGGTGTAACAGTAGAATGAGAGTGAGACTGATTAGATTTAGTGGCAAAAGGAAATTCTTGTTCATTAAATTGGACATTAGGAGTGATATAAATTTTCCCTTTAGAATTCAAACATTTATAACCTTTATGCACTAAACTATATCCAACAAAAGTACATTTGGATGAATGGAAACTAAGTTTGTGTTTGTTAAAATCTCTTAGAAAAGGAAAACAAGTGCAGCCAAAAAATTTTAAGTTCAGAATAAACTGGTGATCTGTTAAAAAGCACTTGATAAGGTGAAATGTGGTTTAAAATAGCAGTAGGCATTCTATTAATCAAGAAAACTGCAGTATCAAATGCAAACCACCATAAATGCAGTGGCATAAAGGCATGAGCAAGTAAAGTGAGACCAGTTTCTGCTATATGTCTATGTTTGCATTCACTTCTTCTATTTTGCTGGTGAACATGAGCATAAGAGTGCCTAAACTGAATACCAGCAGTAGCAAGATATGACAGTAGACCCTTATATTCTCCACCTTGATCGGACTGAAGACATTTAAGCTTACAATTAAATTGTCTCTCAACCAGGTGGTGAAACTTAATAAAAACATAATTAACTTCAGCTTTTGTCCTTAAGGGAAACAACCAAGTAAAGCGGCTGTAATCCTCAATAAAGTGGACCTAGTATTTGAACCCTTCTAGCGAGGTTAGTGGGGTTGGTCCCCATACATCACTATGCACTAACTCAAGTGGGTGTGTAGCTCTAGATTGAGACAAAGGAAAGTGATTTCTATGCAACTTACCTAATCTATAGGCATCACAAAAAGGCAAGGCAGAAACTGATCCTAAGGCAGAAACTGATCCTGAAGGTTGTTTATCCATAGATGATAGAATATTGTGTAACACATCTGAGTGAGGATGTCCTAGCCTATTTACCAAAGAGATAGCATATGTGTTTTGGTATTATTCACATGAAAAGTAGCAGGTGTACTATGTGATAGGTTAGTACTGTCTTTAGAGAGTGCTTTGATGCCTAACTGTGATGAGATAGGAAAAGTATCAGTACTATAATTATGCAATGCAGTAGCAGAGAAGTCATCACCAAGATTATGCAAAATAGTGGAAGCAATTAAAGAATCAGAATTATTCAAGTTTTGTGTTTTATTAACAGGAAAAGAATTACAAGCATGCAGGACAATATTACAATCATCAGAGTGAACTTCAGAACCTGCTATCTTATTTCTAGTATAACAAGAGTAATTCATATATTTTTCAGTACATTTATTATCACTAGACTGATTAACTGATGTAACAAATGACTGAGGAAAACAAGGACCAGAATTATCAAACATAGCAGGTGAATGAGAGGAAAGAAATCTAGATGGAATATGTAACTGATATAAGCCAGCCTTAAGTCCTCCCTGCAGTAGTGTTGCCCTGGTAGCCTTGTCCTTAACAACACAACAATCAGAGTCAAATTCAACAATAACATGGTTATCTTGAGTGAACTTAGATATGCTAAAGATTTTTAGTGATCCTAGGAACACACAGTACATTTTTTAGATTAAACATTTAGAATGTAAGGTATTAGGCAGGAAAGTAGAACCAATATGGGTAATGTGTAAGGACTCACCGTTGCCAACTTGTAGTTGCTCAACTCCATTATAATTTCTACTGACAGTTAACTGATTGAGATCAGAGGTTACATGGTCAGTGGCTCTAGAATCCATGTACCAGGCTGGATCAACAGGAGCATTGAAATTGGGTGTGACTTGTGCATTACAGGATTGACTGGGAGATAGAACATGATTAGACACAAAGTAAGCTTGGTTTGGTGTATGAGGTAGATTTTGGGACTGTTGGCTGGGAACATGGAACCCTTGCTGAGTATGAGTGAAAGGAGGCCTTTTTTGGGAGTCATTATAATTCTGTTGAACCTGAAAATCAGTAGCATTGGCTAGTTGAGTCTGTGATTCATAAGGAATATATCCAGGCCGTAGTTGTGTACCATAGGAATTATTAGTAGGAATACGAAGTTGCTACTATTGAATAAAATGGGACTATTGTGAAGTTGGACGACTGTTGTATCCAGAATTAACAGGATTAGATATGCCAAACTGAGGAGAAGCTCCAAATTGTGGTTGAGTCCCATTGTAAGAAGAGTTGTAGCGATGATAGCATTGTATGGCCGTATGACCAATCTTATTACAGACTTGATAGATTGGCCTCCCTCGACCATTAGATCTTCCTCTGCCTCTACCACCAGAGTTGTATCCTGAAGGCCTGAACTGATAGGAAGTAGGTTGTCCATATATAGAACTAGTGTCTAATGAATGGATCTGATGACCTTGATAAACTGAACTAGCATGCATTGGGTAAAACTAAGCTGAAAACTGAGTTCCCGGTAGTGACACATTAGTTACACCATTAGATGTTGTAGACATATTAGACAACCCAACAGGTGTTGTAGGCATCTTGTTTATGGTGGTCAGAGAAGACTAACTTTGTGCATTGTTGAGGGAAGCTATGTTGATTGAGCCTCCATGAAAATCTACAAAGTTAAACTTTTCAAGCCTCATTTCATATTTCTGAAGTAGAAACTGAGTTTCCTGTAAGGTTCTAGAATCAAATTTGGATTTGATTCTAGAAGTTAGGTTAACAACCACAGCATCAAACTGTGGACCTAACCCATCCAACACATACTGAAGGAGCTCTTCATCGGTAATCACTTGACCACTTGTAGACAGGTTTTCAGCTGTACTTGTCATCTTTTTAACAAACTCACTGACACTGAGATTTCCTTTTTGAGTTGATTGAAGTAGACTCTTTAGGTGTAAGGCTCTGGCTTTGGAGTCAATTAAAAACTCATTCTCAAGCGTAAACCAAACTTCAGTAGCGAATTGACACTTCGACACAGTGGAAAACATATTTTCAAAAATTGAAGCCAAAAGCCAAGTGACAAGTAGTTTATCAGTTCTTTTCCAAGCTACATAAGCTGGATTTATGATTTCTTTAGCTAGGTTTTCAGCTGATGTTCTATCATTTAGCTCAATTGAACATTTAGGATCAGTAAGAATAAATGGTGGAGGCCATGGAATTGAACCTGTCAAATGTTCTTCAAGCTCATGTGCTCCTGCCGCGAACAGAATCTGAGAATGCCAAAACCTATAATTGTCTGTATAGCTATCTCTTGTCAATTTGGGGCTGACGATTTGCAGATTTGACAGAAAAATTGAGACCTGAGGATGAGCTGAGCAATGAAGACTTTTCTCCATGCTTTTAATTTGATTATCAGGAGGAATCGTAGCCATTTGACGCTTGTCGTCAGCTCTGATACCAAGTGAAACAGATGAAAAAGAAAGTGAAACAGACAAAAGCCAGAGACTGGAAACATATCTGAAAAATCATGAACTGCTTTCTTTTGTTACTAAAACAGTAGAACATACAGTGAGTGCTTTATACAAAGGAGAAACTGAGCAAAACCAAAACGTCACAGTTTTAGAGCTGTGAATTTATACAATATCAGGAAATTACAATAAGGACCTTAGTTTGTCCCTTTTTTTTTTTTCATATTTTGGTTAACAATAGACACCTATTTTTAAATTTTGTAGGTTTTAAATTTTTTAAATTTTAAACTCTAATCATGCTTAATTCTAACAATTATTGCAAAATGCAATAAGCTAAATCCATGTAGTCACAAAGTCACGTAATAATTACAGTAAATATGAGTTTAATTACAGTAAAATAAATCAACATACAATTTGTAAATTCAAACATGAAAGTTGGAAACCAGATACGGAAACCTTACAAACTAGACATAAAGAATACAACACAGTAGCCGAATTCCTTTTGCAGATTCTAAGGAGGAGCCTTCTTCTCAGTCAAGTACTTCCCAACGGTTTCTGCAAGTGTTTCCACTAGCTTGGTGTTCACTATAGAAGCAAGGTTTGATAATTTATCATCAACCTCATACTTTATTGTTGACCTTATAATACTTGATGTAAAATTATTCTCAATAATTTTGTATTGAGTTATATAGCGTTTGAAGCCTAGTGCTAAAAATCCTCCACCAATGGTTTGTGTTTCCTTCACACGCTTCTTATTATTAACCTTTTTAATTTTTTCCTTCATATAACCAACTCCAGGAGTTCCTGAAACAAAAACCAAAGAAGAATTAATATTTAATATTCGGTAGCTCAAATGAAATGTTTGATAAATAATATGAATTAATTTACCTGGTGGAAATGTAACGTTTAGAAGTGTGCCAACTTGTCCACCACCTTCAAGGACATTTACTGTTCCAAGTACATCGGGCAGAAATGTATTTATAATTGTGACGACTTGAAGGCTGCCATAGATATCCCACACCGAACAAGCCGTCGCAGCCACGACCGTATTCGCTACAACAAGGCCGTGCATTTTGATGCTATGAATTTGGTTTTTTGATGGGCTGGTTCTTTGTTATGGTAGGTATTTACAATGGTTTTTCTGAAGAAAGAGTCAATAGATCTAAATGGGAAAAAGGCAAGGTTTGACTTTTAGTGGATCATAGGAATTTAATAGCTTAGTATGACATTCGACAGCCCATAATCGGTTGTCACAAAAATTAATAGTTTAATTCATTTCCTTATATTAGAATAGAATAATATATTCTGAAATTTAATTGAGTATGACTGAACAAATGTCAAAAAATATTTCTTAGAACGATCAAATGTTTACTTCCATGTGTGAAATCGGCACCTCCACTCCAACAATAAGAATTGAAAGGGGAAGATCTGATGCTCTCAACATACACTTGAAGATCTTTGTTACAACTCCATCCTACAAAAGGTTACAACTTGATTAAATAACAAAGATGGAATTATGAAAGAAGAAAAAGTGTGTTATTGTAAGCATCAAACTCAATAAGAGGAAACCTTTATCTCTTGGGATTTAACTCTAATCCCTTCAAAGGAATGGGAGCAAAGGGTTTATCTTAAAATGCATTCATGAAGTCAAAGGAAGATAATACTTCAACGACATCATTCATGAACTCGAATATGTAGCTAGCATAATTAAAAAATTGTAATATTGTCATTAATTTAAATAAATAATTATTAAAATAAATGAATTTCACAATTTTATGAGGTTAGTTAAACAATTTTAGTAATTAAATTATACCACCCCAACATTGAATTAATGTTATCCATATTCAAATTCATGACTCATGCGATCAAAATGTTGTAAGTTTGTCACAAATCAAATAATCGTAACGTAATTCAACTCGGTACAATATAAATAAAATTTTTGATTGACGAATATAAATTGATATTTGATGGAAACATTTAATTGATCACATAAGAGTTATTATGATTTTTTATTAACCAAAGTTGATAACCACCTAATAAGTAAATTTGTAAACTGATTTTGTGGCAAGATTGTGGGATGCACTATGTTTTGCTGTCATAACGTATCTAAGAAAAATTTCTTTTCCAAATTTATATAAAAGAATCCTACAATTAATAGAAAGGTAGAATTTCAAATAATAATTAACTTCATACCGGTTGAACTGTAATCAATTAAAAAGAATCGATAATTAACGCAATTAGATAGGAATTCATCGACGATTAACACAATTAGATAGGAATTCATCGACGATTAACACAATTAAATAAAAATCAAAATCAAAATAGACAATTAATCTCAATTAAATAAAAATAATATTCATGGTCAACCACTCTACTCATTCCTTCTGACTTTGTGCTCATTACAAGTGAAGGATATTATTAAGGATTACAACAAACAATGACAACGACATTATTCATGAACGCAATTAAAAGAATATATTTGAATCATTTTATTCATTTTATTCATTGATATATCAATACTTTATTAGATCATGTAGAGAAGTCATATGTTGGTCATTCCTCATACCTATTGTCAAACATAATTTCTTAAGCTATACTATAAACCACTAGGTCTAGGGGTATTACTATTAGTAAGGTTTGCTTTCTTTTTGTTTTTTTAATTTAATCATGTCCAAATTCAAAGGGTTCATTCTATATGCTAACATTTTCGTCTTCATATTGATATATATAAGAATATTAATAAAACTATATTAGAAAAAAAAATTATAAAGCAAAATAGTTGTTATCGTTTTTATGGGATAATCACAAATGATTATGTGTCGCTATTGGAGAATATATGATTAAATAGATGAGAGAATATAAATTTTAAAAATGATTTAAATTCATTGATTTGTGGTATAAATGATGAAGTAGTCGATCCTATTCTAGATTTTTTCTTGAAGGGATAGAAGTTGTGATTTGGTTAAAGTTGCAGCAATACCTTGTGAATTAATTTATAATAATTAGGTGAGAAAGGAAACAAGAACAAGGTAGTTATGAAATTAAGGATGCTGTTTAAAAATCGTGGTCAAATTGTAGATATGTACAAGTCAAAGGGTCAGTTTGTCGTTTTATCAAAGAAATGTAGTTAGAATTGGCTAAAGTACGTAGTTCATCGGTAAGTTGTTTATCTTGTTAGTCTACTTCACTCTTTGGGAAGCGTTTGGATTATATAATATTTTATTATAAAGGTATGTTATTTTAACGAAAAGAAAGATCACCTTGAAGATTACTGAGAATGTTTAGAAAATGTGTTTGGTTGGTTCGAATAAATCGGTAAATAATATGTTTGGTTGTGAGGACAAATTGGTGGGTATGTTATGTAGATTACTAAATTGCCCTCCTTTTAAATATTAATATAATAGTATTTTTTATTATTTTTTTGAATTATTTTTTAACCCCCTATATTTTGAAATTTTGCTAAAACACCCTAGTCATATTAAGCTTTAATTTATGACAAAATCATGTCTACCGACCCTAAGCCACTACTAGCAGCCAGCACCACCGCCAGCCGCAACCTACAGTTGACGGTATGGCGTACGATTGGCCGTGGATGGCTGATTGTGCGTCGGCAAAGCCGAAAATGGCCATGGTTCACAAATCCATGGCCAAAAAAAAGCTAGATCTATGGCCATTTCACAGCCATATCTTTGGCCATTAAACGACCATAGAAATGCTAGATCTGGCTGCTTCCGATCCATGGCTGGAAAAGGTCTTACTGGGGCACAGCTTGACAGATCCCGTCAGTCGTGCACCATTATAGGGACTAACGCCGGTGGCCGGCGATGGTGAATCACAGCTAGCAGTGGTCTTAGGTGGTTGGGGTATTTTATTAACTTTTTTGTGGATAGGGTGTTTTAGCTAATTTCTCAAATATAGAAGGGTTGGAGTAATTGTTATTTGGTAGACATTTAAGGGCAATTGTGTCTGAAATGGTTTTTAATTAAGGCCAAAATGGGTAGAAAAATTATTACCTCGGTAATATTTTATAACACCCCTTGACAAGGTAATAAGATTATCCCCCCCGCCCCCCCCAAAAAAAATCTTAGATTACTTGCAAACCAAACACCAGAATCTTGCAAAATAAACAAAGATTACCCCTATTATCTTATATACCCCCAATCCAAACAGCCACTTACTCACATATAAAACGTGTATTGTAACTATTGAACTTAATCAATATAACACATTGAGAATCGAGTTTGTAAAACTCCATGGCTATGTTTCGTTTGTGCTATGGGCAGATAACTTTTGTTATCTATCTTTGATTCTAGACATTCTTTTGTTTGTTTTGACAACAATATAAGATTACAAGAATGTTTCTTTCCCAATAATGAATATTGTTGGTCATTTTGGGGGTTATCAGATTACCTAGTCAAGAGGTTTTAATCTTTTTTTAAGAAATTTTCCCTTGAATAAAAGCCATTTCGTATTGAATTTCCCCAAATGTCTACCAAATAACAATTAGCCCAGACCCCTTACATTTGAGGTCATGCACCGTTTCGATGATTGCTGCCAGTAGTCGGTGGTGGTCTTGGGTGATCAGGGGTATTTTGTTAAAATTTACACTTTGTTATTAGGTGTTTTAGCTAAATTTCCAAATATAGCGGGTTAAAAGAATTATTTAAATAATAATAATAATAATATTATTATAATGATATTAAAAAGGAAAGGCAATTCAGTAAAAGCTTCTATTGATAATATTTTATTCTTCTCAACTAAACATCTTAACTATTTATACCCACTAATCTAACCAAACATATTGATATAACATTCCCCCATAATCATCAAGGTAATCTATCTCACTGGTAATCTTACATTTTCAGTAATAAAACATTCCTTGAACCAAACACACCATATACGACAAATATTCCTATAGGAGAGGGGGGGGGGGGGGGGGGGGGGGGGGGGGGGGGGGGGAGGGGGGGGGGGTTGTTGGTGTTTGTTGAATAGGAAACTATAAAAATAATTGTGGAATAAAAACTTCCACTAGCCAAACAAGTTATGAGCAAATAACACCAACAAAGATAGACAATAAATGAGAATGATGCTAAACAATAAGGATAAGCAATGTTAAGCAATAAATGAAAAAGAGTTATAAATGTAAGCAATGAATGAGTGCAAATGATAATGATGCTTTGTAATACTTTCTTTCTAGCTAGTATACTCGGAAAATAAACAGTATTATAAGAAAATATATAAATGTATATATACATAGATGAGTAAGAAATAATGGACCCTAATTTTTCTTTATACACAAATCTTTACTTAATATAATAAAGTCTCAAAACAGTAACTCGACAGTGTTGCCAAACCCTTCCGCTTCTTGACATTCCAAGCGACCGTAATCTCATCTATTACCTGCAAAAACATTGAAAACAACGGGGTGAGTACTAATTGCTTAGTAAGTAAACCCACTATGCTACCCTTCTACCCACTATGCTACCCTTCTCTTTCCGTTGATTAAATTCTGAATTTCTTTCCTTACATCACACTTCTCTATTCTCTCTCTGTTCTTTCTCTATTTTTCTCTGTTCTCTCTCTATTCTTTCTCCATCCTTTCTCTGTTTTTCTCTATTCTTTCTCAATTTCTTTCTCTATTCTTTCTCTGTTTTTCTCTGTTCTTTCTCAATTTCTAATTTCTCACTATTCATGATAATAAGCATAGTATTATGCATGGGTATGATGTAAATGCACAAATGCATAGAATGTCCATTTTCTTTTCTATTTTTCTTATTATGTATTTCTTTCTTTCTTTCTTTCTTTTCTTTTCTTTTCTTTTCTATTCTTTCGATTCTTTTCTTTCTTTCTATTCTTTCTTTCTTGCCGATCAGACTCGGTTGACGCATGATTTGGAACCCTGGCCGTGTGAGTGTATTCTCTAATTCTGGGTACAGTCCTCATCCACATGCACTTCTAACGGACTGTACAATTTTTCTTTCTGAATTCTGAGGCCGCTCACTAAAGGTGGCGTGCATGTGGGTCTATGTCACTCATGGGTTCCCCATCACAACAACCTTCTCTTCTTTTATCTTTTTACACTTCTTTAAATAAAAATTCAGATTTGAATTTCTTTAATATTCTCATTTCTTTCCATTTACTCTTTAATGTTCTTGAATGCTTTTTCATGCTCTTATGAGTATGTATGCATGTAGATGGTTTCATGCTTATAATTCTTTCTAAATTCACATGTTTAGATGCAATAATGCAATATGGAATGCAAACATGTCATTCTCTATCATCTACAAACTCATCTGAACATAACACATAATCATACTCATACATGCACTTCTCTTTGACATTTCATCAAACAATTTATGTGCACACATAAGCTCTAAATTGGCTACACTTCTACTTCTCTTCTAAGCAACCAAAATTTGGAACAAAATCCTCTAAGATTAATGCCAAACCTGTCTAGGATTTACACTCCATAATTTCTACTTCAATTCCTCCATAATTCATCCAAACTCTCATCAAACATCAAATACACAAACACTACTTCTCATGGATAAATTATAACCATCATTCAACATCCATTCTATCAACAATTCTTCATATAAAAACATATATATGCATAAAAGAAATTCTCTACACAATATTGCTTCAATCATAACTAGGGTAGGATTTACTTACCTTAGATGTGAGCAATCCAACACTTTAATAATCTTATTTGATCCAACTCTCTTTCTCTTAAATCCTATGAAGACAAATCATAAGAATTCAACACTTTAAAAATTAAAACTCACTTCTTAGTGCAAGGATATTACCTAAGGATGCTTGAGATTGAAATTCCACTAAAAATAGCCCAAAATCTATGAGTTTCCCCTGAAAAAGAATTGAAGAAATTGAGAGAATTTGGGGATGAAGGTGGCGTGAAAGTGGAGGAAGAATGGCTAGGGTTTCATTCTTCAACTCTTGATATAACATAATATTATTTATAGTTTCCCATTTTACCCTTGCACTTTCTATGAAATTCTATCTATGTCCCTTGGTCAATTACCATAATGCCCTCATTTTTATTGCATTTTCCATGAAATTCTATCTCTTTTCACTCCCCACACTTTCAACTAATTATGAGTGAAAAGACCATTTTACCCCTAATGACAATTTAAGGGATTTTCTTCACATTTTTTTCAAGATAACCTTAACAAAATTCAACTAAGAGTATAAGGGCATAAGTAAAGCTATGTACCTTAATATTACAATTCCACACCCCACCCCACCCCCCCGGCAAGAATTTCGTCCTCGAAATTCAAATGAACAACTCAGGATAGAGGTTACACATATCTTGCTCTAACTCCCATGTTGCTTCTTCTACCTTATGATTCCTCCATTGGACTTTTACGAGTGGAATACTTTTGTTTTGGAGCTCTTTAATCTTTCTATCTAAGATCTGTATTGGTTGCTCCTCATAAACGAGATTCTCTTCTAAGTCCACTTCTTCTACTTTTAATATATAGAAGGGATCACTGACATATCTTCGGAGCATCGAAACATGGAACACATTGTGCACCCTATCCATATTAGGTGGTAACGCCAACTTATAAGCTACCTTTCCAACTCGTTGCAGCACTTCAAAGGAGCCAATGTATCTAGGTACTAACTTTCCTTTACCACCAAAACGTATTACCCGCTTATAGGGGGAAACTTTAATAAACACTTTGTCACCCACTGCAAATTCCACATCTTTTCTTTTTAAATCTGCATAGCTCTTTTGTCTATCTTGAACTTGCTTCATTCTACGTCGGATCAATTAGATATCTTCTATCATTTTCTGGGTTATCTCCGACTGAAGAGCTGTATGTAATTCATCTTTCTTTTCTACCTCATCCCAATGCAATGGAGATCTACATCGCCTACCATACAAGGCTTTATAAGGAGCCATCTTAATTGTAGACTGATAACTGTTATTATAGGCAAACTCCACCAACGATAACATATCATGCCAAGTCATACTATAATACATACAACATGCCCTCAACATATCCTCAAGTATCTAATTTTTTCTCTCAGTTTGGCCATCTGTCTGAGGATGGTATGTTATACTAAATGCTAATCTGGTACCCAAGTTTCTCTGTAGATTGGTCCAGAAAGCTGAAAAAATCTGGAATCTCTATCTGACCCTATGGTCTTAGGCACACCATAGAGTCTAACTATCTCCTTGACATAGATCTAGGCCAACTGATCTAAGGCAGTGTTATCCTTTACTGGAAGAAAATGGGCTGATTTCGTTATTCTGTCTACTATCACCCATATCGCATTATACCCCTTTTGAACTCTTGGAAGGCCTGTGATAAAATCCATTGCTATACTTTCCCATTTCCATTTAGGACTGCTGAGTGGCTAAAGCAAACCTGAGGTCTTTGTTGTTTTGCTTTCACCTGTTAACAAATCAAACATTTAGTCACATAATCTCCAATATCTCTTTTCATACCTGGCCACCAATAACTTTTCTTTAAATCTTGATACATCTTGGTTCCTCTAAGATGAACAGTGTATGATGTATCATAAGGCTCCGTAAGAATCTTTCTCTTCAACTCAGCATCTTGGGGAATGCATATACGATTCCAGAAACGGAGGACACCATCTAACAAGTGGAATTCTGATATCTTGCCCTCAATCACTTGCTGACTTATTTTTTGACACCACTCATCAACAACTTGTTTTTCTTTAATCTCTTCTAGTAAAGTAGGCCGAATGTCTAACCTGGCAAGCCTTCTTGGTATCACCTCTATTTGGTCCTTGATCAACTTGCCCAATAACTCTTTCTGTCTTGTAAGTTGAGACAAGTAGGCCTTTCTACTCAAGGCATCAGCTACTACATTGGCTTTTCCATGTTGATACTTAATTTCACAATCATAATCCTTTACCAGCTCTAACCATCTCCTCTGCCTCATATTCAACTCTCTTTAGGTAAAGAAGTACTTCAAGCTTTTATGATCCGCATAAATGTTACTCTTTGCTCCATACAAATAATGCCTCCATATTTTCAGTGCAAAAACTACAGCAGCCAACTCTAGATCATGCGTAGGGTATCTCCTCTCATACTCTTTTAACTGACGAGAAGCATAGGCTATTACTCTACCCAACTGCATCAATACTGCACCAAGTCCCTGAAATGAGGCATTTGTATAAATATCATAATCTACACCCTCCTATGGTAACATGAGAATAGGAGCTGTGGTCAATCTTCTTTTTAACTCTTGAAAACTTTCTTTACAGGCATTTGACCAAATGAAAGGAGTTCTCTGTTTGGTAAGAGCTGTAACCAGCTTACCCAACTGAGCAAACCCTGCTACAAACTGCCTATAGTAGCCTGCTAGCCCCAAGAAACTTCTAACTTCATTTACCATCTTTAGTTGTGTCCATTCCAAAATCACTTTTACCTTAATTGGATCCACTGATATACCTTCCTTTGAGACGGTATGGCCTAGAAAGATAACTTGATCTAGCCAAAACTCACACTTAGAAAATTTGGCAAACAGCTTCTTATCTCACAATCGCTATAGCACAAATCTTAGGTGTTCTTCATGCTCCACTTCTACCTTAGAATAAACCAGGATATCATCAATAAATACCACTATGAATCGATCAAGACAATCCTGAAACACTCTATTCATTAAGTCCATAAAGACTTCTGGGGCATTGGTTAATCCAAAAGGCATCACCACAAACTCATAATGCCCATATCTGGTCCGAAAAGCAGTCTTGACAATATCCAGCTTTGCAACCCTTACTTGGTGATAACCGACCTCAAATCAATCTTTGAAAACACGGTTGCTCCTTTCGGTTGATCAAACAAATCATTTATGCGAGGTAATGGGTATTTATTCCTCATTGTCACTTTATTTAATCTCTATAATCTATACACATCCGTAGAGATCCATCTTTCTTCTTCACAAATAAAATTGGAGCACCCCAAGGAGAATGACTAGATCGAAAATTTTTGAAGCTCGGCCGGGGCCATTCGATAAGGGGCTTTAGAAATTGGTGTGGTCCTTGGTGCTAGTTCAATACTGAATTCTACTTCTCTTTCCAGAGGTAAACCTAACAAATCTTCTGGAAATACATCTAAAAACTCTCGGACTACTAGCACATTCTGAATCTCTGGTTGTGGGACATCACTACTGTGCACTACATGAGCAATATACCTTGAGGACCATTTTCTTAGCATCTTTTTGGCCTTTACACTACTAATTAACATACTAAGCTGGTGACCCTCACCAAAATTAAACTTATCTCCATCATCAAGATTAAATCTTGCTTTATTCTTCCGACAATCAATCTTTACTCCAAATCTCCTCAAGAAATCCATGCCCAAAATAACATCAAAATTGGGCATATCAAATACCATCAAATCCACTGGCAACTCCCTTCCATGGATCACTACGGACTCCCCTGGAAACATCTCTTGAGTTACTACACTAACACCATCTGGTAACTCTATCTTAATGGGACAATCCACTCTAATAGGTTTCAAACCTAATCTTTCTAAAATCCCATGTGTAATAAATGAATGTGTGGCTCCAGAATCAATTAATCCATAAAGGGGAACTAGATGAAATAATAACTGATCGGTAACTACAAATGGTCTAGCTTCAGCTTCACTCTAAGCTACTATAAACACTTGAGCATTGGTACCTTTAGGTGTCTGCGCTATGGGTGTAGGGGGGGGGGGGGGGGGGGGGGGGGGGGGGGGGGGGGGGGGGGGGCTTTGCAATCTCTCATCGTATGCCCTGGGTGTTGGCATCTATAGCATACATTTCGGCCCAAATCTTTAAGACACTCCATAGAATGATTTCTTCTATACTTCTTGCATTGGGGAACTTCACCAATTCTTGGCCTTTTATTCTGCCAATCCCTTCTGTTCTTCTTGGGTTGAAATCTTTTCTCATTTCTCACCTCTCCATTAGTAGGGGCATCAGTTCTATCTCTCTGTGGAGCAAGAGGTGGAACACTAGGGGCTCCTACGGATGGAGTTGCTGATGCAATTCCAACCAATTTCTAGCAACAAAACACAACAAAATATGCCACAAATTCAAGCTTAAATTTGGCCAAGTACATTACAAGAACAATGTCACACTTACTTGCAATTTTGGGTCGAGACAAGTAGGAACACTTCAAGCATAAAGGAATTCTCCACAAACCTGAATTGATTCACTACCAAATCTCCTTGCCAGGCCTTAAATAAAGAATACACAACAAGAACACTAAGTTCTCTCAATGGTTAAACCAAATTTTTGATATTTCATAAGCTAAGTATTACAAAGGAGAATAGTTGCCTTTATATAGGCAATTACAAGGCTAAATAGGTAATCCACAAATACAATACAAAGAAATAAAATTAACAAATATTACACAAATAATTACAAGCCATTCATTCAAAAAACAAGACCATACCTATTTAATGCAAAAGGGACATGATTCCCTAATTTTAGGATCCATGTCTTTAACCACCCCATTAGTTGAAAAAGCTCACTTTATTAGCCCAGAACTTGATCAATGATCCTAATCAAGTCTACTAATAAGGGTGTAAGAGTTTGGGCCTTGAGAATCTTGCAAATGGATCCAATAAGGGTTCATCTTAGCTTTCCCTTTTGGAATGAGACTTGGGCTGAATGGGTTCACTTCAACACTTGGGCTTCTCTCTTGGTGGGTTGAGCTTCCTTTGTTGGGCTTGGACTTGGAATGGTTTGGGCCGAAATGCTTGGGCTCTCTCCCCCCTTGGAACTTGGTTGGGCCAAATTTCCTCCATTGCTTTCCATATTCCACAATCCAAGTGTTTTAGGACTTGGAATGAAACTCTTTGATTCAACCGAATTTTAGGACGTGTAATTCCTTGTCCACTCATGTTTACAAGTGTTTTAGGACTTGTAAACGTATCATCCTCCCTGGGTTGAGAAGGATTTGCCCTCAAATCCAAATCGTCCTCCAAGTATGGGCGTAGATCCCCCGCATTGAAGGTGGCCGAGACTCCCCCATACTCACTAGGAAATTGCACTTTATAAGCATTATCATTTACCCTCTCAACAATCTCAAAAGGTCCATCAGCCCTCGGAGCTAATTTACTCTTTCTCTTACTTGGAAACCTCTCCTTTCTCAAGTGAATCCAAACTAAATCCCCCAGTTGGAAAAGCTTAGGCTTTCTATGCTTGTTTGCGTTATTCTTGATCTTTTCATTTGATTTTTCTATTTGAGCTCTCACGGTTTCATGGAGTTTCTTCATTTGCTTCAACTTCTCATTAGCATTCACACTTGGCTCAAAATCAAGGGGTAAGGAAGTGAGATCAAAAGGATAAGTGGGTTTACTCCATACAACACCTCAAAAGGAGTGTGACAAGAAGTAGAACTAGGACTCCTATTGTAGGTAAATTCAGCATGTGCCAATTGCAAATCCCAATCCTTTAAATGCTTACTCACTAAACTCCTTAGGACATTACCCAACACCTTATTCACCACTTCGGTTTGACCATTGGTTTGAGGGTGGTGTGAGGTGCTAAACATTAATTTTGTCCCTAATCTACCCCATAAACTTCTCCAAAAAAGACTCAAGAATTTTGCATCCCTATCAGAGACAATGGTCCTCGGAATGCCATGAAGTCTCACCACTTCTCTAAAGAACAATTCAGCAATTTTGGAGGCATCATGTGTGGTATGGCATAATATGAAATGGGCCATTTTTGAGAACCTATCAACCACTACCATGATGGAATCTTTTCCCCTTTGGGTCCTAGGCAATGCAACCACAAAATCCATGCTAAGGTCCTCCCAAGGGTGCTCAGCTATGGGAAAGGGTAGCTATGGGCCGGCCTTGAATTGACTCTTAGCTCTTTGACATGATCCACACCTTCTATTGAGAGCTTGAACATCCCCTAACATCTTAGGCCAATAAAAATATTCTTTGATGGTTTCTAAAGTCTTAGTAACCCCAAAGTGGCCTGCCAACCCACCACTATGTGCTTCCCTCATAATTAGTTCACTAAAACTACCCTTAGGGACACATAATCTTCTACCCTTGAACAAGTACCCATCATGCATAATATAATTTTCAAAACCAGGTTTCCCACATTCAGTTATGCATGTTTTCATCTCCAAATCTTCCTCATAACACAACTTCATTAATGCAAAACCTAGAACTCTAGAATCAAGTAAAGAGAGTAAGGCTTGCCTTCTAGAGAGTGCATCAACTACAACATTGTGTGCTTCTTGCTTGTAATTCAGTACAAATGATAAGGATTGGATGAACTCAACCCATTCAGCATGTCTTATGATGAGTTTGCGCTGCCCATTGATGAACCTCAAAGCTTGGTGGTCTAAATGGAGGACAAATTGTTTCGGCTGAAGGTAGTGACTCCAATAGTCAATTGCTCTCACTATAGCATAAAAGTCCTTATCATAAGTGCTATATTTCCTTCTTGAATCACTAAGCTTCTCACTAAGGTATGCTATTGGCCTCTTGGATTGATTCAACATTGCCCTAATGCCAACACCACTTGCATCGCACTCTATTTCAAACACTTGGTTGAAATCCGATAAGGCAAGGATGGGAGCTTCACACAACTTCTTCTTAATCAAATTAAAAGCATCATTTGCTGCCTTAGTCCACTCAAAAGATCCCTTCTTCAAACCTTCAATTATGGGAGCCATAATGGAACTAAAATTAGGCACAAACCTATTGTAGAAAGAGGCTAAACCATGAAAACTTCTAACCTCCGTAATTGAACCAGGTTTAGGCCAACTATGAATGGATTCTACCTTGGATTGATCTACCTTAATTCCTTCTCTTGAAACTACATAACGCAGGAAGCAAATTACCTCATAAATAGCTCACATTTTTCAAGCTTAGCATACAACTTTTTTTGCCTCAACAATTCAAGCACTAAGCTAAGGTGTTCTACATGACTATCCTCACAAGTACTATATATCAATATATCATCAAAATATACAACCACAAATTTTCCAATGAAAGGCTTGAGTACCTCATTCATTAACCTCATGAAGGTGCTTGGTGCATTGGAAAGGCTAAAAGACATCACCATCCATTCATACAATCCTCCATTGGTCTTGAATGTCATTTTCCATTCATCTCCCTCTCTCATTCTAATATGATGGTAACCACTTCTTAGATCAATTTTTGAGAAGATGGTTGGACCATGAAGCTCATCCAACATGTCATCCAATCGTGGTATGGGATACCCATATTTGATAGTTATCTGATTGATGGCCTAACTATCAATGCACATCCGGTAAATGCCATCCTTCTTGGGCACAAGCAAGGCTAGAACTGAACCAAGGCTCATGCTCTCCCTCACAAATCCCATGGAAATCAACTCCTCAACTTGTCTTTGAAGCTCTCTTGATTCTTTGGGATTGCACCTATATGTCGGCCTATTGGGAAGAGGATCACCGAGATCCAAATCAATATGGTGTTCTATTCCCCTAAGTGGTGGCAAACCCTTGGTAACTCACTAGGAAAAGCATCCGCAAATTCATCCAAGAGATGGTGAACTTTCAGGTGAAATTCAAGTTGCTCTCTCTCTTGGTTTGTCTCGGCTTTAAGGAGGGCAATGAGAGATTTGTGTTTTAGGAAGGCTTTCTCTAATTGGGTGCTGTTCAGGAAAAGGGTTTTCTAGGTTGGTGGCTTGGCTGGTGTTTGGGAAAGTGTTTAGGAAGTTGTTTGTGTGGGAGCTTGGACAATGGCTTGGGGGAGGGCTAAGGTTGCAAAGGTAATGGTCTTCTTGTTGAGCTTGAATGAGTATGTATTCTTGCGGCCATCATGGATCACTTTTCTATTATATTACCATGGTCTTCCAAGTAAAAGATTGCAGGCATCCATGGGAATGATGTCACAAAGTACCTCATCCGAATAGCTCTTCCCAATGGAGAATGGTACCACTACTTGCTTGACTACTTGTCTGGTGTCTCCATTGCTCAACCATTATAGCTTGTATGGGTGAGAATGATCCACAACCAGCAGCCCCAATTTCTCCACAAGTTTGGTGGAAGCAATATTGGTACAACTCCCACTATCAATGATCATTGAACAAACTTTCCCCTTGATAGTGCACCTTGTATGGAACAAGTTCTTCCTTTGGTTCTCTTGAGGGTTTACTTGAGTATGTAGCAACTTCTTGAGCATAAGCATTTCTCCACTATCAGCTTCCTCAATAACCTCATTCTCACTCTCATTTACTTCCTCTTCTTCGCTAGAATCCCTTTGACAAGCATCATCAATCTCATTTAGCTCTATAAGAGTCATAACTCTTTGGTTTGGACAATTTGCTTGGAAGTGTCCATAAACTTGATACTTGAAAAACTTCTTGTTCTTCAAATCAAGCCATGGAGCATCATTCTTCACAAAACCTGTTTTCTCCTTTGGTGCTTCATTGGCTTTGTTCTTATCATAAGCCGTAGGTGCCATATACGGTTTGGTGTAGGAAGGTGAACCCCTTTGGTAGTTACTTTCCTTAAAGAGTTTCTTGGGGGCCAAGGACTTCATGCTCTTCAATTGCTTTTCAATCCTTGTGGACAGCTTGCAAACATCCCCAAAGGAATGGTAAGTTTGTAACTCAAGCTTGTATGCAATGTCCTTACTCAAACCGCCGATGAACCTTGCAATTGTATGCTCTTTCTCTTCGGGAATATCACTTCTCAACATCAACCCTTCAAACTCCCGAATATACTTTTCAACCTTTCTATCTCCTTGCTTCAAATTATGGAGCTTAAGATAAAGGTCTTGCTTGTGATTATTGGGCAAGAACCTTTTCTTCAACACTCCCTTCAATTTCTCCCATGACCTAATTCTAGTCTTTCTTTCTCTTTCTCGCTTCTTCCTTATATTTTCCCACCACAAGGAGGCATACTCCTTGAACTTCAATATGGCTACTTTACATCTCTTTTCATCATTGTAGCCCTTAAATTCAAATACCCGTTCAATCTCACGCAACCAATTGATGAAGTCATTTGGGTCAAGACTTCCATTGAATTCGGGTAAGTCTACCTTAATACCCCTATCATCATCAAATCTCCTCCTCCTAGGTGCCTCGGATTCAGTAGATGAATCAATACTGTCTCCTAAGTTTTTCATATATAATGGTGTCTTAAGGATGGTTCTTTGGTGGTAGTGTGGTCGACCCTCCCGTTGGGGTGGTTGTGGGGTTTCTTCAAAGATGGGTTTGGGTTGGGATAGGTTAGCAATATCCTTAGACATGTTGACCATTAATTCCATCATGCTGGACATATTCCTCTCTACTTTATCAAGTTCCTCTTGAATTTTTAGGTTGGCACTCTCCCATGGTGTTGGGGGTGTATTTAGGGAGGAATGGGCTTTGTTTGCCATGAGAATTGGGTGAAATTTGGCTACTATGAACAGTAACTCTGGATGAACAGTAACTTTTTGAATGTTGGAAAAATTGAAAAGTGGGAGGGAAAGGTCAAGTGTGTAAGTTTTGGTGATTTTGGTTTTAGTGAAAGTAATCTATGAATAGTAATATATGAATAGTACCCTGTGAATAATAATATGTGATTAGATTAAGGAATGGTGTTTAATTATGGAGATGGGATTAGGTTAATTAATTGTGTTTAGGGTTTGGTTAAAGGTTAAAGTTGATTTGGTTGGGAAGGAATGGGTTTAGTTGACTTTGGAGGGAATTGGTTAGGGTTTGGTGAGGTGGCAATGGACTTGGTTAGAAGGGAACAAGATGTAAGGGAGTTGGTTGGGGAAATAGTGTTTGAGGAAAAAGAAAAGAAAGGTTCAACCACTTGTAAAATAGAGGAAGAACAACCTAAGCTAAAGCACTTCCAAATCCGGAAACATAACTCCAAATTTTCGGCCAACTACAATCATTCAACCATAAAACAATTCTACTCCACTTCACAACCTATGCTCTGATACCAAATGATCCAATTCCAACCAATTTCCAACAACAAAAAACAACAAAATATGCCACAAATTCAAGCTTAAATTCAGCCAAGTACAATACAAGAACAATGTCACACTTACTTGCAATTTTGGGTCAAGACAAGTAGGAACATTTCAAGCATAAAGGAATTCTCCACCAACTTGAATTGATTCACCACCAAATCTCCTTGCCAAGACTTCGATAAAGAATACACAACAAGAACACTAAGTTTTCTCAATGGTTAAACCAAATTTTTGATACTTCATAAGCTAAGTATTACAAAGGAGAATAGTTGCATTTATATAGGCAATTACAAGGCTAAATAGGTAATCCACAAATACAATACAAAGAAATAAAATTAACAAATATGACAAAAATAATTACAAGCCATTCATTCAAAAAACAGGACCATACCTATTTAATGCAAAAGGGACATGATTCCCGAATTCTAGGATCCATGTCTTTAACCACCCCATTAGTTGAAAAAGCTCACTTTATTAGCCCAAAGCTTGATCAATGATCCTAATCAAGTCTACTAATAAGGGTGTAAGAGTTTGGGCCTTGAGGATCTTGCAAATGCATCCAATAAGGGTTCATGTGGGCTTTCTCTTTTGGAATGAGACTTGGGCTGAATGGGTTCACTTCAACACTTGGGATTCTCTCTTGGTGGGCTTGAGCTTCCTTTGTTGGGCTTGGACTTGGAATGGTTTGGGCCGAAATGCTTGGGCTCTCTCTCCCCTTGGAACTTGGTTGCGCCGAATTTCCTCCATTGCTTTTCACAATCCACAATCCAAGTGTTTTAGGACATGAAATGAAACTCTTTGATTCAACCAAATTAGCAAGTGTTTTAGGACTTGTAATTCCTTGTTCACTCATGTTTACAAGTGTTTTAGGACTTGTAAACGTATCAGCTGCTGGGGTTATCTTATTCACAAATATTTCTGCCCGTAAGGCTCGTTCCAAAGCTTTATTGTATATCTGAAGGGGCTGGGCACCGGCCATCACATCTCGGGCCATTTTTGGTTTCAGCCCATGCACGAACTTATCCCTTCTCAATTCTACCAACTACTTGTACCAATTAAATCAAATTTTTATTTTTATTTTTGAATCAATTTTTTAAAACTAAAATTTTGCGAAAACACCCTAGCCATATAAAGCTTTAATTTATGACAAAATCACCTCTACCTAGCCCAAGCCACTGCCGATAGTAAGCACCATCGCCAGCCGCCACTAGCAGTCAACAGAATGGCGTACAATTGGCCGTATACGACTGATCAATTACGGGAGCAAAGGGTTTATTTTCAAATGCATTCATGAAGTCAAAGGAAGATAATAATTCAACGACATCATTCATGAACTCGAATATGTAGCTAGCGTAATTAAAAAACTGTAATATTGTCATTAATTTAAATAAATAATTATTAAAATAAATGAATTTCACAATTTTATGAGGTTAGTTCAACAATTTTAGTAATTAAATTATACCACCCCAACTTTGTATTAATGTTATCCATATTCAAATTCATGACTCATGCGATCAAAATGTTGTAAGTTTGTCACAAATCAAATAATCGTAACGTAATTCAACTCGGTACAATATAAATAAAATTTTTGATTGATGAATATAAATTGATATTTGATGGAAACATTTAATTGATCACATAACTGTTATTATGATTTTTTATTAACCAAAGTTGATAACCACCTAATAAGTAAATCCGTAAACTGATTTTGTGGCAAGATTGTGGGATGCACTATGTTTTGCTGTCATAACGTATCTAAGTAAAATTTCTTTTCCAAATTTATATAAAAGGATCCTACAATTAATAGAAAGGTAGAATTTCAAATAATAATTAACTTCATACCGGTTGAACTGGTAATCAATTAAAAAGAATCGACAATTAACGCAATTAGATAGGAAACCATCGACGATTAACACAATTAAATAAAAATAAAAATAGACAATTAATCTCAATTAAATAAAAATAATATTCATGATCAACCACTATACTCATTCCTTCTGACTTTGTGCTCATTACAGGTGAAGGATATTATTAAGGATTACAACAAACAATGACAACGACATTATTCATGAACGCAACTAAAAGAATATATTTGAATCATTTTATTCATTGATATATCAATACTTTATTAGATCATGTAGAGAAGTCATATGTTGGTCGTACCTCATACCTATTGTCAAACATAATTTCTTAAGCTATACTATAAACCACTAGGTCTAGTGGGTATTACTATTAGTGAGGTTTGCTTTCTTTTTGTTTTTTTAATTTAATTATATCCAAATTCAAAGGGTTCATTCTACATGCTAACATTTTCGTATTCATATATATATAGATTCAATTGAATATTAATAAAACTATATTAGAAAAAAAAATATAAAGCAAAATAGTTGTTATCGTTGTTATGGGATAATTACAAATGATTCTGTGTCGCCGTTGAAGAATATATGATTAAATTGATGAGAGAATATAAATTTTAAAAATGATTTAAATTCATTGATTTGTGGTATAAATGATGAAGTAGTCGCATGCTATTCTAGATTTTTTCTTGAAGGGATAGAAGTTGTGATTTGATTAAAGTTGCAGCAATACCTTGTGAATTAATTTGTAATAATTAGGTGAGAAAGGAAACAAGAACAAAGTAATTATGAAATTAAGGATGACAGTTTAAAAATCGTGGTCAAATTGGAGATATGTCCAAGTCAAAGGGTCAGTTTTTAGTTGTCAAAGAAATGTGGACCAGCTGTAATATTAATGAACGATGTCGTTCTGTAAAAGTAGTTAGAATTGGCTAAAGTACATAGTTCATCACTGAGCCGTTTATCTTGTTAGTCTGTTTACTCTTTAGGGGGCATTTGGATCATATAATGTTTTATTATAAGGGTAAGTTATTTTAACAAAACGAAAGATCACCTTGAAGATTACTGGAAATATTTAGAAAATGTATTTGGTTGGTTTTAATAAATTGGTAAATCACATGTTTGGTTGGGGGGATGAATGTGTGGGTATGTTATATAGATTACTAAATTGCCCTCCTTTTAAATGTTAATATAATAGTATTTTTTATTATTATTTTTAAATCAATTTTTTAAAATTGAAATTTTGCGAAAACACCCTAGCCATATAAAGCTTTAATTTATGTTAGAATATGGTTTTGATAGTGTATTTGAGAATTCAGTAGAGGTCTTGTTCACAAGGGAATGTTAGAATATGATTTTGTGATTGAAGGATAAATCTGTAATTTGAGTTAGACAAAGGGCAAATCTGTAATTCTAGTCTGACTAACTAGTTGACTTGTTGACTGATGTCAGTTTACTTTTTAACACACTTTTGTAACAGTTTCGTCATTTTTTCAGTTTTGTGCATAAGAAATATCCAGACTTATTTTCTCTCATTTTCTCGCGTTTTCTCACAATTTCTTGGCACCTTTCTTAGCTGCTTTTCTTTCAGTTTCAAGCTCTGATTTGGTATCAGGGCCATCGACAAACGTCAATAATGGCCGATCAAACTTCTTTTCCTTCTTCTTTTGATAGATCTAAAACTAACCCAAACCCAAAACTTTCCACTAGCTCAGCAAATCCGAGCAATTCCTCTGGTTTTTCGTCGTCAACAGTTCCAATTATCTCACCCAAGCTGACGAGAGATAATCACAGATTCTAGAAGTCTCAAATAATCTTCGCTGTTGGCTCGCATGATCTTGAGGAACATCTCACTGGTTTGGTTTCTTGCCCAGCTCCTTTCATTAGAGTTCAATCAGAAACAGAGGTAATCAAGAAACCTAATCCTGAGTATGCTTTGTGGAAGAAAACTGATAAACTTCTAGGTAGTTGGTTGCTGTCTTTGATTTTAGAATCAATGTTTAATGTAATTGCTAAATGTCAACATGCTACTGAAATCTTGATAACATTAGAAAAGGAATTCCTTACTGAATCTAGAGCCAAAACATTACATGTTAAAAGCTTGTTACAGAATACTAAGAAGGATAGTCTTAGCATGCATGCCTATTTTCTTAAGATGAAAGGATTTGCTGAGAATCTGACTGCTAGTGGGGTTAGTGTTACGAATGAGGAACTACTGAATTATATATTAGATGGTCTTGACTCAGATTATGATGCTGCTGTAGTCAATATAACCTCTAGGTTAGAGTCTAGACTAGAACCAATCTCTATTCAAGAAGCTCAAATTATCTTGCAAAAATTTGAGCTAAGATTGGAAAAGGCCAATTCTGCCCTGAATTCAGTTATCCAAAATGAGTTCCATGGAGTCTCAGCTAATATTGCCAATCTTGCTATAGACACCAGTAATAAGAAATCTCAATTACCTCAGGATGCTCAAAATCTTGTTGGAAAACTACAATATAATACCCTACCTCAAAGTGATCAGCTTCATAGTTTCCCTTCATCATATGCCCCACCTACTCAAAATCAAACCATGTTTACACCCGAATATGCTCAGAACTCATATCATAGTCAACAGTTTCATAATGGTTACTTTGGTGGTAGAGGTAAAGGTAGGACTGTAGGAAGAAACAGATTTGTTTGCCAAGTTTGTGGAAAAACTGGGCACCTTGCACTAAACTGTTACCATAGGTTTGATGTTCACTTTACAGGACAACATTCTCCCTTTCCTGGTTTTACAAACAGTTCACCTAACTTCATACATAACCCTGGTCCTACTAATATTGCTGGTTTTTCCAGATCCCATGAGTATAGCCAAAACAACTACTCATGCGCAGCCTATCATACTTACTCTCAGAATGCTAATCTTGGACCTTCAGTACAATCATCCAAGAATCCATTTCCTCAACACACCATAGTGTCACATACATCCACTCCTAATATTGGTTCTCCATCTAGTATAGGTCCTACAGAAGGGCAAAACCAGGCCTTCATAACACAATCACAGCCTTATTTGCCTACCCCTGCAGCAATCAACTATATAGCTACACCTTCTACTATTCAGGATGCTGCGTGGTACATGGATTCTGGAGCTACAGACCATGTGACCTCTGACTTTGCACAATTTACAGCAAGCTCTAGTTACACTGGTGGTGAGCAGCTCCAAGTGGGTAATGGTGAGTTATTATCTATTTCCCACATTGGCTCAACTGTTTTACCTACTGCTTTCCAGTCTTTACACCTTAGGAATGTATTACCAAAAACTTGCTTAGTGTGTCCAAGTTGACTAGGGATAATCCTGTGTTTGCTGAGTGTTATACTAACTGTTGTGTGGTTAAGGACATAACCTCCAAGACAATTCTGCTTCAAGGAGTACTTAAGGCTAGTCTGTATCAACTTCAGGTTCCAGCTCAATCATCTCTTCATTCCTCTCCAACCTTGGCTGTCTCTTTTAATTCCAAGCCTGATGTTTCTTTGTCTACTCAGTTTACTAAGTCTAATAGTGTTACTTTGAATAATAAGTCTGTTTCAGCTCCTATTTCGAATATGTTTAGTTCAGAGTGTAACACTCAGTTTACTCATTTGAATAATGCATGCACTGAAACATTAATGACTAGCAATATATCCAATTCTGATGATGTAACTGTTCTAAATAAGGTTCATACTTTTGAATCGTTTCCTGTTCAAAAAACTGATATTATGTTGTGGCACAATAGATTAGGACATCCTAACATTTCAGTCTTCACTAAAATCCTTAAGGACTTGAATCTATCATATTCAGTCACAAATTTTGTTTCCTTCTGTCCAGCCTGCCAATATGGTAAATTACACCAGTCCGTGTACCCTAGGTCTACTTTTCAAGCCCTTAAGCCACTTGACATAGTGTACTCTGACCTTTGGGGACCTCCTCTAGTACCTACACCTGAAGGTTTCAAATATTACATACAATTTTTAGATGATCACAGTAGGTTTATATGGATTTTTCCATTAAAAGCTAAGTCTGAAACCTATACAGTATTTACACAGTTTCATAAGTTAGTTGAACGACAATTTGACACTACTCTCAAGTGTGTTCAAACTGACTGGGGTGGAGAATATAGAAGTCTAGTACCTTACTCTAAAACTCATGGAATTCATTTTAGGCACCCTTGCCCTCACACTCATCAACAAAATGGAAGAGTTGAGAGGAAACATAGACAAATTGTAGAACAAGGCTTGACTCTACTTGCCCAAGCTAGTATGCCTCTCAAATTTTGGTGGCATGCTTTCCAAACTGCCACATATCTCACAAATAGGCTGCCTTCACCAGTGCTGTCTAATCAGTCACCTTTTCAGATATTGTTTCATAAGAATCCCAATTATTCTTATATTAAAGTGTTTGGTTGTGTTGTATATCCCTTTCTTAGGCCATATAGCTCGCACAAATTCAATTTCCATACTTCCAAATGCATTTTCATTGGCTATAGTCTGCATCATAAAGGATACAAATGCTTAGATATTTCTGGTAGGATTTACATTTGGAAAAGTGCTAAATTTGATGAACTTGATTTTCCTTTTAAACATTCCAGCCCTGTTATTGTTCCTACTTCTTCTAATAACTCATCAAATTCTCCTATTTATAATGCTTGGCATGTACCTCTTTCACCCTTAACCTTGTCTCACAAACAACCCACTAACTGTCTGTCCTCTAGTTGTTCTACCACACAATGTTAGTCTAATTCTCAGTCAACATTCTCACCTGGATCCGTATCTTAGATTTTAGGTTCCCCTGCATCCAAAACAGAACACCAAACACAGCCCCAAACAGAGCACCAAACACAGCCCCAAATACAGCAGGTTTTACCTTTCCCTGCATCCAAAATAGGGTATCAAACACAGCCCCAAATACAGCCCATATCTTCAGTGTATTCTCCCATCTCTTCACCAATATCTCTCCCATCAAATACTTCATTTGATACTGTTCCACTGGTAGTTGAGTTATCTTATCCTCAGCAGTTGTCCTCAGCAGAAAACATTCACCCCATGATTACTAGGTCCAAAGCTAGGGCACACAACACAGCTTTAGTAACCTCATCCTATCTGGATTCTAAGGAACCAACTACAGTTACAGAGGCTCTTTCTCATCCATCTTGGAAAGCTGCAATGCAAGCTAAGTTTGATGCCTTGATAGCTAACTATACCTGGGAATTAATTCCAACCACTGCAGATATGCATACTGTAGGTTGTAAGTGGGTGTTTAAGGTGAAACATAATCCTGCTGGTACTATTCAGAGGTTTAAAGCAAGGCTGGTAGCTAAAGGGTTTCAACAAACACCCGGGATTGATTACCTAGAAACCTTTAGTCCTATTGTAAAATCCCCTACCATTAGAGTAATCATGAGTTTGGCTGTGAGTTATGGTTGGGATATTCAGCAAGTGGATGTTAATAATGCATTCCTAAATGGTGATCTTACGGAGCAAGTGTATATGGTTCAGCCTGAAGGGTTTGCTAGCTCAAAATTTCCACATCATGTATGTCGTTTAACCAAGGCTTTATATGGTCTTAAACAGGCCCCTAGGACCTGGTTTGATAAGTTGAAAAAGGCATTTCTTGAATGGGGTTTTGTTCACTCAATTGCTGATCCTAGTCTGTTTATTTACCAAAATAAGAACACCATTATGTACGTGTTAGTCTATGTGGATGACATTCTACTCACCGGTAATGATCCTCAATTGGTTCATGAAACTGTTCAACACCTGAATACTCAGTTTGTCTTGAAAACATTAGGGTCTTTAAAATATTTTCTTGGTTTTGAAGTTTCGCGAGATGAATTTGGTCTCCATATGAGCCAAGAAAAGTATGCTAAGGATCTCTTGGTTAAAACCAATATGATTGACTGCAATCCATGTTCTACACCTATGTCGGTTGGTGCTAAACTCTCCTTGGATGATAGTGAATCCTAGGAAAATCCAACCCTATACAGGAGCATTGTTGGTGCTCTCCAGTATCTGACTTTGTCTAGACCAGATATATCCTATGCAGTGAACAAATTTAGCCAATTTTTGAAGGCTCCCACCCAAATGCATTGGCAAGCCTGCAAGAGACTACTCCGATACATTAAAGGCACCTTGAATTTTGGTCTCTTTTTTAGCAAAACACAGAGATTTAATTTAGAATGTTTTACGGATGCTAATTGGGCCAACAGTCTACATGACAGGAGATCGACCAGTGGGTGTTGTGTTTTCCTAGGTAATAGTCTACTGCAGTGGACTTCTTGAAAACAGAAAGTGGTCTCTTTATCCTCCACTGAAGCTGAGTATAGAGCATTGGCTCAAGGAGCTACTGAAATAACTTGGTTCTACAACCTATTTACTGAAATTGGTCTCCCAATTAGTGAAGTTCCTGTTATATGGTGTGACAACCAAAATGCAGGATCCTTGGCTTCAAATCCTGTTTTTCATGGAAGAACTAAACACATTGAGTTGGATGCTCACTATGTGCGAGAACAAGTTACAACCAATAAACTTAAAGTTCAGTATGTGTCTACTGAATATCAGAAGGCTGATATATTTACTAAAGCTCTTCCCATGTCCAAGTCTGAAAAACTGAGAGATAATCTCACCATTCGAGCTGCTCCTGTCTCTCTTTCAAAGTCACCTACTGATGTTTCAAAGTCACCTACTGATATACTTGCTAAGTGAATTGAATACTTTTGTTGATTTCTAGTTGAGCAGAGTTTTTTTTAGAATTGAAGTGCTCATTGTTCTGATTTGCTGAAGGTGACTGGTGCTATTATGCTAGAGCATGAGCTGAATTTTTTTTGATAAATAATTGAATGACTGATGTTGGTGCTGCAGAATGAATGTGCCTGAGTGTTCTGGATTGGTGAAGAAGTAAAATGGAACTGAAGTTCTTATTGTTCTGGCTTGTTGGATAAAATCAAATTGGGTTGACAATTATTGCAACTGGAGAGTTTAGTGGTATTATGCTGCAAAATGAGTGTTTCTGGTTGCTCTTGTTTCTGGTGGCTCTGGTTTGCTGAATGAATAAAATTGGGCTGTTGGTTGTTGCTGGACAAAACCAAATTGAACTGATGCTTATTGCTGCTGAAGAGTTTACTAGTATTATGCTGCATGATGAGATTGTTGCTGGACAAAATCAAATTGGACTGATGATTATTGCGGCTAAAGAAGTTTACTGGTATTATGCTACAGAGTGAGTGATCATTGTGGCTAGAAAGTTTTCAGTGGAGGTTGAGTTTACAAGGGAATGTTAGAATATGGTTTTGATAGTGTATTTGAGAATTCAGTAGAGGATTCCAAGGGAATGTTAGAATATGATTTCGTGATTGAAGGATAAATCTGTAATTTGAGCTAGACAAAGGGCAAATTTGTAATTCTAGTCTGACTAACCAGTTGACTTGTTGACTGGGGTCAGTTTACTTTTTAACACACTTTTGTAATAGTTTCGTCATTTTTTCAGTTTTGCGCATAAGAAATATCCAGACTTATTTTCTCTCATTTTCTCGCGTTTTCTCACACTTTCTTGGCACCGTTCTTAGCTGCTTTTCTTTCAGTTTCAAGCTCTCATTATTTATGACAAAATCACCTCTACCCAGGCCAAGCCACTGCCGACAGCAAGCACCACCGCCAGCCGCCACCAGCAGTTGATAGAGTGGCGTACAATTGGCCGTATATGGCTGATCAATTACGCGCTGCCACGTTAGCATTGTGAGAAAAAGTTTGTGAGAGAGGGTTGTAGGTGTAGTAATATTCATTGACTTTAACAGGCTTAATAATTAACAAAATTAACTACAAAAAAGCAAAACAAATAGAATACAAACTTTTTTTTTAAAGGCAAGCCATTTTTGTTGTAGTTTGTGTTTAAAAAATTTGTTGAGTTTATTTACTAAGAAGGAAATATTTTCCCTTGTTAGCGTCGAGTACTTAACGGCTCTAACTAGTGCAGGACCAGAACATTACGCAAAGAGGACATCACATCCATTTTGATATTTACTAAGTTTTAATGCTTTTGAGCACTCTACTTTACTCTTGTAAAGATATCATCCATCACCGTAAAAGAGTTAACCTCTTACATCCATCTTTTTTAAAATGAATAGAGGTGAATTTTCATCTATTACGAGTTTATTAAAAACTCTTAATATAGACGTTTACCAGGCAAACCAGTGAGCTCGAAATGTTTGCATCTACCGTATGCTCTCTCGCTCTTAAAACTTGAAACCAATTAAATCTACCAACTACTTGTACCAATTAAACCAGTCGTTGAAGGCGGGACAGATGTCGTCTCCGACGGCAAGTCTGGTAACAGTGTTGGCCCCACTGAGACATGATGTACACAATAGTTTCAGTGGTAACGGTGACGACGACGAGGATTGGCTACGGCAAACCAAACACTACAAAAGAAGCTTTTAAATTTAAAACCTGCAAACACCTATTTTTAAATTTTGTAGGTTTTAAATTTTTTAAATTTTAAACTCTAATCATGCTTAATTCTAACAATTATTGCAAAATGCAATAAGCTAAATCCATGTAGTCAAAAAATCACGTAATAGTTACAGTAAATATGAGTTTTATTACAGTAAAATAAATCAACATACAATTTGTAAATTCAAACATGAAAGTTGTAAACCAGATACGAAAACCTTACAAACTAGACATAAAGAATACAACACAATAGCCGAATTCCTTTTGCAGATTCTAAGGAGGAGCATTCTTCTCAGTCAAGTACTTCCCAACGGTTTCTGCAAGTGTTTCCACTAGCTTGGTGTTCACTATAGAAGCAAGGTTTGATAATTTATCATCAACCTCATACTTTATTGTTGACCTTATAATACTTGATGTAAAATTATTCTCAATAATTTTGTATTGAGTTATATAGCGTTTGAAGCCTAGTGCTAAAAATCCTCCTTCAATGGTTTATGTTTCCTTCACACGCTTCTTATTATTAACCTTTGTAATTTTTTCCTTCATATAACCAACTCCAGGAGTTCCTGAAACAAAAACCAAAGAAGAATTAATATTTAATATTCGGTAGCTCAAAAGAAATGTTTGATAAATAATTTGCATTAATTTACCCGGTGGAAATGTAACGTTTAGAAGTGTGCCAACGTGTCCATCACCTTCAAGGACTTTTACTGTTCCAAGTACATCTGGCAGAAATGTATTTATAATTGTGAAGACATGAAGGCTGCCATAGATATCCCACACCGAACAAGCCGTCGCAGCCACCACCGTATTCGCTACAACAAGGCCGTGCATTTTGATGCGATGAATTTGNAGTGAGTGGGTAACGCAACACACAGTCTGGAATGATATCTTTCTCTGTTTTTTCTTTGATGCTAAAGTTTTATGTTGATTAGTGCATGTTGATGCTGAAGTTTTATGTTGATTAATGCATATTATTGCTGAAGAATTCTGTTGATTAATGCTTGTTGATGCTGAAGTGTCCTGTTGATGCTGAAGTGTCCTGTTGATACTTCGGATATATGTGGTATTGTGGGAGTTGTGTGACATTGCTGAAGTATAACATACTGTTGATTATTTCCAGTTTTAGTTCTTTCTTCCATTTAAGTTTGGTCAATGGAGAAAATGTTGATTGATGTTGAACTGGAGAAAATGTTGATTGATGTTGAACTGGTTGGTTGGTGCATTCTGGAGAATTCTGGAGAACATGTAGATCTAAATGGGAAAAAGGCAAGGTTTGACTTTTAGTGGATCATAGGAATTTGATAGCTTAGCATGACATTCGACAGCCCATAATCGGTTGTCACAAAAATTAGTAGTTTAATTCATATCCTCATATTAGAATAGAATAATATATTCTGAAATATAATTGAGAATGACTGAACAAATGTCAAAAAATATTTCTTAGAACGATCAAATGTTTACTTCCATGTGTAAAATCGGCACCACCACTCCAACAATAAGAATTGAAAGGGGAAGATCAGATGCTCTCAACGTACACTTGGAGATCTATGTTACAACTCCATCCTACAAAAGGTTACAACATGATTAAATCACAAAGATGGAATTATGTAAGAAGAAAAAGTGTGTTATTGTAAGCATCAAACTCAATAATAGGAAACCTCGATCTCTTGGGATTTAATTCTAATCCCTTCAAAGGAATGGGAGCAAAGGCTTTATTTTCAAATGCATTCATGAAGTCAAAGGAAGATAATAATTCAACGACATCATTCATGAAGTCGAATATGTAGCTAGCGTAATTAAAAAACTGTAATATTGTCATTAATTTAAATAAGTAATTATTAAAATAAATGCATTTCACAATTTTATGAGGTTAGTTCAACAATTTTAGTAATTAAATTATACCACCCCAACTTTGTATTAATGTTATCCATATTCAAATTCATGACTCATGCGAGCAAATGTTGTAAGTTTGTCACAAATCAAATAATCGTAACGTAATTCAACTCGGTACAATATAAATAAAATTTTTGATTGACGAATACAAATTGATATTTGATGGAAACATTTAATTGATCACATAACTATTATTATGATTTTTTATTAACCAAAGTTGATAACCACCTAATAAGTAAATCCGTAAACTGATTTTGTGGCAAGATTGTGGGATGCACTATGTTTTGCTATCATAACGTATCTAAGTAAAATTTCTTTTCCAAATTTATATAAAAGGATCCTACAATTAATAGAAACGTAGAATTTCAAATAATAATTAACTTCATACCGGTTGAACTAGTAATCAATTAAAAAGAATCGACAATTAACGCAATTAGTTAGGAAACCATCGACGATTAGCACAAATAAATAAAAATAAAAAATAAAAAAAGACAATTAATCTCAATTAAATAAAAATAATATTCATGATCAACCACTATACTCATTCCTTCTGACTTTGTGCTCATTACAGGTGAAGGATATTATTAAGGATTACAACAAACAATGACAACGACATTATTCATGAACGCAACTAAAAGAATATATTTGAATCATTTTATTCATTGATATATCAATACTTTATTAGATCATGTAGAGAAGTCATATGTTGGTCGTACCTCATACCTATTGTCAAACATAATTTCTTAAGCTATACTATAAACCACTAGGTCTAGTGGGTATTACTATTAGTGAGGTTTGCTTTCTTTTTGTTTTTTTAATTTAATTATATCCAAATTCAAAGGGTTCATTCTACATGCTAACATTTTCGTATTCATATATATATAGATTCAATTGAATATTAATAAAACTATATTAGAAAAAAAAATATAAAGCAAAATAGTTGTTATGGGATAATTACAAATGATTCTGTGTCACCGTTGAAGAATATATGATTAAATTGATGAGAGAATATAAATTTTAAAAATGATTTAAATTCATTGATTTGTGATATAAATGATGAAGTAGTCGAATGCTATTCTAGATTTTTTCTTGAAGGGATAGAAGTTGTGATTTGGTTAAAGTTGCAGCAATACCTTGTGAATTAATTTGTAATAATTAGGTGAGAAAGGAAACAAGAACAAAGTAATTATGAAATTAAGGATGGCAGTTTAAAAATCGTGGTCAAATTGGAGATATGTCCAAGTCAATGGGTCAGTTTGTTAGTTATCAAAGAAATGTGGACCAGCTGTAATATTAATGAACGATGTCGTTCTGTAAAAGTAGTTAGAATTGGCTAAAGTACATAGTTCATCACTAAGCCATTTATCTTGTTGGTCTGTTTACTCTTTAGGGGGCGTTTGGACCATATAATGTTTTATTATAAGGGTAAGTTATTTTAACAAAAAGAAAGATCACTTTGAAGATTACTGGAAATATTTAGAAAATGTATTTAGTTGGTTCGAATAAATTGGTGAATCATATGTTTGGTTGGGGGATGAATGTGTGGGTATGTTATATAGATTACTAAATTGCCCTCCTTTTAAATATTAATATAATAGTATTTTTTATTATTATTTTTAAATCAATTTTTTAAAATTGAAATTTTGCGAAAACACCCTAGCCATATAAAGCTTTAATTTATGACAAAATCACCTCTACCTAGCCCAAGCCACTGCCGACAGCAAGCACCACCGCCAGCCGCCACCAACAGTCGATAGAATGGCATGCGATTGGCCTTATATGGCTGATCAATTACACGTTGCCACATTAGCATTGTGAGAAAAAGTTTGTGAGAGAGGGTTGTTGGTGTAGTAATATTCATTGACTTTAACAGGCTTAATAATTAACAAAATTAACTTTAGAAAAGCAAAACAAATAGAATACAAACTTTTTTTTCAAAGGCAAGCCATTTAGTTTGTAGTTTGTGTTTAAAAAATTTGTTGAGTTTATTTACTAAGAAGGAAATATTTTCCCTTGTTAGCGTCGAGTACTTAACGGCTCTAACTAGTGCAGGCCCAGAACATTACACAAAGGGGACATCACATCCATTTTGATATTTACTAAGTTTTAATGCTTTTGAGCACTCTACTTTACTCTTGTAAAGATATCATCCATCACCGTAAAAGAGTTAACCTCTTTGTTAACCATATAATACAGAGGGTGAAGATTGTAGTTCGGGAAAACATAAAGGGCCACCCAGTAAATTTCCAATATGCTGTCGTTTTGAGTTAGTTTTTAGTTAAAACACTTGAGCTCAAATGAGCTACTGTTTTTACTTTACTAATTCTCTTCTCCTTCGTGTTTTCTCTCCTCTGTATATAAGAGAGATTTTTTATTGTTTTCAATTAATTCAATCAATTCAAATCAGATCTAGTTTTTTTCTCTTTTCTTCTTTTTAATCTTCACATGGTATCAGAGCCACTGACTCGCGTCAATGGCTGAGAATTCTGGTGTTGACAGTTCTTCAAAGAACGTGAATAAGCTTGCGTCAATGGCTGAACTTCACTCATCTATAGTTCCTTCAAGTCTTCAAGTGATAAATCCGAAGCTAACAAGGGACAATTACCGTGATAACTACCGTTTTTGGCGCTCGCAAGTTTTGTTCACAGTAGGAGCTCATGGATTGGAAGAGCATTTGATAGGTTTGATCTCCTGTCCTGAGCCTTTACTTACCTCACCTATTGATGTTTCAACTAAATCAGGAATAATTAGTTCTAAGGAAACCCTAGCTAAAGAGAAAATTAATCCTGAATATGTTGCTTGGAAACGCATTGATAAGTTTCTTGTTACCTGGTTACTTGCGTCAATATCCGAGTGTATGTTTAGCTATGTTTCTAAGTGTCAACTTTCTACCGATGTTTGGTTTACACTTGAAAAGGAGTTCTTGTCAGAGTCTAAAGCTAGGGCACTTCACCTGAAAAACTTACTAAAGAATACTCAAAAAGGTAGTCTTAGTGTTAGTGACTACATCAAGAAAATGAAAGGCATAGCTGAAAGTTTAACATCCAGTGGACAAGTTGTTTTAGATGAAGATGTTCTTCAATATGTTCTGGATGGATTAGGTCCTAAATTTGATGTTGTTGTAGTCAATTTGACTTCCAGACTTGAGTCTAGGTTTGATTATGTCAGTATTCAAGAAGCACAGTATCTTCTACAGAAATATGAACTAAGACTAGAGAAATTTAACTCGGTTGATTTTCCAATAAGTTCAGTTCACATAGCTGCAGTGAGTAATTCCAGTAATTCTCAGTTTAAACCTACTCATTCAAGCACTGTAAACACCTTAGTTAGCTCTACTGGCAGTCCAGCTTCTCTCACACAGTTTATACCTTCCCTAAACACTTTATCTAATCCCTCCTACACACAACATTATCCTCTAGAAGCTACTGTTCCCACTGAACAAACCTATTCACACTATACTCCTCCACAACCCTACTATAATCAGTCAGCCTATAGACCTGCCGTCTTTCATAATGTTGGCAGAGGTCATGGTAGGAGCAATGGTAGAGGGAGGCCAATATGCCAAGTCTGCAACAAGATTGGTCACACTGCAGTACAATGTTACCACAGGTATAACTCCAATTATAATGGGACCTCACCTCAATACAACCCTTCCCTACAACAACCAGGTGCTGGATCATATTTCTCTCATGGTTCCCAAGTTTCTGACACCTCTGGACACAATTTTGCCAGCAATTTCACTAGTAACATCCTGCCACAACAATCTGTCCAGTCCTCTCAGTCACATGAAGGATCACAATTTCAAGGACAGCTTATTGAAACCTCTTATCAACCACACTCACAGCCTTCAACAAAACAACCAGGATTCCAAGTACCCAGCAAACAACAACAAACACCTAACCAAGCCTACCTAGCCTCTCACCAGAACATACATAACCAAACATCTAACCAAGCTTACCTAGCTTCTCAATAAACCTTACCTATTAGCTCTAATCCCTTATCAGATCCTGCCTGGTATATGGACTCTGGTGCTACCGACCATGTCACTGCAGATCTTAGTCAGTTGAATGTGAGCAGCAATTATGGTGGAATTGAACAGTTACAAGTAGGCAGTGGTGAGTTTCTTGATATATCCCAATTGGCTTTGCTTCTTTACCTAGTTTTCTACAAAATAAATGTCTACATCTGAAAAATGTTTTGTGTGTACCAAGAATTACTAAAACCTGCTCAGTATATCCAAATTTACTAAAGACAATAATGTTGTGGTTGAATTTAACTCTGACTGTTGCATTGTTACGGACAAGGTTTCCAGAGCAGTGTTACTACAAGGAGAACTTAATGCTGGGTTGTATCAGTTGAGACTTCCATCTGTCAGTTCTCATGACACTTTAGCTCAGTCGTATGTTCCTCTTAATGCACAAAGCCTAGTCTCTGTCATCAGTTACAAACCTCAGTCTGTATCTACTCTCAGAGATAAGACACCACACAAGAGTCATAGGGAGTCACAAACTAGTGTCTATTCCTCTACTATTAATGCTACTGATACTGCTGATAATAAGCACACAAAGTCAGTGCTAGATAGTTGTAATGTCTCTCAAATAAATAAAATCATTTATGTTTCTGATTCTGATTATTCTTTGTCTAATAATAATGATGAATTTGTTAACAATGTTGATATCTCTAATGGCTTGTATGCTGGTACTAATAGTCATATTGTCGATAATACATATAATAAGAATTCTAGTTCTATTGTTCCTGCTGTCTTTGATGCTGATGGAATTAATTCTATTAATAAACATAATGTTGTTGATTCTGATAATTGTCTTGATGGTTTTGATACTGATGGTTTTGATGCTGATGGTATTAATTCTGTTAATAAACATCATGTTGTTAATAATGGTAGTAGTAATTCTGATGCCAATTTGATAACCAGCCATCTGTCTCCTTTAGCTTTTCAAGTCACCTGTCCTAAACAAAACACTTCATCACTCTAGCATAAACGATTAGGACATCCCTATTCTGAAGTTTTTCAGAAAATTATGTTGCAAGTTAACCATAATCCTTCGAAACATATTCCTTCCATTTCCTTTTGTGATGCATGCTAACTTGGCAAAATGCACAAAAACGGTTTTCCTGTCTCTAATTCCAGAGCTACTGTTCCTCTTGAATTAGTTCATAGTGACATTTGGGGTCCATCTCCAGTAGCTTCTATTGAAGGTTTTAAGTACTATGTGCATTTCCTTGATGATTTTAGCATATTTACCTGGCTTTTCCCTTTAAGAACCAAAGCTGAAGTGCATTCTGTCTTTGTTAAATTTCATCATTTAGCTGAGAGACAGTTTAATCATAAACTCAAGTGTCTACAGTCTGATCAAGGTAGTGAATATAAGGGTTTAGTTCCTTACCTAACCAAGTCAGGAATTCAGTTTAAGCATTCTTGTGCTTATGTTCATCAAAAAAATGGACGAAGTGAGAGAAAACATAGGCATATAGTTGAAACTGGTCTCACCTTACTAGCCCATGCTTCCATGCCTATGAATTTTTGGTGGCTTGCATTTGATACTGCTGTATTTTTAATCAATAGGATGCCATCTGCAGTTCTTGATTTTCATTCTCCTTATCAGTTGCTGTTTTGTAGATTGCCTCTTTATTCATCTTTAAAAGTTTTTGGATGTGCATGCTTTCCTTACCTAAGAGATTACAATAGGCACAAACTTAGTTTTCATTCATCTAAGTGTGTGTTTATAGGATATAGTCTAGTTCATAAAGGCTATAAGTGTTTAAGTTCTGAAGGTAAAATCTTTATTACTCCTAATGTTGTCTTTAATGAAGATGAATTTCCTTTTGTGCACAACTTTCTTCAGTCTTCAGTTTCAACTTCTGCACAGTCGACAAACATCCCTTCTAGTATTAGATTTCCTTCTTTGTCAATATCATCATTAGTGTCTCCTACTGGTTTAGTGGCTCCCAGCAGTAAAGTTCCTCCAGTAGTATCATGCTCTGCAACCATTCTTCCTTCAACAGTTGGTGCACAAAATTCCTCCTCAACATCACATTCTCATCAATCCAATAATGTTTCCAACAACACTTCATCTTCAGAACATGTACCAGTCACAACATCCCTTTCAACACCTTCAAAAGTACACCCTATTACCATTAAAAAACAACACACCACATCACAATCTCACAGCTTACAAAATCAGAAATCTTCACACAATCAGGAACCTTATTTCTGCCCTCTTACCGTAGACTTAACATCATCTCAATTTTTCATTACCCCCACTAATAATCCCACTACATCACAGACTCTTATCACACAAAATCAGTCTACTACATCACAAAATCAGGATTCTTCTCAAGATTTGACTCCATCACAGTTCCCTACTTCATCAATTGGTCTACCTACTGCCTTAACCTCTACTGAAACAGATTCCTCACTGTCAACAACATGTTCTCTACCTCTAAACACACATCCTATGTTAACCAGAGCAAAAACCAGTCTTCAACACAAAATTGCCTTTATCATATCTGGTCAAGAACCTGTTCTATCTGAACCTAATTCAGTTACTAAAGCCTTGGTCATTAATGAATGGAGAGAAGCCATGCAACTTGAATATGATGCATTGGTAAAGAATAACACTTGGTCCCTTGTTCCCAAGATGAGTGATATGCAGATTGTTGGTAACAAATGGGTTTTTAGGACAAAGTTTCATGCTGATGGATCCCTTCAAAAGTACAAAACAAGGCTAGTTGCCAAGGGGTTTCAGCAAACCCTTGGTTTGGATTTCTTTGAAACCTTCAGTCCTATAATTAAGCCTTCAACCATCAGAATTATCCTAACCCTTGCTGTGACAAATGGATGGGACATTCAACAAGTGGATGTTAATAATGCCTTCCTCAATGGCACCCTCAATGAAACAGTCTATATGAGAAAGCCTGAAGGTTTTGAAAATCCTCAATTTCCTACTCATGTTTGCAAATTAAACAAAGCCCTTTATGGACTTAAACAGGCTCCAAGAGCCTGGTTTGATAAACTGAAGTTTGCTCTTTTGGACAAAGGATTTAAAAACTCTATATCTGATTCTAGCTTATTCATTTTCAAAAATGATTCCTTCATCATCTATGTCCTTGTATATGTTGATGATATCTTAATTACTGGCTCCAATATCTCATTCATACATCAGCTTGTTCAAGATCTTAATGATCAGTTTGCCTTAAAAACTCTTGGGTCTATTAAGTACTTTCTTGGGTTGGAAACCACAAGGACCTCTACTGGAATTCATTTGAAGCAAACAAAATACACTGTTGATTTGCTGTCTAAAACTAAGATGATTGATGCTCATGCATGTCCCACACCCATGGCTGTTGGCACAAAACTGTCTTCTACTGACAGTGAACTGTTCCAAGATCCCAGCCTCTAGAGAAGCACCATTGGAGCACTTCAATACCTAACTCTAACTAGACCCGACATCAGCTTTACTGTCAATAAGCTGAGTTAGTTTTTACAAGCACCAATGGAGCTTCAATGGCAAGCTTGTAAGAGAGTTTTAAGGTATATCAAAGGTACACAATATCATGGGTTGCAGTTAAGACCAACTGCATCTTTGAATGTTGAATGCTATGCTGATGCAGATTGGGGCAGCAATTTAGATGATAGACGGTCCACAAGTGGGTACTGTGTTTATCTAGGTCCTAATCTTATCCAATGGAGTTCTCGAAAATAGAGAGTTGTTACTCTTTCTTCAACAGAGGCTGAATATAGAGCCTTAGCACACACAGCTACTGAAATAGCTTAGTTGCAAAGTATGTTTTCTAAGTTAGGATTGATTCTGAAAACTCCTCCAGTAATTTGGTGTGATAATGTCAGTGCTGGTGCTCTTGTTACAAATCCTGTTTTTCACTCAAGGACCAAACATATTGAGATTGATATTCATTACATCAAGGATCAGGTTTTAGTTAAAAAACTCATGGTTCAATATGTTCCGTCTAAACTTCAAATTGCTGATGTCTTTACTAAAGCCTTATCAGCAACTCAATTCCTTGAATTAAAAGGAAAATTAAATGTTGTAGCAATGACTAGTCCATAAATTGAAGCAGAAGCTCAGATTAAAAGGTAGCAGTTTTGTTGTAAAAATGAAGGTCTGGAGGTGATCTGGAGTATGTGTTGATTTCTGAGTACAGTTTTGCAATTCTGGAGGTCTGGAAGTAGGAGTTTTGCTGGTTTTTTGGAATTCTGGAGGTCTGGAAGTAGGAGTTTTGTTGGTTTTGTGTGTGTAATTCTGAAGGCTTTGTGAGTGCAATTCTGGAGGTCTAAAGGTTTGAAGTTGTGAAAATTGTTGCTTTGATGTGTACTGCGTAAGAAGCAGTTCAGTTATGAAAATGTAGGCAGCTATGCAAATGCAATTCTGAAGTTGTGAAAATGAAGTTTGATGTGTGTGCAACAGTTCTCTGTTGGTTGTTTTGTATTGCTAAAGCAGAAAAATGAAAATGCAGTTTTGGAGCTGTTAAAGTGCAGTTCTCTGCTAGTTATTTTGTGTTGCTGAAGCAGAAAAATGAAAATGCAGTTTTGGAGCTATTAAAGTGCAGTTCTCTGCTGGTTGTTTTGTGTTACTGAAGCAGAAAAATGAAAATGCAGTTTTGGAGCTGTTAAAGTGTAGTTCTCTACTGGTTGTTTTGTGTTGCTGAAGCAGAAAAATGAAAATGCAGTTTTGGAGCTGTTAAAGTGCAGTTCTCTGAATGCAGTTTGATGTGTGTGCAAGAGTACTCTGTTGGTGTGTGTTGTGATACTGAGAAATTTGATCAGAAAGATGCAGAACAATGCAGTTTAATGCAGTTTTGACAAATGCAGAAAAATATGCAGTTTAGAAAAATGCAGAAAAATATGCAATTTAATGCAGTTTAGAAAAATGCAAAAAATTATGCAATTTAGAAAAAAATGCAGTTTAGAAAAATGCAAAGAAAGCAGAACAATGCAGATGTAGATGCAGAACAATGCAGTTTAATGCAGTTTTTTTTTTTTAGTGCAGTTCTGAAGCTGTACTGAGTTTCTGAAGGTGTACTGAGTGTAAACAGTTCTGAAGGTGCAAAAATGAAGTTGATGTTGTATGTTGCTGGAAGACAACAAGAGGCTTCAACCAAATGCGTAGTCCAGTTTGAGGGGAAATGTTAACGATATGATACAAAGGGTACAGATAGTAGTTCGGGAAAACATAAAGGGCCACCCAATAAATTTCCAATATGTGTCGTTTTGAGTTAGTTTTTAGTCAAAACACTTGAGCTCAAATGAGCTACTGTTTTTACTTTACTAATTCCCTTCTCCTTCGTGTTTTCTCTCCTCCGTATATAAGAGAGATTTTTTATTGTTTTCAATTAATTCAATCAATTCAAATCAGATCCAGTTTTCTACTCTTTTCTTCTTTTTAATCTTCACACTCTTACATCCATCTTTTTTAAAATGAATAGAGGTGAATTTTCATCTATTACGAGTTTATTAAAAACTCTTAATACAGACGTTTACTAGGCAAACCAGTAAGCTCGAAATGTTTGCATCTACCGCATGCTCTCTCGCTCTTAAAACTTGAAACCAATTAAATCTATCAACTACTTGTACCAATTAAACCAGTCGTTGAAGATGGGACAGACGTCGTCTCCGACGGCAAGTCTGGTAACAGTGTTGGCACCATTGAGACATGATGTACACAATAGTTTCAGTGGTAACGGTGACGACGACGAGGTTTGGCTACAGCAAACCAAACACTACAAAAGAAGCTCTTACATTTAAAACCTACAAACACCTATTTTTAAATTTTGTAGGTTTTAAATTTTTTAAATTTTAAACTCTAATCATGCTTAATTCTAATAATTATTGCAAAATGCAATAAGCTAAATCCAAGTAGTCAAAAAGTCACGTAATAGTTATAGTAAATATGAGATTTATTATAGTAAAATAAATCAACATACAATTTGTAAATTCAAACATGAAAGTTGTAAACCAGATACGAAAACCTTACAAACTAGACATAAAGAATACAACACAATAGCCGATTGCATATTCTAAGGAGGAGCTTTCTTCTGAGTCAAGTACTTCCCAACGGTTTCTGCAAGTGTTTCCACTAGCTTGGTGTTCACCATAGAAGCAAGGTGGTGGGTGTCGAATTCAACAAATAATAAAATTCTCACTCTCAAATAAATACAAATTGTAATAGTGATGAGTGAGGTTGTATCCACAGAGATTTGGTAGATTTATTTTAATGAAAATTAAAGCAAAGAAAAAGGGGGGTTTTGAAATTTCGAAGTGAAATAAAAGAAAACAATTATAATCAACTAAAAATTAAGGAAAAATCAATATCAAGCAAATATCCAACCAAAGGTATAATTTCAGAATTGGTTCAGAGAATTGATCACAGATACAAGGATAAATTCTTCTATTCTTCACTAAATTGGTTATGGTTATTAACAAGCTCTAACAACCTATCTCTCCTTACTTTCTTGATAACCAAAACAAGCNCTACTGTATTTTTACTTTACTAATTCTCTTCTCCTTCGTGTTTTCTCTCCTCTGTATATAAGAGGGATTTTTGATTGTTTTCAATTAATTCAATCAATTCAAATCAGATCCAGTTTTTGCTCTTTTCTTTTTAATCTTCACACGTTGGTTGTAGGAATGAACTTGGAGATGAGTGCTTCTATTAGACACGAGGATTTGATGGAAGAGTTGCAAATGGACATAGACCAAAACTTGGAGTTTGAGCTTTCTAATTCTAATCAATATTGTATTTACAAGGTTCCTAAAGATATTCACAGAATAAATGAAGAAGCCTACACTCCTCGATTAATTTCAATAGGTCCTCTTCACCATGGAAAACGAGAATTGGTAGACATGGAAAAGACAAAAAGAAGATATATGAAATGTTTTTTCCAGCGAATAACGATTGAGAACTGAGATGAAATTCTAAACTTCATCAAGAAAAACAAAAATGTTGTTTGCAGTTGTTATACAGAGACATCTAACCTTACAAGTCATGAGTATGTAATAATGATTCTATATGATGCTATCTTCATTATAGAACTCTTCATCAGGATTAAAAACCATCAAGATACAATTGATTCATTTCTACATACGCCAATAGTAACATGTACTTTAGGCTGACTTGGAATTACTTGAGAATCAACTTTCATTCTTTGCCCTCGAGGAAATACATAGGTTAGTTTTTAGAGACATTTCCTATACTAGCTTCACAGAACTTTCTCAATATTTCTTTCAAGCTTTTCTGTATTTTGAATTGACTATTCCCCACTGGCGGATTAAACATTTCATTAATTGGAAAAGATGTGCTCTACTGAAAAGCTTCCTGAAATCAAGACAAGCCATCCGATGGATTAAAAATTTACCATGTGCAATGAATTTGCATAAGAAAGGAGTGGATTTTAAGAAAATTGAAGGAGAAGACGAGTTAATAAGGTTTGAAAAGTGAAAGCACAAAATCCCTGGCCTTCTTTGAAGTACAAGAGTTGCGACTGAATGTCTACTTAGAAACATTATGGCTTTGGAGCAGTGCCATTACCCACAAGATACTGATGTTTCCAATTACGTTAAACTAATGAGTTTCCTAATGGATACTGAAAAAGATGTGGATCTGCTCGTTGAAAATGGAATTATTTCCAATTATGCGGGCAACAATGCTACAATTGCAAATATGTTCAACAAACTATGTCAAGGTATCGCTTTAAGCCCATCCTCTTCTTTCCATGACATGTGCGAGGAACTCAAAATATAGTATAACAATCCTTGGGATACCAAGGCAACTTTAAGAAGAGTTTATTTCAGCAATATGTGGAGAGGCACAGGAACTCTTGTAGCAGGTGTATTCTTATTGCTCACTATCGTACAAACCATGTGTTCTATCTTACAAGTTGTGTTATCTTCATAGATCTGTATTAGAGCCGCAATCTACTTTTAATGTAATTTCTATTTGAATTGTTTCTAGTTAGAATAATAATAATAATTATATGCTTACTATATGCATGTCAGTGACTCAACTATAAAATATTCAGTTATTTTTTTTCCTTCTCAAAACTACGGCCATAAGTTGTAAGTATTTTTTTCAAATTATGAATTCAGTGTGGTGGCACTGATTTCTGATGTCGTAACATCATTCTATTCGTGCACAATCATTTTATATTCTTTTGATGTCACCACACTTATTGTCTGTGTGATGACACTCGCGCAACTAGATTTTCTTTGCACTTTTTGTATCTCTATTTGTTGTTAAGATTTTATCCATATCTAAAGCATATGTAAGTAGTCCATGTACACATGTAATAAGCTCATTATGTATACTAGAATATTCGTTTAGCTTTTCAGTGGTCCCAAGAAAGTTTGGTGAAAACTTTCTCAAAATGGCTTAACAGAAAAAGTACATGTTGGTTGGCTGTTCTCTTGCATTGTTGTGCAAGTTTCTTTATATTCATCTTCAACAATGTATTTCATTTTAAGCTTGAATATACATCTGAGGCTGCGTTTGGTATGAGAAATGAGATAGATTACCTTTAAAATTACGAGTAAATGTTATATTAATATGTTTAGTTAGATTAGTGGGTATAAATAATTAAAATGTTTGCTTGGGAAGAATAAAATATTATCGACAGAGACTTTTACTAAATTGCCCTTCCTTTTTAATAATAATAATAATAATAATAATAATAATAACAATAACAATAATAATAATAATTAATATGTTTAGTTAGATTAGTGGGTATAAATAATTAAAATGTTTGCTTGGGAAGAATAAAATATTATCAACAGAGACTTTTATTGAATTGCCCTTCCTTTTTAATATTATAATAATAATAATAATAATAATATCATTATTATTATTATTATTATTATTTTAAAATAAATTACTTTCAATTGAGAATTTAGCTAAAACACTCCAACAATAAAAGTTTAAATTTTAACAAAATGCCTCCAACTACCCAAGACCATCGCCGACCGCCGATTACCATAGTTGAAATGGCACACGACTGATTGGATTTGGTCGGCCGTGCGTCATTTTGGCTGTTTCTGGCCAGATCGAAGGTCGAAAATGACTAAAACGCCATCGATCTAGCTGGAAACCGCCATATCCACAGTGATTTGGTTGTTTCCAGCCGGATCCACCCCAATCTGGCTGTTTCCAATCAGATCTATGCTGATTTGGCTGTTTCTAACCAGATCCATGCCGAATTTAGGCCAGATCAAAGGCTGGAAACAATTAGGTCGTCATGGATCTGGCTAGAAACAGCTAGATTGACACATAGCTGGCTAGATCTCGTCGGTTGTGCATCGATCTGGTGACTACCAGTGCCAGCCGGCAGTGGTATTGGGTGGTTGGGTATTTTGTTAAATTTTAAAGTTCTTTGTAGCTGGGGTATTTTAGCTAAATTCTCAAATGTAGGGGGTCTAGGTTAATCGTTATTTGGTAGACATTTGAGGGCAATTGTGTCCGGAATGGTATTTAATTGAGGGCAAAATAGGTATAAAATTAGGATTACCCCAATAATCTTTTAATACTACCCCTTGACGTGGTAATCTAACTATCCCCTATTTTACCAACAATAATCATTATTGGTATGAAAAGATTATCTAAATCTTTCATTACTTTGTGAAGGATTAATAGCGGAATTGAAAAGAGAATTAAAAGAAGTGAATGAATTAAGAGAGAAAAGAGAAAAAATCTGTTCAATCTGTTTCAAGTGTTCTGTTATTGAAGAAGAAGTACAGAGATTAGTTACAAATGACTTTATATAGTCTCTTACAATTGTTCATAAAATGCACCGTGTGGTGGCAACTTTTGTTTCTTTACAAAAACAACCCAACTTCTAATCTTTGCAAAAACAACCCTACTTCTTATACTTATTCCAATATCTTCCCCATAAACCAAAGCCCCTAAACTTGAACTAACTCAGTTAATCTCTCTTGATCAATATCTTCTCGTAAGCCAGAGCCCCTAAACTGACTTTATTACTCTTTCTTAATCAATATCATTCCTACACTCAAGGTTTCCTGCTGCATATTTCCTGCTGCAGAAACTTCAAACTATATCTCCTATTGAAATCCCACTTTATCACAAACAAAATAATTTTGCAAAATTCCACTACATTCCACTACATTACAAAATAGATTTCCTACTGCAGAGACTTCAAACCACATCTCTTATGCAAAATCCCACTGCATTACACATCACATTTCCTGCTGCACAGACTTCAAACAATATCTCCTACTGCAAAATCTCACAGCTTCACGAACAACAAACAAATTTCTGCAAACTACAAAATTCCACTGCAAAATCCCACAACATCACAACAAACAAATTTCTGCAAAATGAAAAATTCCACTGCAAAATCCCACAGTATCACAAACAACAAACAAATTTCCAACAATAAATTTCTGCAAAACCTACTGCAAAATCCCACTGCATTACACATCACATTTCCTGCTGCAGATACTTCAAACCATATTTTCTACTGCAAATTCCTACTGCATTACAAACAAATATTTCTGCACAAAATCCTACTGCATTACAAACTATATCTCCTAGCTACTGTGAACACTGGTTACAAGCTCAGATGTGATAGTTAGCTTCTCTCTTAGCATAGCAAACCGTGAACAAGGGAGGGCTTTAGTTAGGATATCAGCTATCTGATATTCAGATGAAACATACTGCACATTTAATAACCTTTTTGTAACTAATTCCCTAACAAAATGTACATCAATTTTGATGTGCTTTGTTCGGGAATGAAACACCAGATTTGAGGATAATGCCCCAGCACTCATGTTATCATACCATATGATGGGAGTGTTGTTTATATGAATGCCAAGTTCCTTGAATAAGTTCTGAATCCAAACAAGTTCAGTGGCTGTTTGACTAAGAGATCGGTATTCAGCTTCTGTAGAAGATAAGGACACGACCTTCTGTTTTCTAGATGACCATTGGACCAAGTTACCTCCAAGAAAGACATTGTACCCACTGGTGGATCTCCTATCAGTTTCATCTCCAGCCCAATCAGTATCTGAAAATGCTTCTAAAATAAAAGGCTGTTTCTTGGTAAAAAGAATACCATGCTGCAATGTTCCCTTGACATATTTGAGGATTCGTTTACATGCTATCTAGTGAGCTTCAGTGGGCTACTGCAAAAATTGACTAAGCTTGTTGACAGCAAAAGCTAAGTCTAGCCAAGATAGTGTCAGATATTGAAGTCCACCAATGACGCTTCTATACAGTGTAGGTTGATCAAACACCTTACTATCCTCCTTTCCAAGTTGAAGACCAGTAGCCATGGGGGTGGAACAAGGCTTTATATTTGCCATTCCTGCCTTAAGGAGAAGATCATGTGCATATTTGGTCTGGGACAACAGTAAACCAGAATCATTTCTCTTTACCTCAAACCCCAAGAAGTGCTGCACTGTTCTAAGAGTTTTTAGAGCAAATTTGCTATTCAAGTCAGCAACTAAGCTTGATATGAGCTTAGAATCATTCCCTGTTACAAGGATATCATCTACATATACTACCAAATACATTAATGTGAAATCCTTTTTGTAAAAAAACAAACTCACATCTGAAACAAAATTTTGAAAACCCCAATTGATCAAGGTAGATTTGAGTTTATCAAACCAAGCTCTAAGAGCTTGTTTTAGGCCATACAAGGCTTTATGAAGTTTGTAAACTTGCTCAGGATGACCCTTGGTTGCTGCAATACTAGAATATCCTTTAGGAGGAAGCATCAAGACTGTTTCAGTTAGATCCCCATTCAGGAACGCATTATTAACATCCAACTGCTGGATTTCCCAATTTTGGTGCATTGCATAGGATAGCATTACTCTGATTGTTGCTGCTTTAACAATTAGAGAAAATGTGTTGAAATAATCTAGACCAGGTGTTTTTTGGAAGCCTTTAGCCACCAACCTGGCCTTATACTTCTGAAGTGTCCCATCAAAGTTTAATTTTGTTCTAAACACCCATTTGCATCCTACAACATTCATTCCTTCTTCATAAGGAACAATCTCCCATATGTTATTGCTCATCAAAGCTTGATATTCAGAGTCCATGGCCTGTTTCCATTCAGGACTTAATAATGCTTCAATAACTATTTTAGGTTTCGGAAGAATAAAAGTATGAGTAACTTCAGCTTGATAGGCAATGGAACTAGGATAAGTGGTTGACTTTGATCTGGTGATCATGGGATGTGTGTTTAGAGATGAGGTAGAGGGCAATGGAAGAACTACTTCTAAGTTAATGCCAGGATGTGTGAAGTCTGATTCAAGGAAGGATGAATATGCATTTATAACTAATGTATCAGACTTATCCAGTTGTACTGATGATATGGGAGCAAGATTGGATGAAGCAATAGGCTGAACAAGTTCTGAATCAGGTTGCAATGGTGATATTGGAGCACGATTGGATGAGGTAGCAGGTTGAACAGGTTCTAAATCAGGAACACATTGTGGTGTGAAAGCAGGTTGAGAATAATGTTCAGTAGGAGCAGAGTTGGATGAACCTGCAGGTGAAGATGAACCTGCAGGTGAAGTAGAGTCTGTACAAACAAGAACACTTTGAGGTATGATCCATGAGCTACTAGAGGTGTTCAAACAAAGTTCAACTGGAAAGGTACACCTATGCATTGTGAGGGAACCAAAATCACCTTTGAGGGAACCAAAATCACCTTTGAAAGGAAAATCTGTCTCATTAAACTTAACTTGCTTGGCAATATACAATTTGCCAGTGGAGGCCAAACATAAATATCCTTTATAGGCAAGGCTGTATCCAAGAAGAGCACACTTCTCAGTGTGATAAGAGAGTTTGTGTCTGTGATATGGCCTCAAGTAAGGATAATAACTACAGCCAAAAACCTTCAATTCAGTGTAGTTGGGCTGTTGCTAAAACAAAACAGAATATGGTAAGGCAGATTCAAGAACTGAGGTGGATAATCTGTTTATCAGGTATGTGGCTATGCTAAAGGCTTCCCACCAATATTTCAGTGGCATACTAGCATGAGCTAAAAGGGATAACCCAAATTCTGTAATAGTCCTGTGTTTCCTCTCCACTCTCCCATTTTGTTGGTGTAAATGTGGACATGGATGCCTAAATAAAATACCATTTTGCTGTAAATAACCACTAAATGATCTATATTCACCTCCCCAATCAGTTTGTAGGCTCTTTAGTTTATAACCTAACTGTTTTTCCACAAAGCAATGAAATTAAACAAATGCTCCATAAGTTTCAGATTTGAGTTTCAAAGGATAAATCCAAGTAAAACGGCTAAAATCATCAACAAATATCGTTAACCTAATTAAGCTTATTCTAAAGACCAAACTCCCTAATATTTCTCTAACTTTCTCTCGAACAATTAACAAATTAACTCCTAATTACTAACCCGAATTATCTCTAATCAGATTTAAGCAATTGGAGATCATTAAGTTCTATGGAATTTACTAGAGCCTCACAGATCGCGGTAACCTATCTCTAGCGTTCGCTCAATCTATGGTTTTATTACCTTAGACTAATTAGGTTTCATCTCTCGATCTCAACCTAACCCATAAAATCATTCAACTCTAGGGCCCTTTAGAATTGAAAGCTTTAAGCACAATAATAAAACTTAAAAGAAAACTTAAAAATTAGCAACAATTAATTCAATGCATATTCATAAAATTGGGCTACATCTGTGCCCTAGAAAATAAAATTAGTTCATACTTTCAGTAATAAAATTCATTGTATTCATAAACATGAGAATAAGAAAGAGTAGAAAAACTTCTCTAATTGATGACTCAAAATTGCAGGAATTTCCAATCTCCAAAGAGCCGTTGAACTTCTCTCATTTCTTCCCAAAAATCAGCTAAAGACATCTATTTATACTCTTGGGTTTTAGGGTTATGATTCCCACTATTCTAATCACTTTAGAACTCTTAAAACAGGAAATACACGTCATAAATTTAATGTAAAAAAGTCCAGAATCGCAGTTGTGCCGCGGCAATATGCCTAGGCATGGTTGATTCTGCCCCAGAACTCGAATTCTTGACAAGATGGTGGTTTTTGAGTATTATAACGTTCGAATATTGCCAAGTGGTAAACGTATGAATTGTAGCCCTTTGAATCAGCTTTCCAACGGTTCAAGAATCATCTCAATCCAAAATCTACAGCTCAAGTTATTGTCAAATTACTCTCACATGTTCAAAACTGGAGCGTTTTCCAGGATTTTCACTTTAACTTCAAATCGCCCTAACTTCTTTGTTTCAGCTCCGAATCACGAACCATTTGATTCTTTTCATCCTACATTCCATCGTCGATATAACCTTCATCTGAATATCATCTTTAAGAACCTAAAAAAACTCAAAACATACCCATGATCCCATAAAAGACATTTATGAAATAATTAAGTTAAATTTCACAAATTAAACACATTTTTCCACAAATAATCCAATTGAATCACTAACAAAATATGTATTTTCAAGATTTTATCAGTGGGTAATCTGTTTATCAGGTATGTGGCTGTGCTAAAGGCTTCCCACCAATATTTTAGTGGCATACCAGCATGAGCTAAAAGGGATAACCCAAATTCTGTAATAGTCCTGTGTTTCCTCTCCACTCTCCCATTTTGTTGGTGTAAATATGGACATGGATGCCTAAATAAAATACCATTTTGCTGTAAATAACCACTAAATGATCTATATTCACCTCCCCAGTCAGTTTGTAGGCTCTTTAGTTTACAACCTAACTGTTTTTCCACAAAGTAATGAAATTGTACAAATGCTCCATAAGCTTCAGATTTGAGTTTCAAAGGATAAATCCAAGTAAAACGGCTAAAATCATCAACAAATATGATATAAGACTTGAATCCTTCCCCAGAGTTGATTGGACCTGGTCCCCAAAGATCGGAATATACTAACTCTAAAGGATCCTTGGCTCTAAAGTGAGAAATAGGGAATTGGCATTGTTGTAACTTACCAAACTGACATGCCTCACAAAAGAAACTTTTATTTCTACTTAAAGAGTGCTTTACATTCTGTTTGTCCAAAATGACATGAGGGTTCTAACATTGGGATGTCCTAACCTTGCATGCCATAACATACACAAATCTGAATTTGCAAACTTATTCAAATTAGTAACAGATTGAACATCATCAGTGGAACACTTATTAACCATAGCAGTGATAAGAGCGTGAGAGGTTTCTGAAAACTGATAAGCAACAGGGAGGTATGAAACTAAACTGGATGACTGATGAACCAATGGGCTGACAAATTATGACAATTCAAGCTGATACAATCCATCCTTGACTACACCTTGAAGAATAACAGCTCTACTACACTTATCCTTTACCAAACAATGGTCAGAATGAAATTCCACAATGACATTGTTATCTTTAGTGATTTGAGAAATACTTAGTAAGTTCTTGGCAATATTGGGAACACATAGTATATTCTTAAGATGAATCAATCTAGTTATTTCATAAGAGGGTACTAACATCATACCTGAATGAGTAATAAGGATGGATTCCCCATTCCCAACTTGTACCTTTGAACGTCCTGAGTGAGCAGTTTTGAACACCAAGTTGGAACCATCTGCAGTCATGTGATTTGAGGCTACAAAGTCCATTTACCAGGACTGATCTTGCAAAATTTGTGGAGAGGCTACTGCTTGATAAGAGGTTGCTGAAGATTGAGATGCTTCATTGGTGACTATTTTTGGTGTAAAGCTGACAGAATGACCAGTATTGGTTGAAGTTCCAGGATAGTATTGTTGATGTGGTACTAAAGAGAAGTGAGCAGGAGGTGGTGCATTCGATTTAGACATAGGAGGAGTTGAGTAATCATGAAAATCTGCAAAATTATTGTGGAAAGTATTGGTAGAGTGTTGTGTGTAGTTTGGGGGTTGTGTGTGGTTTGGATGTTATGTGTAGTTTGCTGCAATTAAGGCTTGTGCAGGTTCAGTAGTATGCTCAGTAACAACAGTTGGAGAGGGACCTGTTGAATTGTACAGAGTAGGTTGTATCTGGGAGCTGCAAGAATTGGCAGTAAAGCCTTGATACTCCTGATCAAATCGGTGGTAACACTAGATGGCAGAATGGCCTGTTTCGCCAAATACTTGGCATACTAATCTTGGCTTAAAGTAACTTCGGCCTCTGCCCCTGCCTCTGATCATGTTGTTTTGAAACTGAAAGTGTCCAGCAGAGTGATATGTGTTGGGTGAGTAACCAGTTCTTCCATAAGTTGTTCCTTGATAATTGTTATGTCCAAAATCAAAATTACTTGCTGTAAGATATGCTGAACCAGGGGTTGGACCAGAGTTTGGAATGTTAACATTGGGGCTGTGTGAATACCCATGACCAACAACTTGAGGATGAAATGGTACAACCATTCTTTGACCAGATGAATTAGTCAGTCAAAGGATTAGAGCAGTTGGTGGTGTTTTATTGCTTGGAAGCAAACAGAGCAGAACTTAAATGCTCATGAAGTTTGACAGAGCCGAGTGTTGTCTCTCCAGTCTCATTTCATGTTTGTGAAGCACAAATTGAGCTTGTTGAATGGTTGCATTACTACTGTGATATGTCAAATTTACCACAACCGCATCGTACTCTGGTCCTAGACCATCCAGTATATACAAAAGCAACTCTTCTTCTCCAATGTTAGCACCACTTGCCACTAACTCATCCCCTAATTCCTTCATTTTCAGGACCTACTCATTAATACTTAAAGAGTCCTTTTTTGTGGTTTGTAACATATTCCTTAAGTGAAGTGTTCTAGCCTTCGAAATTGATTGAAAATGCAACTCTAGCATGTTCCATATTTCAAATGCACTAACACATTTAGTTACATGTCTGAACATAGATTCAGAAATTGAAAAAAACTGCCAACTAACTAAAAACTGATATGCTCTTTTCCAATTAAGATACTTAGGGTTTTGTTTCTTCACTAATTCATCAAAATCAACAAGTTTTTCAAAAAGAAACATAGAAGGACATATGCTCTCACCGGTGATAAAGCTTTCAAGACCATGAGAGGCTAAGGCTAGAAAAACTTGTGACCGCCAGTGACTATAATTCTTCTCCACAAGTTTTACTGATATGGTGGGAAGCGTGGAGTGAGCAACCGAGTTATTTGCATTTGCATTTTCAGCTGATTCAACTTCAGATTTTGACAGAACATTGACGAAATTAGGATTCGAAGAGCTCTGATACCATGAAGGATTAATAGCGGAATTGAAAAGAGAATTAAAAGAAGTGAATGAATTAAGAGAGAAAAGAGAAAAAATATGTTCGATCTGTTTCAAGTGTTCTGTTATTGAAGAAGAAGTACAGAGATTAGTTACAAATGACTTTATATAGTCTGTTACAATTGTTCATAAAACGCACCGTGTGGTGACAACTTTTGTTTCTTTACAAAAACAACCCTGCTTAACTTCTAATATTTGCAGAAACAACCCTGCTTCTTATACTTATTCCAATACTTTGCAACAAAACAAGAAAATGTCCTAAATTAAAGATAGATTACCACAATTATCTTTCTAGAACCCTAAACAAACGCAACCTAAAAGTTCTTTGCATATTCTTTGAGGTTCCCTTTGTTTTTAATCAGGTTTCATTATGCTTTGGTAGGCTTACAAATACCTTTGTTAAACTTTGTTTGTTCATGGTTGGAACGTTGTTCCTTGTTGAATGCTTGGAAGAGTTTCAAGCTATTGGAGCTGAAGTGTGTCGTCGGTGTTAAACGTTGAGAGGAGCTCAAGGCTAACCAAGTGGTCTCTTACAGTGAAGCTAGCTGTGGTAGTTTGAAGTTCAACCAAAGCGTGAAGTTTGAAGTGTTGTCATAACAGAGAGTGTTTTACAACTGATGCTTAACTTTGACTTTGTAATTGAACTATAAATGTTTATCATAGTGGATTATCTTCATCTGGACTAGGTGTCATAGATGTAGGCATGTTGTCGAACCATGTAAAATTGATTTGCGTGCTTCATATTATGCCATGGATGTTTAGTTTGTGTTGATCATGAATGAGCAAACCCGTAAGCACAAAATGAACAAGTTTAACCCATTTTGCATAAGTTTAACCAACTTGATAAAGTTATAAAACTTTCATATATCAGCCATTCTGTGAGAAAACCCATAATCTTTGGCTGCTTATCATAGTATTTTCTTTATGAGAATTACCAATCAGTCTTCTAAGATAGTTGGTAAGGATCCATAAATTTGAGGCCAAAACACGATGAAGAAAAGATGATTTACATTGACTTCACTTTTTTAACACATTTCAAATAAAATGGCCATCCTGGACAAAGGTTGAATACAAGCGTGGCCCAAGTCTGTTTTGGTCATTCAATGTTTTGTCCTAGTTGTTGTACGCCATATCTGACTTATTAGCAGCTTATTGTTGATTATTTTACTAGGATTTTTAATTAAGTTTCATTGCAGATATATTGCAGGCAATGGGCTCTCATACTATTACTAATTCTTCGAAAAAGGTTTTAACATAAGAAATGTGAATGAATAAATCTTCAAAAGGCACTCCCCTGGCAATTTGTCAATGCATTTATTTTCCATTGTCGCATAGTGTTGAAGCGTGAAGTTTGGGAAAGAAAAATGTAATTCTCTTCAATAGTCAAATGTAACTTGTACACTGTTTTATACTCATAGAACTAACTCATCAAACACTAACTCTGATTAGTAACTAATATAAATATTAACCCAAGTTGTAACTAACTCCTCAACTAACTCTACCTAACAGTAACTAACGTTAACACCCCCCCTCAAGTTGGAGGGTGGTAGAGGTCAAGCACACCCAACTTTCTTAATAACTTGGAATGAAGTGGACTAAAAACTGCTTTAGTCAGTAAGTCAGCAGGCTGTTCTGATGATGGAAAATAGACAGTCTTGATAATCCCCAGCTTGAGTTGTTCTCTCACAATGTGACAATCAATGTCAATGTGTTTAGTCCTTTCATGAAAACTAGGATTGGATGCAATGTGATGGGCAGCCTAGTTGTCACTGATGAATGAAATTGAATTGGCTTTTGAAAAACCTAAATGTGAATGTGAAAGTTATTGCGAGAAAGTAATAGAGAAAGTGGCATCACTCACATGGAATTGAACCCACAAACAACCTCATGAACATGGATCAATCTTCATTGGAACGGGTTCGAACTCAATGATTTACAACAACAATGGAGGGGATGTGAACGTGATTCCAATGAGGAAAGTTATCGCAAACGAACATGAGAAGAAGGAAAGAGGAGAAAAAGAAAAGATAAAGGACAAAGAGAGGGGCATGAGAAAATAGGAGAAAGAAGGAAAAAGAGAGGGAAAATGGAGATGAAGAGAAACATAGAAGGAGAAGAAAGAAGAAATGGGTTTAGGAAATTGGAATATATTTAGAAATTTGTTAAAAATCAATTTTTAAAACTGATTTCGGTTAACTGGTTTTTATTTTTGAAACCAAACCGGTATAAAGGAAAATCGATTTTTTGGTTTTATTTCGGTTCGGTTTTTCGGTTCAGTTTAGTTTTCAATTTTTTTTCCTGCCCCTAATGTTGATGGTGGCATCGAGTAAGATGGTTAGCGTCGAAATCTACCAGAATCAAGGAAGCCATTAAAATCACCGATGTTTGGTGACCTAATTTTGTCATCGGGCTTGTTCCATCGATCCAACTGCAAGTCAAAGCAATTTAGCTGCTAAATTGGCCTTTCTAAGCCCTGATTCCCAATTCAATCAGTCAAATTGGCAAGGCTGAGTTTCAAAAAAATGGTAGGGAGCCTCATATATTTGACTGTAACTCGACCAGATATTTCTTATATAGTTCACTTGGTTAGTCAATTTATGTTTGCTCATTGATCTACTCATTATGCAATTGTTCTTCGAATTTTGAGGTATGTGAAAGGTACTTTGTTTCATGGACTTCACTTACCAGCTACCTCATCTCTTCAATTACATGCTTACTTTTATGTTGATTGGGCTAGTGATCCAACTGATCGATGATCTACTACAGGTTATTGCTTTCCTCTTGATGATTCCTTAGTTTCTTAGTAAAGCAAGAAACAATCAATTGTTGCAAGGTCGAGTACAGAATCTAATTATTGAGCCTTAGTTGATACATCTTCTGAGCTTATCTGGCTTAGATGGCTTCTGACAGACATGGGTGTGAGCTTTCAGGGAGTACTCCTTTTACATGTCACAATCGAAGTGCCATTCAAATCGTGCATAGTGACGTGTTTAGTGAGCATACAAAACATATTGAGAACTATTTTCATTTCATCTGAGATCACGTTTTTGTGAAGGATTTGGACCTTCTTTCTATCTTTTCTACCAATCAATTTACGGATCTCTTCACCAAAATACATCATTGGCCAGATCTTTGGTCGTAGATCTTGTCGTTTTCGGCCAAATCTATGGTGGATCTGACTGGAAATGGACAGATCGGTGCACGACCGGCTAGATCCAGCTGGTCATGCATTGTTATGACGGTGACTGGCGGTAGCGGTGGCAATTGGCAGGTGATAGTGGCTTGGGTGGGTGGGGGAGTTTTTGTTAATTTTAAAACTTTTATTGAGAAAGGTAATTGTTAAAATTTTGAGTTGAATAGAATTGGATTGGATTTTGAAGAGAATTGAGAATATTAAAACAAATGTATATTTTGATAGGATAGTGGGATGTGAATGAAACAAACAGAGGGATAGTTACTCTACCACCTTAATTGTATTATTATATTTGAGGGGATGTTAATTGTATTATTATATTTGGGCTTAAGCCCACTGTATAGTTTAGGGTTTCCTAGTTGTTTTTGTATCACACCTCACTAAGTTAGTGAGATTATCATTCCTATTAAATAATATATATGTGTTACTATTTCAGAGATAATAAAGTAGACCTTTTTCACCGAAAAAATAACTATGGTAAACTATATTAATGTACATCAATGGTGATCTGGGCACTAAAAATATGTGACTATGGTAGCTAATCTCACATCTAGATGAGATTCTGTTACATAACAAGAGACTCAGTTTATGTTACTGACTCAACAGTTGCACATTGAAAAGCATAACGCTTAATTAATGTCAGCTCATGGTAACTTCTCTGCCGATTTTGCTACTAAGATCTGGTTTTAGTTCGAGAATCAGTTTTAAAATTCAGGAAGAGCTTCATTTCCAACTCAATTTCGTGGTTATGGCAGAGTTTCTGATAGAGGTACTAGCTGGCAAGGGAAAATCAATAACTTATTTATGAAGTAAAGTGGGAAAATCAGGTTGCCGACAAGGACTTAGTGAAGATATCTGCAATTTGTTCTATACTAGTTCAAAAAGAAGCTGAATTAAAGCTCATGATAAAAGCAAAATATGAGGTATATAGGTTCTTTAACTTGACTAGTGGCCGGGGTTGTAATATGGGAAAGAAAGGAATCACAATCACTCCCTTGTAACTTTCAGTTAAGTGTTTAACAAGCTTTCATCATAGGTCGTTGGATTAGCATTTTTTAAATAGGCAATAAAGCAGATGATAAAGCAAAAGATCTGGTAAATGTGCTTAGCTTGATAATTGGGATTGTAATTATGTAATTGTGGGATTTTAACATGCAGAGGGAAGGAATCACATTATCAAGGCCGTGTATATAATATACAAATGCTAAGGGAAGTGGAAGAGAAAACACATTATCAATAAACAAAGAGAGAAGGGAGAGATTCACCGTAAGTAACTCATGTAACTCATGTTACTCATCCCTGCGGCTGTAAGGTGTGGATCCCACTAGGCCACTACTATCTTTCTGTCAAAAAAATTCAGGTGCACATATCCTCAAATTTTCAAATGTACATTATTATGTTTTTTCACTATTGTCGGCTTATCAAAGTTATTAGCACTTTAATAGGGCTTTCTACGTCTACTTATCGGAATACAACAAAGCTACGGACACCGGCACTTTTGCACCGAAAATGTATACCAGCCTACGTGTATCCTTGACTCACACCTGACTCACACCAGCTATTGCTAGCAATCCAGACTCTTATTAAACAATAAATATTTTTTTAGTGAATGGTCGTCCATCAAATATGAATGGCTGTTCATTTACATGGACTCCCATCCATAGAGTCCATATTATATGGACGGGGGACGCCCGTCCATAAGTAAAATGGAATAATTTTTTTTTATAAAAATTAGGGACGGCCGTTCATCTGTTATGGACGGCCATCCTTTCATTTTGGACAGGCACCCGCAAATAAGGGACGCTCGTCCTTAACCAAAATATGAAAATAAAAAACTTTGGGGACGGCTGTCTATAAATTTTGGACGGCCGTCCCTTACGTTTGGGCTGGCGTCCATACTTTTAAAAAAGAAAAAATTCTAAACAAAAATAGCAAGCCCCTCTTCTTCTTTGCTCTTCTTCTTCGTCTTCATTCCCCATCTCCTCTTGTTGTAAATCAATACCAATCCTTCAACCTGCAAGATTAGTCATAATACAAAACAGAAACTGCAAGAACAACGAACAATCACACAATACAAGAAATACCGTGGTTCGCTTGTTCAATATAGAACAAGTTACATCCACGTTGAACTCCAGAATATGGAGCTCGCTGCACTAGTATTGATTACCTCAAAGATTACACTTTACAGAAGAATCTTCTTCACTGTCACTCACAGAATCAAACACTCATTCACTTCCCTGTATCCCACAAATCCTAATAAACCCTAGAGTACTCTATACCCTTTAAGGAACCCCTGCCCTCAAACAATACTCTAGAAAGATTCACACAAAGAAAACCCAGAATGAGCGTGAAACCCTAACCCAAAAAAAATGATTTCTCAGAGGAAACGAAACGAAGACCTAAAACTTGATTACCCTCAAATGCGTGAATAGTCCCCTTTTATACTGTTGACTTCTGATTGCATTTGATCCGTTGGATTCTCTTTATCTTTGATGGTTGTGATTCATTTTGAATAATGGACAAAACGACAGCGTTTTGTCACCTGGTTTAAACGATGTCGCATGCTTCACATATTTAACAATCTCCACATTGAAGTATGTGGCAGTCGTTTTAGCAATGTCAGTTCAGTTGTGCAGCGAGCATTTCCATACTCCTTAGTTCTGATTTGGTTATCCCACATGTAATAAGTTCAAGCAGTGCTTGAACTTTGCAAGTGTTACAACCTTGGTTCCCATGTCTGCCAGGTTGTTTTCAGTTGGGATCTTCTGCAGGTTCACTTCTCCTAAAGAGATCATATCCCTCACAAAATGATACCTTAAGTCAACATGTTTTGTTCTCTCATGGTACACGGGATTCTTTCCCAGATGAATGGCACTCTGACTGTCTGAATAGACTGTCACAGTTCCATCCAACAGCTTGGCCTCTTTCAGGAATCCTTGTAGCCATATGGCTTCTTTGAATGCGTCGATTACAACCACGTATTCAGCTTCAGTTGTGGACAAAGCTACCAGTGCCTGCAGTTGGGACTTCCAACTGATGCAGTTTCCTCCCAGAGTAAATTGATATGCTGTGGTGGATTTCCGCGAATCTCTATCACTTGCAAAATCAAAATCTACATACCTAACCAGATCAAGTGTGGAGTTTCTTTTACATAAATTTAGACCAATATTTTCTGTACTTTTAATATATCTTAGTAGCCATTTCAAAGCATTCCAGTGATCACACCCAGGATTTGACATGAATCTACTTAGAAGTGATATTGAATATGATAAATCAGGTCTTGTACTGATCATAGAGTACATAACAGAACCAATGGCATTTGCATATGGTATAGTTTCCATTTTTAGTCTATCAGGTTCTGTTTTAGGGCTTTGGGCTTTACTAAGGATGAAGTGGCTTGCTAGGGGCATTGTGGTACACTTAGAGTCACTCATTCCAAACTTTAACACAAGTTTTTGCAGATAAGGCATCTGATGCAATTTTAGGCTGTAATTCTTCCTGTTTCTTTTTATTAGCATACCTAAAATTTTCTTAGCACACCCAAATCCTTCATGTCAAATTCAGCATGCAATTTCCCTTTCAATTCCTCAATTGGGCCTTAGATTTACTAATTAATAGCATGTCATCACGTATAATACACAAATACAGGATTTGCATTCATATGTCAAATAGAAACAATTATCATGCTCACTTCTAGTAACCCTATCCTACTATAAAGGAGTCAATCTCTTGTACCACTGCCTGGTGACTGTTTGAGACCATACAGGGATTTATCAACAAACATACATGGTCAGGAACCTTTTTCCTAAACCTATAGGTTGGCTCATATAATCTGTCTTCTAATTCCCCATGCAAGAATGCAGTTTTTACATCTAACTGCTCTAACTCTAAGTCATAATGGGCTACTATAGATAACATCAATCTTATAGTTTTGAATTTAACACAGGTGAGAAAATTTCAGTAAAGTCTTACCTGCTCGCTGGGACCTTTGGCTACCAATCTAGCCTTATACCTTGGTGGATCAGTTTTGTTTATGCCTCCTTTAGCTTGTACAGCCACTTACAGTCCACCAGTTTGACATCCTTGGGTTTTGGAACCAGAATCCAAGTTTTGTTTGCCTCAAGGAGTCCATCTCCTCATTCATGGCAGTAAGCCAATGTTTTCTGTCCTTTGAGTTGACTGCCTGTTCATAGGAGTCAAGTTCTGTCCTCGGATCTCTACTCCGCCAGCAGGGCGTGTAGATGAGGTCTGCATAACTGACCTGTCTGGTGGTCTTATATCCCTTCCAGTTCTATCTCTGGCCAGTTGATACTGAGCCAGATCATTTTGTTGGTCATTATCAATTTTTTTTCTTCACTTTCATCTTCACCATCAGGTTTCAGTATTAGTTTTAGTGTGCTCATTTCATATTCTGGTTCATCAGTATTGGTCTCAGGCTCCTGTTGCCTTGTTGACATCACCTCAAATTGAGTACTTTCTGTTTGTTGTGGTGTCTCCACATGGTGGCTTGAGGTACCTCACTGTTTTAGTAACCTTGCAAGGGAACACAGATTCATTAAAATAACATCTCTACTGATGATAACCTTAACCCTGGGGTTTCTCTCTCCCACAGCCTATATCCTTTGGTTCCTTCTTGATACCCCAAAAATACACATCTTAGGGACCTAGGTTCTAGTTTTCCTATCTACCGTATGTGCATAGGCCGCACAACCAAATACTCTAGCGGTTGAGTGAAGGTTTTCTTCGTCCATTTTTCTTCAGGGCACATAGAGCCAGTTGCACTAGAGGGGGTTCTTATTTATCAAATAGGCAGCTGTGGTTAAGCCTCCCCAAAAGACTTAGGTGGTCTAGCTGTGAAGAGGAGACACCTACCCTTTCTAGCAGTGCCTGTTCATCCTCTCAGCAACTCCATTTTGCTGAGGTGTTCTCCTAACTGTCCTATGTCTCATAATCCCTTGGTCTTTACAATATCACAAAGTCAGTGTTACAGAATTCCATACCATTGTCAGTTCTGAGTGCTTCACCTTTTCTCCAGTTGGTTTTCTACTAAGTCTTCCACCTTATTAACTTACTTAGGCCTCATCTTTGGTCCTAAGAAGGTAAACCCACACTTTCCTACTGAAATCATCCACTATGGCTAGAAAGTACCTATTACCCCATGAGTTTTGACTCTTTTTGACCCCAAAGATCAGCATAGATAATCCAACATCCCACAGACAGGTGAGTTCCTTTTGGGAAGCTCAGCCTGTGCTGTTTCCATGACACATCTCACAACACTCTAAGTCTGATACATTGTCATTCCAAAATACCCCTGCTGTTGGAGATAGCTCATACCAGTTTGGCCATATTGGCCCATCCTCAGTCCTTTTTTTTTCTGCATTTGAATGGTAGTAGATATGAAGCAGAATTAACATTCAACTGATAATTTGTCCACCAATATGTACAGACCATGCCTTTTCACACCCTCAAACAGAATTTGATCATTCTGTAAACAGTAATGCAACCATTTTCAGCTCTATAGCTACAACCGCTTCATCCAGTGGTGCCTAATGAGATCAGTTTACGCTTAAGCTCTGGTATGTACCTGACTTTGTTAACATTATTAGTTTGCCATTTTTAAGTCTAAGAGTAATGTTACCAATCCCTTGAACCCTACATGAGTTATTGTTTCCCATAAGCACTATTTCAGGTTCACCAGTTATCAGTTTTGAAACCAGTTTTGTTAGGGTTCATATGAAAGGAACATCGAGTCTAGCACCCATTCATTACAATTTCAAAACTGGACACATAAGGGCTTCAGTGATTTCAAAGCGTTATTAAGGAGGCTAGGTTACTCTGTACTATTCTGCTTTTGCTTCCTAATCCAATCATAGCAATTCTTTTTTATGTACCAGGTTTTTTACAATGGAAGCACTTTCTAGTCTCTGACTTAGACTTATTGCTATTATAGCCTTTGCCTTTCTTCTTATTCTTTGGCCCTAAGTTTTGTTGAACCCCCTTTCCAGTATCTTTACCAAAATGACCAGATCTTGTTTTCCTTTTACAAAGAGATTATCCCCATTTCTCTTTGTATTTTCAACTCTAGTTCTCTGGATTTTAAGCCAGCCATTATAGATCTACACTAGGGACTGTACCAGTGTACTTAATGCATTCTTTACTACTAAATATTCATCAGGAAGAGAATTTAACAAAATCATTGCAAGACTAGAATCTCCTAATTCCTGATCAGTTCCTTTGCACTATTGTCTTTTTAGAAATTCATCTAAATTTTCTTCTAATGACTTAAGGCATCCATTCTATAAGAAAACAGAGCACCTTTCAAGAAGTCTAAATTAGGAGCAGATTTCAATGCATACAGATTTCAAGTTTACCCCAGGCTCTATTGGGTGTGCAAATCATCCACTTTTCGCAACACTATCTAATTTCAGATTACAGATTGTATGCTTCTTCATCTATCTCTGCTTTCTTTTTCATCTTTTCTTCTAACTACTTGGTTTCATCTTTCTCCAGTGCATTTCCACCTTGTTGTGGGATAGAAGTGCCTCATCTTTTCTTCCAGGTATTGAATCCATCTTCCCATCATACTGGGATATCTCTACCACGCGTGGTAGTGTTCATCATATTTACAATGACAAGACAGAGCAGTATAAGGAGTAGCGTCGGCTTTGCTACACCAGTAGTTGCCAAATACTGCCAGCGTTTTTAAGGCAGTCACTGGTATTCCAGCCTATTACCCTTAAATAGACTCAAAAGGTATTCAAGACCCCTAAAAAAGAAAACCCCTAAATCTTGACAAAAAAACCCTAATTTTGATTTTGCCCTATTTTCGTCGATCCCTTGTGTATGTGACCAATCTCACGAATTAGCCCCAGACTTAAACAAGATTGATACCTAGGATCTAGGGACCAAAAAAAACCCCAAAATCGACAAACCCTATTTGAGTTCGTCAAGAGTTGAACGATTTCTAACCCTAGACTTGATTTAGACCTAAAAGGCTCTGATACCACTGTGTAAATCAATACCAATCCTTCAACCTGCAAGATTAGTCACAATACAAAACAGAAACTGCAAGAACACGAACAATCACACAATACAAGAAATACCGTGGTTCCTTGTTATATAGAACAAGTTACATCCACGTTGAACTCCAGAATATGGAGCTTGCTGCACTAGTATTGATTACCTCAAAGATTACACTTACAGAAGAATCTTCTTCACTGTCACTCACAGAATCAAACACTCATTCACTTCCCTGTATCCCGCAAATCCTAATAACCCTAGAGACTTTAACCCTTTAAGGAACCCCTGCCCTCAAACAATACTCTAGAAAGATTCACACAAAGAAAACCCAGAATGAGCGTGAAACCCTAACCCAGAAAAAATGATTTCTCAAAGGAAACGAAACGAAGACCTAAAACTCGATTGCCCTCAAATGCGTGAATAGTCCCCTTTTATACTGTTGACTTATGATTGCATTTGAACCGTTAGATTCTCTTTATCTTTGATGGCTGTGATTCATTTTGAATAATGGACAAAACGACAACGTTTTGTTACCTGGTTTAAACGACGTCGCATGCTTCACTTATTTAACACCTCTCTTTTTCTTCGTCTTCATTCCCCATCTACTCTCTTCTTCTTCGTCTTTGTTTTATGAGATAGGCGTGCCACGTGCTGCACTCTGAGGCTGATTATGATAACCTGCATTTTGGGGCAGAAAACTCTGAGGTTGGTCTTTAAGGCCAACATTCACATCAAAGCATTGATTGGATTCTATGCTGGGAAAGAAAACCCAAGCGAGGCCATTAAGCTTGTGGTTGTAGAAGCAACATCCTGGGGCAGAAAACTCGGGGTTTGTTCTTTGAGATTGACCTGCACATTGTTAGCATTTGTTGAATTATATGCAGGAAATGAATACCCATCTGAAGTCATGTTGCTTCTTGTTTCAGAATGAGCGACATTCTGGTTCTGGAGCTGGTAACCTCTGGAACTGATAGCTTGCTTCTGAAGGCTGAGACACTCTTCGATTGTCTCAAGTGTATTATATTGTGGATAGGTATTCTTCTGGTTGGAATTTAAAGAGGGTGTTGTCGTTGTTGCTCCTACCCCAGTAACATCTGCTCCTGAAAATACTTGGTACGCCTCTATCTGCTCCTGAAATATATTGATTGACAAACTCCTTATAGGCATTTTCTAGTTCACCGTCTATGTATTTATTACGTGCTTCCTGAGACATTCACAAAACATTTCTTAGCCAGCATACTGACAGTTTTATTATGAAACATAAAACAAATCATAAATTCATAATGGATCTGATTGAGTTGCTGGAATTCCACTATCTTGAGAATGCTTTGGGAAACTAGTTCTTTTGATAGGTAATGTACTACAAATATTTAAAAGGTATACAGACTAAAACATTTGCTTAAAAAAGATTCAAGTATCAACTATCAACAAAGTGACAACTTTAAAAGCTAATAAATCAAAATTAGTCCCCTTTTGCTAAAATCTAAAGCCTAGTAATGAAAAAAAAAATATATTCCTTTACAGAAAATTTATTTGCCAGTCATTGCAACAAGTAAAGAACTTACTTGGAGTTTTTGATAAAGCTGTCCGTGCTCTCCCTGTTTTGCTTCTGTACTTTTCTGGGCTTTGGAGCCTTTGGATTTAGCACGCTTATCTCATAAAACAAAGATGAAGAAGAAGAGAGGAGATGGGGAATGAAGACGAAGAAGAAGAGGGGCTTGCTATTTTTGTTTAGAATTTTTTTTTTTTTTTTTTTTTTTTAAAGTATGGACGGAATGGACGCCCGTCCAAACGTAAGGGACGACCGTCCAAAATTTATGGATGGTCGTCCCTAAAGTTTTTATTTATTTATTTATTTTCATATTTTGGTTAAGGACGGACGTCCCTTATTTGCAGGCGCCTGTCCAAAATGAAGGGACGACCGTCCATAACAAATGAACGACCGTCCCTAATTTTATAAAAAAAAAATTATTCCATTTTACTTATGGACAGGCGTCCTTTAAATGGGGACGCCCGTCCATAGCAAATGGACCCCCGTCCATATAATATGGACGGGAGTCCATGTAAGTGAACGGCCGTCTATATTTCACTAAAAAAATATTTATTGTTTAATAAGCGTCTGGATTGCTGGCAACAGCTGGTGTGAGTCAGGTGTGAGTTAGGGATACACGTAGGCCGGTACACATTTTCGGTGCAAAAGTGCCGATGTCTGTAGCTTTGTTGATCGGAATAGGATGTTTTTAAATAAAATATTTGATTTAAATTTTCAACTATATATTATACCACTTGATTCAATGGTATAAAATCTCAAGTACTAGATATTTGCTAGTCTTCTTTGATTGTTGGACTGTCACGTGTTAAATAAGAAAATTATCAAATGACTTTAATACCCTCACTTTCCATGCTATCAATCCCAAACCCACCCCTCAACTTTGACTTCATCACCTACAGCCCCCCAATATCCACCCACCCACTCACTTTGAATCTATATCCAACAGTCCCCAAAAACCCATTAACCCCAACCTATCGTCCAACAGCCCGCAAAATTTCAACTATACCCTTTAGTTATTAACAGTAATTGATGCCGTTAATATACCTTACCAACATTTTGTGCATAATTATATTATTATTTAAAGAATTTGGGGAGTATTTTTTAAATTTATTTTTAATTCAAGATAATGCGATATACTCTTATATAGATTATAAGATAATTAAGTAGTATTTAGGGTTTACTTAACTTCATCTCCAACGGTCCCCGACAACCCATTAAACCCAACCTTACCCCCCACCCCCCTAAAAATGTGAGACTTAAAAAATATATTAAATTATAAAAAATGAAGAAAAATAAATTGATAAGTCTAAAAAAACCTTAAAAATATATAAATATTAAAAATAAGAAATCTGAAAAAGAAATATAAATATCTATAAGGCTTAAAGATAAAATAATCTGAAAACTTGAAAAAATAAAAAAATAAAATCTAAAAAACTAAAAAAATATGAAAAGAATGGTGGACTTAGCCATACATTGGACCGCACCTTAATAGGTCAACAAAAAAAAAAAAAAAAAAAAAAAAAAAAAAAATTAGATTATAGCTTTTTTTTAGTTTGTTTAAATAAGTTTTTAGAGTATTCTTAATTTTTTTGAATCTTTAAAAATTTTTTTTTTTGAATTCGTTTTTATTTAATTATTTGTGATTTTAGGTTAAGGGTTTATATTATTTATTATTTTTTTAAATTTCCCATATAGTTATTTGTATTTTTTATTTAAAAATGAATTGTCGAAAATTTTTTGAGTAAAATAGTCAAGATCAAGATATGATTAGGATAAATTATAATTGTGTTTGGACAAAATTAGTCAACTCTCATATTTTTGGGGGTCTCTGTGCGGATCAGAAGAATAAAAATTTATGTTAGAATCTGGGGTCTATCTAAGTTGTTGGCACTTTATTTGTAACCAATAATAGGGCTTTCTACAAACTTTCTAATTAAACATATTTTTCTTGGAACGCGAGTTTTTAACTGAAAAAAAAAAAAAGTTATTTAAAATTTGAACCATTATTCAGTGGTTAAAATCTGATATCTGAAAATACTTATATTTACAAAATATGAATATATTAAACAAAAAACTTTAAAACATAAATAAATAAAAATGCATAAATGTCATGAGATCCTTAAAAGCTTAGGTGATCATGTCAAAAAGGATCCTGATCTCAAATCATAAATATATAAGATGTTTGATATCATATTATATTATACTATATATTTTCTAAAATGAAGGGTATATTTTTATTTATTTTTGTTGTGAGTTTTATATAAAATTGTATTACATTTATCGTATCCTATTATATTATCCATACGAATGATTTTCGAGTTACAATTATAAGAATAAAATATGGGAAAGAAATTAATTAAAAGCTTTTTTTAGTTATTTTAGAAGTCATAATAAAATCTATTTTACACATGTCCTACATGACAAAACATTTTATTTTATGTTTGTTAGAAGTTTTATTTGTTTGTCATGCCACTAATTTAGTAAATTGTTATATTGTATATATGTGATTAATTCTCTCCTTTATTAAGCTAGTTTTTGGAGTGGCTTTTACGCAAGCCTGTTTATGATGGCTTAAGCTAGTGTTTGGGCTTGAGTTCCGTTTATCAATGTTGAGTAGTTTTTGGGTTTGAGTTCTGCTGTTTATCAATGTTAAAGAATAAATGAAATCATATTGTAAGAATAAATTAGGAAAATTGATAAAAACTTTGATAATTAAAGAGACAAGAGAAAAAGCAAGACAAGAATAAATTCGAGTTGGTAAAGAAATTCGCAACACTTTTATTTATACTAAAGAACAATATCTGAAATCAAAAGGGAATTAAATAAAACCCCTGTATTTTTGGATATAACTCACAACACCCTACCATTAGTCAAACGTTAACACTTTTCTGTTAAATTAAAAACGACATCCTGTCAAGCCACCATCTGTTGCGTTGCCCTCCTGAAGCCTACGAAGCTGTGGCCTTGTTGGCCAAAGCTGCGGCCTCTTATTTGTGGGTTAGGCCGCAAGTTTGGATTATTTATTATATAAATTTAAAATGGTTTATATCTATTATTTTATTTTACTGCATCTTGGTAGTAAAAATGAAATTTAGGTTGTGTAGGATGTCAGATGACAGATTACAAGTAACTCTGATTAACCGCGGTAGGGCCGGTGGGGGTGGTGAGCCATATCTAAAACCAGAGGGAGTTATTGAATAACTCAGGGGGTTTAGACTTTAGAGTACTATTTTTTAGGGGTGAGCACGGGTAGCGGGTAGAACCGGAATCGGGGGTAAGAACCGGAACCGAAACCGGAACCTACCTAGAACTTGCACTGTGCGGGTAGGTTCCGGTTCCAATTTTTTGGAACCGCTACTGTGCGGTTTTGGTTCTGGTTCTTGCATGTGGAGGAACCGGAATCGAAACCGGAACCTGTAAAAAGAGTACCCTGTTTGGAACCTGTAGGGGGTACCCAATTTGGAACCTGTTTTTGAACCTGTTTGGAACCTGTTTTGGAACCTGTTTGGAACCTGTTTTGGAACCTGTTTGGAACCTGTTTTGGAACCTGTTTTTGGAACCTATTTAGAACCTATTTTGGAACCTGGACTATAATGAAATATTTGTGAAATGTAAATAATGGGGGAGTTTCTATTATTTTACATATAAAAAAAATTTAAAATAGAAAAAGTTAAATTTTTAGAATAACCTAATTAAATTAATATACGAATACAATTATACTTATTACGGTAAATTACACCATATTAAAAGCTTTAATATATTATAATACATTAATATTAAAGTTTTGATCAATTAAGGAATAATTGGAATTATGATCCAATTAAAAGTGTTTTACATTTTTAATGTTATTAAAAGAATTATTTTTGAATAAAATAGTATATTTGATTGGTAATAATATATTTAGTTATTTACTTCAATTATCAAGTTCTAAGTATATCATAATAATTAGTAACTAATTAATTATATAGATAAATTGATAAACATTAATAAATTTAATTACTAGTTAAATATCATAGTTAATCAATTATAACATTACATTATGTAAATGATTACTTAATTAATTATAATTATAACATTACTTATTGATTTATAATATAATTAATTATAGCATTACATTAATTGATTACTACTTAATTAATTGACTTATAGTTATAACGTAATTAAATAGTTAATTAATTGACTTATAATTAGAAATTTAATTAATTATAGCATTACATTATAGATTTATGTATAATTACTTAATCAATTATAACATTTTATTATAAACATTAGTACAAACTTAATTAATGATTAAAATTTAATTAATTATAATATTACATTAAAAATTTATAGTATGATTACTTAATAGTTATTCACTATGACATTACATTATGTATGATTATATAATTAATTATAACATTACATAATTAAATAATTACTTAATGATATGTCTATTATAAAATATTAGTAATTACTATTTACTACATAAACATTAGCATAATACTTAATTAAATGATAAGAAATTTAATTAATTATAACATTACCTTATAAACATCATTATAAACATTAATTAAGCATTACATTATAGTTAAATAATTACTCAATTAATTATATATTATTATATTACATTATATATATGATCATTTACTTAATTATAGCATATATAGTTAATGATTACTATTACATAATTAGTTAGAATTTATAACATTACATATAAACATTAGTTATTAATCAAATGATTTGAAATTTAATTAATTATAATATTAAATTATAGATTTATAGTATGATTACTTAATTCATTATAACATTATATTATACTATTATAGTATGATCTATAATTAATATTATAACATAATTAAATGATTACTTAATTGATTATGAGTTATGATATTAGTTTTAAACATTAGTAATTACTAATTTTACATAAACATTAGCACATACTTAATTAAAGATAAGAAATTTAATTATTATAACATTACCTTTAAACATTTATTAAAACATTAATTAAACATTACATTATAGTTAAATAATTACTCAATTAAATTATAAATTATTATATTACTATATATTATGATCACTTACTTAATTTATAGCATTACATAGTTAAATGATTATATAATTACTTAATTAGTTAGAATTATAACATTACATTATAAACATTAGTAATTTACTAATTATACTATTATTACATTACTTAATTAAACGATTAAAAATTTAATTAATTATAACATTACCTTATATATTATAATATGATACTTAATCAATTATAATATTCCATTATAAACATTAGTTATTATCAAATGATTTGAAATTTAATTAATTATAATATTAAATTATAGATTTATAGTATGATTACTTAATTCATTATAACATTACATTATATACATATAGTATGATCATATAATAATATAACATTACATAAAAATGATTACTTAATTGATTATGAGTTATGATATTATGTTTAAAACATTAGTAATTACTAATTACTACATAAACATTAGCACAATATTTAATTAAATGATAAGAAATTTAATTATTATAATATTACTTATAAACATTTCATTATAGACATTAATTAAGCATTACATTATAGTTAAATAATTACTCAATTAAATAAATATTATTATATTACATTATATATTATGATCATTACTTAATTATAGCATACATAGTTAATGATTACATAATACATAATTAGTTAGAATTTATAACATTACATTATAAACATTAGTAATTTAATAATTACTAATTATTACATTACTTAATTAAACGATTAAAAATTTAATAATTATAACATTACCTTATATATTATTAATATGATTACTTAATCAATTATAACATTCCATTATAAACATTAGATAATCAAATGATTTGAAATTAATTAATTAAATATTAAATTAAGATTATAGTATGATTACTTAATTCATTATAACATTACATATACTATTATAGTATGATCATAAATTAATAAACATTACATAATTAAATGATCTTTAATGATTAGAGTTATGATATTATGTTTTAAACATTAGTAATTACTAATTTACATAAACATTAACACAATACTTAATTAAATGATAAGAAATTAATTAATTAAACATTACCTTATAAACATTTCATTATAGACATTAATTAAACATACATTATAGTTAAATATTACTCAATTAATTATAATATTATTATATAATATATTATGATCACTTACTTAATTATACATATTATAGTTAAATGATTATAATTACTTAATTAGTATGAATTTATAACATTATATTATAAACATTAGTAATTTATTATACTATTACATTACTAATTAAACGATTAAAAATTTAATTAATTAAACATTACTTATATATTGTAATAGATTACTTAATCAGTTATAACATTCCATTATAAACATTAGTATATTAATAAATGATTTGAAATTAATTAATTATAATATTAAATTATAGATTTATAGTATGATTACTTAATTCATTAAACATACATTAGACTATTATAGTATGATCATATAATTAATATAACATTACATAATTAAATGATTACTTAATTGATTATTACATTATATTATAAACATTAGTAATTTACTAATTTACACAATACTTAATCAAATTATTATAATTTTATTATGTAACATTATATTATAAATTTATGGTATGATTATTAATTAATTATAACATTATATTATAAACAATATTACAATACTTAATTAAATGATTAACAATTTAATTAATTATAATATTACATTATAATTAAAAGTATATTACTTAATTAATTATAACATTGTAGTATGATGAATAATGTCTGTGTTTGGTTTTGATTGACGAATTTTATGTGAATTGTGATGAATTGATTGAATTCAAGTGTTGCTTAGGATTAAGGTTAGAGTTAAAGGGACACAAATGAATGAATAATGAAAATTTGTTAGGGGTGTATTTGTAAACTTATAAGGTGTTTTTGTTATTTTTTAAACTAATAGGGGGGTAATTATTTTTTACAGGGTACCCTGGAAAGGAACCAGAACCTGCATTTTAGGTTCCGGTTCCTTGAATTGAAGAACCTGCACTGTGCAGTTCCGGTTCCGGTTCCTTTTTTTGGGAACCTGCACTATGCAGTTCCGGTTCCGGTTCCCTTGGAAAATACAGGGTACCCAGAACCACTCACCCCTACTATTTTTTCTTTTATTTAAATTAACCCACTTTATGGTACTGTTGGTTTTAAACTGTACCAGATTATTTCAAATTAAAGATTTGTGAGGTGTGCATATAAATTACGGCGAGGAAGCAGAAGAGAAAATATACTATGAAAGAAAGATTAGAGAGATACACAGTAATTACAGAACACATCCTGCTGTAAGGTAGCTGTGATTTTCGAGAGGAGGAAATCAACTCAGGTCAGTATACTATACTATCATCTTCATGCTGCTCTTAACTTTTACTATGCTTATTTATCTTGTTCTTTTTTCTTTTCTTTTTTCTTTTTAAATTTTCATTAATCAATTCAAGATTAATGGGATTGCCGAATTCCGACATTGGAAAAAACCTCCACAGAGTGAAATGACACCTCCGGTACCAATGTGATCAAAGTTCGGCAATCAATCTATTGGTACTGGGGTTTAGACTTTCGAGTAATTATTTTCAGATAATTAGGTAGATAAAATAGTATAATACTTTTTTAATCTACCTTTTTAGTTTATAATATAGATAATACAATGGATATGCGGTAGCTAATTCTAGCTTGTGTTAATTATTAGAGTATTATACTGTTAAATGCATAGTATTACTTTGGATTATAACATGCATTTTGTTCCTTTTTCAAGCGTTTGTTATACCAATTATTCTATATTACCATTACAAATATAATAGTCAATTCTTCCCAATTCCAACATTCTATGTGAGGGAGTGATAGTAATATAAAATATGTTTTTTCTTTTGAGGGTTGATTATTTTGAGTGATGCATCTATCTAATTATTGTTATTGATTATTGTCAATACTGTTTGTCAGTAGGGCAAAGAAGTTGGAAATGAGTGCTTTTCTTAAACTTCAGGATTTGGTCGAAAAGTTGAAAATTGACACTGGAGAAAACTTGGAGCCTGAGTTTGATGCTCGTCAATTTTGTATTTATAGGGTTCCTAAAGAGCTTCTTAGCATAAATGAAGAAGCCTACACTCCTCAATTAGTTTCAATAGGTCATTTTCATCATGGAAAAGAAGAATTAACTGACATGGAAACGACAAAAAGAAAATATATGAAAAGTTTTCTTGAACGACGAACAACAGTTGAGAATTGAGATAAAGTTTTAAACTTCATCATGGATAACGAGAAAAACATCCGTAATTGTTATGCAAAGACATCTAAACTTGGCAGCATTGAGTATGTAATGATGATTCTATATGATGCTATCTTTATCATGGAGTTACTTTTAAGGTATGGATCCCATTTTGGTAGAAATGATTTATTACTATCTACGTCAAAGATAAAATCATCTTTACGTAGGGACTTTATATTACTCGAAAATCAACTTCCATACTTCGTCCTCAAGGAAATATGCGAGTTAGCTTTCGCTGGCCTTAACATGCCTACCTTCATGGAGCTTTCACGTTATTTTTTCACTTATATAAAAGATTTTGAATTGAGTATATTAACCCTCCAGGTGGCAGTTAAACATTTAACTGATTGGAAAAGAACTACTATACTGGAACGCTACCAAAGATCTGAGCAGAGTAACAGATAGATTGCTGATTTACCTTGTGTAGTAAAGTTGCATGAGTCAGGAGTGAAGTTTAAGGGTTTTAAAGAAGAAAATAGCTTACTTGACATAAGATTGGAAAAACGAAAGCAACGAATCCCACTTTTTGAAGCACTTGAGATGCAAATACCACATTTAAAAATATTCGACAAGACAGAAAGTTTATTTAGAAACATTATGGCTTTGGAGCAATGTCATTATCAAGGGAATACTCATGTTTGCAATTACGTTAGGCTAATGGATCATCTTATCGATACTGAAAAAGATGTGGACTTGCTTGTTGAAAATGGAATTATTTCCCATGATATAGGCAACAATGCTTCGGTAGCAAATATGTTTAACAAACTTGGCTTATGTATTACATATAGCGAATCCTCTTACTATGACATTTGCGAGGAACTCAAAAGATACTGTAGCAATCCATGGAACAGAACGAAAGCAACTTTGAAAAGAGTATATTTCAACAATCTTTGGAGAGGCACAGCAACTATTGCAGCAGTTTTACTCCTACTGCTCACTATCATACAAACCATATGTTCTATCTTGCAAGTTGTGTTCATGTAATTTATATTTGCAAGTTGTATGATTGTAATGTAATTTTGTATTGAAGCTTGTTGTCTTAATAATGTAAAATGCTTGCTATGTATTTCATTATTTCTCATTCACACACGGTACCATGTTTCAATTATACCTAGTTATTTTGCTTCTCGAATAGGGTTAGAGCCAGAAAATATTTTCTGGGGGACCAAAATGTTGTCTTCAATGAATGACGGGGCAAGAAAGTAATCAGAAAGTTATAATTTACTGGAGCTAAAGTTTTACGTTCAAAAATTAGGGATGGCTAGATGTGAATAACTACATTTATAGGGGTTAAATTTTATTTTCATTTTTCCAACCACCATTGCCATTTCAATTTTTTTAATTTATAAAAGAAAATTATAAAATTATTTATTCAATGAATTCAATATATATATATATTTTTTTTAATTTGTAATGTGAAGAATTGCATATAGATATCCATAATCTAATCCAGTCCATTTGGATTACCATGGATTCTATCCATATTGATCCATTTCATATATGAACTGATCCAATCCATTAGATATTTGGACATCCTCAGAGAAAACACATTAAAAAGAGAGACACCGTAATTACATAACACGTCCCTGCTGTGTGGTAGCTGTGGCTTTCAATGGGAGGAAATTAACTCAGGATACTATCATGCTGCTATTAACCACCCGAGCATGCGCTTAATTTTCATCTGCTTATTTATCTTAATCAAATTCAAGATTAATGGGTTGCCAGATTCCAACACAGCGGAAAAAAATATCCGGCGAGTGAACGACACCTCCAACACCACTTTGATCAATGCCTGGTGATCAATCTATTAGTGCTAGACTGCTAGTGTAGTCTAAATCATCACATCTGTAGTTGTTTTTACAAACCTGAAACTTTAAATATAGACCTTCAATGACTATGAAACTTGGACAAACATGTTTATGTTTTATCTTCAATGACTGAAGAGAAGCAAACTTCTGTAGTTCTATAATTTAATGACACATTCTGAAAACGTAATGTATAATCTTTAAGACATGGTTCACAAAAATGAGGCTAATCCTGCTTGGAAATTCAATACGCAACACTTTTTGTGTCACTTCTCAATGTTTCCACTAAGAAAAACAGATTTTGCAGATCGTAAACATCTCCGTCAATCTGCATTTGTCTTCCAAAAATTTTCTAAAAGATGTGACTAAGCCTTGGATTTCTTCCCTTTAGCTTCAGCAACTGGTTTTGTTTTGAAAGGCAGGAAGGTCTTGCCACCCATGAACGGTTGTAAGACTTCTGGTACTTCCACACTATCTTCCTTTTGGTAGTTCTCAAGGATACAGCAAATGGTCCTTTCGGTTGCTGTGAGTGTAGAGTTCAATAAGTGCACATATTGCTTCGTCTGCTCATTGCTCTGCAATATTTCAAAATTACAAAAGCGAGATTGTGAGTTTGGAAGAATTCTGGACACAAAAATAATATTAAAAGATCAGTGAATGCTCTGATTAATTTCCATAACACCTACAAAGTTCTACTGGTAAACAACACAACATGATACGAGCAGTCCACGTTAGAACCAGTACCTCAAACAAAATGGATAACAATCTTTGTGTAATACCAGCAGAAATTGCTAGCTTCTATATCATAAAGGAGTTTGTTTATTTTGAAAATGAATAGGGGCATCATACTACTTATCATATCATATGGCTTTGCCCACACTAAATAGGAACAAGTAAACAGAACAAACCTTTTTCTGTCCATATCGAATCTCCAATCTTCTCGACTGATAATCTATACAGTTTGAACATGACACCAACTCTCTATAGGTTTACGATGCAGGAAACCTTCCTTTTAAATCGTACTTCTTCGCAGCCTTATCATTCAAAGCACCAGAGACAATGGCCACAATTTGATAGGGGATGCCTAGCTGCATGTAAAATAAAATTCAATTAGAGCCAAACCTTTCCTCATTAATTAGTTGATTACAGCTCACAACTTTGCTACCAAAAAGATCCATATAAGAATCAGACTTATAATTTCCGTTTTAAGGCTTCAATACTTCAACGCCATCTTCCTTCTGGTAGTTCTCAAGGATACAGCAAACGGTCGTCTCCGTTATTGGGAGGGTACTAGGTTAGAGACCAACAACTGGACATATTGCTTCCTCTGTTCGGTGCTGTGAAACGGTACAAAATTACAAAAGAAAAACTTGACCTTGGTAGACCTTTTGCCACAAAAATCGATATTTAAAGATAAATGAATGCAGGTTCAGTTGCTCTAACACCAACCGAGTTCTACAGGCAAGCAATATAGTACTGTTCACTATCTAATATGTGCAGCAAACAAAATGGATGACAATCTGGTGTGATAAGCTACCAACAATCAAACTAAACATTGCTGAGAACTTCCCTTATAAATATAGGTTTGCCAATCCAGTAAGTAGGAACAACCGTGTTGAACCTCCAATCTTTTTGACCGATAATCTGTACAGTTCAAAAAGAACACCTATACTATCTATAAGTTTGTGATCTCGGAACCACACATCCAAGTCACATTATACGTTTGTCATATTAATTTTTGTATTTTAAGCCCAAGTAATCAGTCAAAATACAAATTTTCCTTCATACAAATTTGTATTGTAATAAGTATTTAACACTTTACTACCAAACACAGAGAGAGGGAAGGGTGTATCAGGGAGAGGAATTTGGATTGTTGAATATTGGTCTAATATACATTAAGTCCTCATCTACTAGGTTACACTTTTAAGTAGGATGACAACTTAACATCATAACAAAGTCAAATATCTCGAGTTCGAATCCTCACATACAATTTAGATATAGAAAATTGAAAAAAAAATGAAAAAAGTTCAAATTTGACGTGAGAGAGGTTATTGGTCTAATATATATTGAGCTCTCACCTATTAGCTTAACCTTTTAGGTCTTCCTTGGATAAGTGAACGACCTAAGAAAAGAATTTAGCATTACTTGTATTGGAGAGGGGAATCTGGATTGTTGAAATTCATTGTTACTCCTTGGGTAATTGAACGACCCAAGAAAGGAATTTAGCATTACTTTCATTGGAGGATTACCCCAGACGTATGTATAAAGAAATCCTATATTCTTTCCTTATTAATTTAGGATTGAAATGTGGACAAAAGAGGAGGCACGCATGAATGTCAAGATCAACACCTAAAATTAAAGAAGAGAGAAAACTCATTATCATACAGAGAGGGAGAAAGATAACACACAGTAAGAAAATAAATATCTGTGAGCTGTGATTTTGAAGAGGAAGGAGCTCTTTGGACCTCTTAACTACTTATTCAAGTTCACTTGGAGTACTTCTTTCGTTATATTTATTTTCTTAATTTATCTTGCGATTTATTTTCCGCCAAAAATTCCATGATTAATAAGTTCGATTAATTATCTTTCATTTTAATTATTAAATATTAAGGTGATGTTTGGTCAACAGAAATAAAGCCATAAAATGTAGGAATTATATATAAGTAATGCTAGATTCACAACTTTCTCTCACAACCCTTGATGTGACAACTTGTCATTGATTAGTTCGCAAAATGAGTCTCGTTTGCTTGTAACTTAGCCATTTGTAAGCTAACTAATGATAAACTGTCACATCAAAGGTTGTAAGAGAAGGTTGTGAGCGAAGGTTGTAGAACTAACATTATTGATTAGATATGTGTTGGCCTGGTTGAAAAGAATTAGACTTGGGTTCGGATGAAAAGGAAAGTTTTGGAAAATTGATGTAACTAGGGTCAAAAGGACCCTGTAAATTTCCCGTATCTAGTTTTAGCTACCTCTCATACGAGATGAAGTCCAACAATAATTCTATGTTTTTCATGTGGATTAATTATACAAACTTGCTTGAATAACCCATATATATTATTATTTTTAATTAAGAGGTATTAATTGGAGAGGAGGATCTAGGAAACTGCTTAATTTGCGGTCAAAATTTCAGGTTCAAATTATATTAATGCACTTTTTGTTTTTTTTTTGTTTCATTTCTTATTATTATTTTTTGAATTGATCCATTAGTTATTCATGCTCTTAATATGTTAATAATAATTGATAGGATTGCTTGAAATGTATGATATAATTTTATATCCCACTTAATTTTAGTTGATTTTATCTATTGGCTTTCTTAAATCTTCTGATTTCCATACATGGAATGAAGATTCTTCGGAATATTATGAATATCAGTATATATCAAAGTTATATATTTTCCATGTTATTGTTTTTTACTCTAAAAGTATTTAAGCTATTATATTATGAACTATATGTATACATAAAGGCCGAGACACAATTTTTTTTTTTAATTTTTATAATCATTATAAATTGAAAAGAATCTAATTAAACTAAATGTTTAAAATTATTATTATTCAGATAATTAAAGTATATAAAATAGTAAAATATTTTTTTTTCTACCTTTTTAGTTTATAATATATATATAATACAATGGATATGTGTTAGCTAATTGTACCTTGTCTTAATTAAATGCATAGTATTACTTTGGATTATAACATGCAATTTGTTCCTTTTTCAAGCGTTTGGTATGACAGTAATTCTATATTACCGTTACAAATATAATAGTCAATTCTTCCCAATTCCAACATTCTATGTAAGGGGATTCGTTCCAGGAATCTCTACCCACATATTTTTAATTTAAATCTTTGCAAATGATATTGGTATAAAATATTTATTTGTGAATTATGACAGATTGCATATTATTCTTAAAGCTATTTATGGAAATAATTACCTCATGCATGCAACATGATTTTCTTGATTATTTTGAGTGATGCATTTATCTATTTATTGTTATTAATTGACTACTGTCAATAGGGCAAAGAAGTTGGATATGAGTTCTTTCTTTAAACTTGAGGATTTGGTCGAAGAGTTACGAATTGACATTGAAAAAACTTGGAGCCTGAGCTTGATGCTCGTCAATGTTGTATTTATAGGGTTCCTAAAGATTTTCATAGCGTAAATGAAGAAGCCTACTCTCCTCAATTTGTTTCAATAGGTCCTCTTCACCATAGAAAAGAAGAATTAGCTAACATGGAAAAGACAAAAAGAAAATATATGGAAAGTTTTCTTGAACGAATAACAGTAGAAAATCGAGATAAAATTTTAAACTTCATAAAGGATAATGAGAAAAAAATTCGTAATTGTTATGCAGAGTTGTCTAAACTCAGGAGCATTGAGTATGTAATGATGATTCTATATGATGCTGTCTTTATCATAAAGTTATTATTAAGGTATGAATCCAATTATGGTGAAAGTGATTTTTTACTATCTACATCAACGGTAAAAGCATCTTTATGTAGGGACTTCCAATTACTTGAAAATCAACTTCCATACTTAGTCATCAAGGAAGTATGTGAGTTAGCTCTCACTGGCCAATGCCTACCTTCATGGAGCTTTCATGTTCCTTTTTTGGTGATTTTCATGGTTTGGAATTGAGTAGATTAACCTCCTAGGTGGCAGTTAAACATTTAACCGATTGGAGAAGGACTATTATATTGGGACGCTACCAAATATCTAAGCAGATCAAATGATGGATTTATGATTTACCTTGTGCTGTGAAGTTGCAAGAGTTTGGAGTGAAGTTTGAGTGTCTTAGAGGAGAACACAGCTTAATTGATATAAGATTGACAAAACGAAAGCAACAATTCCAATGTTTCAAAGTACTTGAGATGCAAATACCACATTTAAAAATATACGACGACACTGAAAGTTTACTCAGAGATTGTATGGCTTTGGAATAGTGTCATTATCCTCAAGATACTCATATTTGCAATTACGTTAGGCTAATAGATCATCTTATTGATACTGAAAAAGATGTGAACTTGCTTGTTGAAAATAGAATTATTTCCAATAATATGGGCGACAATGCTTCAGTAGCAAATATGTTTAACAAACTTAGTCAATCTATCAATTTAAGCAAAGCCTCTTACTATGACATTTGCGAGAAACTCAAGGGATACTGTAACAATCCATGGAACAAAACAAAAGCAACCTTGAAAAGAGTATATTTCAATAATCTTTGAAGAGGCATAACAACTGTTGCAGCAGTTTTACTCGTAGTGCTCACTATCATACAAGCCATATGTTCTATCTTGCAAGTTGTGTTTATGTAATTTATATTTGCAAGTTGTGTGATTGTAATATAATTTTGCATTAAAGCTTGTTGTCTTAATAATGTAAAATGCTTGCTATGTATTTCAATATTTCTCTTTCACACTGTACTGTTTTTTCTTCTAAAGCAGGGCCAGAGGCAGAAAATATTTTCTGAGGGGGACCAAAATGTTATCTTCAGTGAATAACAGGGCCAGTAAGAAATCAGAAATTTATATTTACCCAAATTCATAGTAAAATTTGTTCAAATCTCTCCAACACATCATTCTCATTCAATTATTTTAACACATTACAAAACCTAATTCATTAACATCAAATACAAAAATTTACAAATTGACGATGGGACTGAATGTCTACTGAGAAACATTATGGCTTTGGAGCAATGTCATTATCCATGGGATATTGATGGTAAGGCGTCTTAAGCTATATCAAAAATCAGAGGGGGTTTAAAGTTATTTTACTTTTATTTAAATTAGCTCACTTTATTGTGCCGTTGGTTTTTAACTATACTAGATTCCTTCAAATTAAACATCAAGGCCAAGAAGCAGAAGAGAAAACTGTGGATGGCAAAAGTGGTGGATGGGATAAGATCTGATCCTATCCGATCCAATACACATGAATTTCTACCCAATCTAGTCCAGTTCATTCTTAAAATCCAAGGATGGATTGAACTGGATTTTATGGATCATGGATTATTCAATTCATAAATTTTAATATTTATGTTTAATGTAATTTTGTATTTTTAATCAAGTTTTCATATTTTCCTTCATACTAATTGGTATTTTATTCATGAATGTTTATTTAAATGAATGTTTATTTAGAAACATTAAAGCTTTGGAGCAATTATTACCAATGGGATACTCAGGTTTATAATTACGTTAAACTAGTGGATTATCTTATTGATATTGAAAAAGACGTGGATTTGCTCGTTAAGAGGAGAATTGTTTCCAATCGTACAGGCAACAGTGTTTCAGTAGCAAATATGTTTGACAAACTTGGTCAATGTGTCAGTTTAAGCAAAACCTCGTATCATAACATTTGTGAGTAACAGAAAGAGGGCCACTTTGAATAGAGTAATATTTCAACAATCTATGGAGAGGAACAGCAACTATTGCAGCAATTATACTCCTGCTTATATTATACAGACCATATGTTCTATCTTGCAAGTTGTCTGGCTTTAATTCATACTTTAAATTCCACAATGATAATCCAGATGACTGAGGAGTGTAGTTCTATAATTTAATGTCAAATCCTGAAAACGTAATGTATAAACTTTAAGGCATGGATCACAAAATAAGGCTAATCCTGCTTAGCAATTCAATTCACAACAATTTTTATGTCAGTTCTCGATGTTTCCACTAAGAAAAATCAGATTTTGCAGATCTTTAACGTCTCCATCAGTCTGCATTTTGTCTTCCAAAATTTTTATAAGAGATGTGACTAAGCCTTGGATTTCTTCCCTTTAGCTTCAGCAACTGGTTTTGTTTTGAAAGGCAGGAAGGTCTTGCCACCCATGAACGGTTCTAAGACTTCTGGTACTTCAACACCATCTTCCTTCTGGTAGTTCTCAAGGATACTGCAAATGGTCCTTTCGGTTGCTGTGAGTGTAGAGTTCAATAAGTGCACGTATTGCTTCGTCTGTTCATTACTCTGCAACATTTCAAAATTACAAAAGCAAAATTGTGTGTTTGGAAGAATTCTGGCCACAAAATTAATATTAAAAGATCAGTGAATGCTCTACTTAATTTCCATAACACCTACAAAGTTCTAATGGTAAACAATACAACATGATACCTCAAATAAAATGGATAACAATCTGTGTGTAATACCAGCAGAAGTTGCTAGCTTCTATATCATAAAAGAGTGTGTTTGTTTTGAAAATGAACAGGGGCATCACACTACTAATATCATATGGCTTTGCGTGTGAACCAGCTTCTTTACGGAAGCACGACGAGTATCCAGCATATCTGGTTAAGAAATAGTAATGTCCATAAGCAAACGCCTACAAGAATTCTTCCGTAGCCATAGGGACAATGGTTCGAAAAGATGATTACCTTATCGGTAGCTCAGAAGGATGGATCCAGTCATCTATATGATAAGCACAAAGTGGCTGTTCAGCTGTCGCAATAAGGTACTTATCATCTCCCTCACCGGTCACCTATCAACACCAACTAATAAGTCATGCTCAAATTTTAGTCAAGAAATTCCAAAAGGGGAAGCAAATCTACTTAAGCATTCACATTTATCTGATTGAAAGACACATTAGTGTCTGTGAAAGGAAACCAGCTTCATAATAACAACTAGCAATTTGACCACATAGTAGAAAAAATTAAGAGAAAGGTAACATGTATTAATACAGGTTTATAAATGTAACCTTGTAAAGCTCTTCATCAAACTGTGCTAACTGAGCACACTAGGCCTTAATATCTTTTCTCATAAAGAATGGAGTTTGTAATGATGTATATCCTCTCTTCTCCAAGAAATCAAGACCAAAATTTATCAAAGCTAGATTAAGCCGTACACCATCTCCTTTCAAGTAAAAACCTCTACCCCCAGCAACATCAGCACCTATTCCAAGGCATAAGATCAGTTCACAGTATACTATAATGGATGAAAGTTGAAACAAGAATGACAAGAAGTAAATAGAATTGCTTTAAACATGGGGAACAAACCAAAAAATCTGCTACTAAGTATTGATGAATATGAAGTTGATACACACTACAGAAAAAAAAAAAAAAAAAAAAAAAAAAAAAAAAACACCATGCAAGTAACAAAACTGGACAACTTATCATGGCTCTGGATGGAGGATTCATACAAATTCAAATTGAACCAAATAATGCATATGCTTGAGCTAAATCAGAAAAAATAATAAAACTTATTTTGAACATTATCAAAACATATTAGAACCAGAAAAGACAGTGAAAATGGAGATTATTAAACCATCCAATCATAGATTTATTGATCATCCAAGGACAACCTATCATAAACAACTAAAAGTCATACATCTCATCTCCAAAAAGGGAAACAAATTAATGATAATGCCTGAATATAGTGAAACCTTTTAATACCTTTCTTCAAATCTGCAGTTCCAAGAAGCTTAACAAGCTCAACGTGATTCTTCAGTTTTGGCTCCATTCTTTTCTCTCCCCATGTCTAATCACAGCATTATTTGCCTACACAAATCATTCCCACTTCATAATTACCTAAAGCATCAGGCAACATGGAATTACACTAACACAGCCAAGTCACATACCTCATCATCACTGACTGGTACTGAATCACGCACGAGGTTTCCAACTTTGATTTCAATACAGACCATGCCTCACGAACTTCAACTTCTTTATTCAATCCACAAATTTTAATATGTTTTTGGTTAATCTAGTGTGGTGTTTTTTAATCAAGGTTTTTTTTTTTTTTTTTTTTTTTTTTTTGTATTTATGCCTAAGTAATTAGTCAAAATACAAATTTTCCTTTGTAATAATTTGTATTTTAATAATTATTTAATAAATATATAAAAATGCATTATAACAACATTAGTTATTAGAAGGCATCAGTCAGACCAGCGATCAACGCCAGTCAAGGTGGCATGATGGTGCCACCTCCGGTCTAGTCCAAATTAGACTTCTCTGATCTACAAGAATCTGTTTGAATCACTTAATTTTGACACTTATTTTGGCTGTCAAAATCTAGTGATTCAATCGAATTCCTATAGGTCGGCTTGCTCCAATTTTAACGGGACCAAATTTGATGCTAACGAGTCACCTTTGATTGGCCTTGACTATTAGTAGTGGTGCCCAACAACCATTTCCATTTCAATTTCTTTTTTAATTTATAAAAATATTATGAAATTATTTTGATTAATATGGATTCATATCAATATTGATCCAATGCACAGATATCCAATCAATTGGATATTTTTGTCATCCCCTGAAAAAACACTTTAAAAAGAGAGAGACCACAATTACATAACACATCCCTGTTGTATGGTAGCTATGTGGCTTTCAAGGGGAGGAAAACAACTTTAGTCAGGATACTAGCATGCAGATATTAACCTTTACATAAACTACCCAAGCATGCACTTAAGGTTCCTCTGCTTATTTATCTTAATCAAATTCAAGATTATGGGATTGCCGGATTCCAACACCGAAAAAAAAAAAAAAAATTCCCGAAGAGTGAAACGACACCTCCAACACAATGTGATTAATGTCTGGCGATCAATCTATTTGTGCTAGCAGTCTAGTCTAAATCATCACATTTTTGTAGTTTCTAAAACTTTAAATATAGATTTTGGCCAAATCAAACCTTCAATGACTGAAACATTTCACAAAAATTAGCTTATGCACGTACTAGTTCAAACGGGAGATTCCACAATGATGATCCAGATAACTGATGAGTAGTGTAGTTCTATAATTTAATGACAAATCCTGAAAACGTAATGTATAAACTTTAAGACATGGATCACAAAATAAGGCTAATCCTGCTTGGCAATTCAATACACAACTATTTTTGTGTCAGATCTCAATGTTCCCACTAAGAAAAATCAGATTTTGCAGATCTTTAACATCTCCGTCAATCTGCATTTGTCTTCCAAAAATTTTATAAGAGATGTGACTAAGCCTTGGATTTCTTCCCTTTAGTTTCAGTAACTGGTTTTGTTTTGAAAGGCAGCCATGAACGGTTGTAAGACTTCTGGTACTTCAACACCATCTTCCTTCTGGTAGTTCTCAAGGATACTGCAAATGGTCCTTTCGGTTGCTGTGAGTGTAGAGTTCAATAAGTGCACGTATTGCGTCGTCTGTTCATTGCTCTGCAATATTTCAAAATTACAAAAGCAAAATGTGAGTTTGGAAGAATTCTGGTCACAAAAATAATATTAAAAGATCAGTGAATGCTCTGATTAATTTCCATAACACCTACAAAGTTCTACTCGTAAACAATACAACATGATACCAACTGTCCACTTTAGAACCAGTACCTCAAATAAAAAGTATAACAATCTGCGAGTAATACCAGCTGAAGTTGCTAGCTTCTATATCATAAAAGAGTGTGTTTGTTTTGAAAATGATTAGAGGCATCACACTACTCAAACCATATGGCTTTACCCGCACTAAATAGGAACAAGTAAACAGAACATACCTTTTTCTATCCATATCGAATCTCCAATCTTCTTGACTGATAATATTTACAATTTGAACATGGCACCAACTCTCTATAGGTTTGCGATGCAGGAAACCATCCTTCTAAATCGTACTTCTTCACAGCCGCAACATTCAAGCACCAGAGACAATGGCCACAGTTTGATAGGGGATGCCTAGCTGCATGTAGAATAAAATTCAATTAGAGCCAAACCTTTCCCCATTAATTAGTTGATTATTGCTCACAACTTTGCTACTAAAAAGATCCATATAAGAATCAGACTTATTATAGCCGGTTTAAGGCTTCGATACTTCAACGCCATCTTCCTTAGGTAGTTCTCAAGGATACAGCAGATGGTCGTCTCTGTTGACTGTTATTGTGAGGGTAGAGACCAACAACTGGACATATTGCTTCCTGTGTTCAATGCAGTGAAATAGTACAAAGTACAAACGAAAAATCTCGAGTTTGGGAGACCTTTTGGCACAAAATTGATTTTTAAGTATCAGTGAATGCAGATTCAGTTGCTCTAACACCAACCGAGTTCTACAGGCAAGCAACACAGTACTAATTGTTCACTTTCTAATCAGTACAGCAAACAAAATGGATGATAATCTGTGAATCACACCAGCCATAAGCAGCCAACAATCAAACTAAACATGGCTGAGAACTTCCTACCCTTATAAATATAGCTTTGCCAATCCAATAAATAGGAACAAGCCCATGTTGACTCTCCAATCTTTTTGACCGATAATATGTATAGTTCAAACAGGACACCTATACTATCTATAGGTTTGTGATGTAGGAAACCACACATCCAAATCACATTATACTTCTTTGCAGCCGCATCATTTGAAGCACGAGAAACAATGCAATCAGGAAGGAAGACGAATTGTGATCATGTGCAAGGCTGCTGTAGAGTCACTCTCCAGCTAGAGAAAATTCCAAACATGCAGGGAACAAACTAAATATGTTTTATACTTCAAGTTCAAGTTTGCTATATGCTTTTCACTTTGACACGTTCAAATAATTTGCAGTAGGCGTCGTGACAGACTCAGTGCTCAGAAACATTACGGCTTCGGAGCAGTGCTATCAAATTAATGTTCTGATTTGTTACAATTAATTTTGTTCTTCAACTACGATACAACTGTAAAGTAAATATACATTCAAGCAGAATTAAACCAGCAGAGCTCAAAATTAAAAGAAAAATATATAATCTCTTGACTAATAGCAGGGTAATTGCTGCTAATTATTCAAAACAGAGAGGCTTGATATAGTTTGACTAAATTACAGAGGATTTGACTAAAAATTTACCCACAATACATGATGTGAGATTCTTAGCATCGAATGAAGAAATTCTAGAAAGAAATTAAAAAATAAATAAAAAACTTTCTAGAGAAACAAACAGAAAATTTAGAGATAAAAAACTTAAGGAATAGAGATGGTCTTCGATTTCTTCAACATAGAGTTCATCAAACGCAGCGTTTCATTTGTTGACTTGTCCAAAGCGCAGCACTTCACTGACTAACAGATGCTGTTAACTTCCGTTATTCCGAACTTGTTGCACTAACGTTTCCCGTCAAACGAACATAACCAGACTTTAATAAACACTTCAAACTGCCTTTTTATAAAACACTTCTCAATAGCAGCTGCTGAATAAATCTACTGAGCTCCTTTCCTCAACTGCATTTTCAACCTCACCTTTATTATTGTCTTCATTAACGCATGAATATACAAATGAGTATTATAATCCCAGGAAGCATATAACACAATCCAGAAGAAGAATAGTGTTAGGGCCAAAAATCGTCCTCGGCCCAAATAGGAAAACGAGCCCGACAATGAAGAAGCATCCAGGCCCAATCCCGATATGATTCAACCGGATTGGGCCCATTCGATACAAGATACAGCTGGTCCAAACCACGTGGGCACGAGCCTCCTAATCCCAATCCATTTTCTAGACCCATGGGCGAATCCAGAGCCCACGGCCCCCTCAGAATACTTTCCTGCTCCCGATCAATCTCCTATTCAAGGTCACCTTCCTATTCCTGATCACTTTCCTACTCGAAGTTACTATCCTAATCAGAATCAACTTCCTATCCGGACACTGGTAAGACAACTAACCACGGCCCTAATTCTTCTAGGGTTTGCATCAGAGTCACACTAGAACTCCTACTTCTATTAGGATTGAGAGACCAGACAATCACTATATAAGCAGAGGCCAGCCCTCTCACAGGGGACATTGACATTACACCTTCACACCTGAAGCTCTGACTTGAGAGCCTCACATCACTACTATAGTCACAGTCCCTGACTAGGCTTCCGGTAATCTTTGCTCCCTAACCCTCACTATATTAGCCTGTCTCAGCCTTGTTGACTTGAGCGTCGGAGTCCCTACAGCAAACACCACCCCGGTGTTTCCCGTTTGGTTCACACGTGTGTTTCTCTACGTGTGCAGGTGTAGTGGATCGCTAGTGGGCTCAACCTCACGAGATCAGACCCCTCTTCCATACAGGTAGATTTTTACGTCTACAGTTTGGCGCCCACCATGGGGCCTCTAGCAATCATTCAGCTCGATGAACCTTGCTACGTGGAGGAGCATTCCATGGCTGACAATTCTGACAACGTTAACCCCGGCCTCGAGGCCAAACTAGAGGCTTTGACCGCTCTCATGCAATAAAACTCGGACAAGGTGGCCACACTAGAAGCCTAGAATAATGCAATCCGGACCGAAAACGCGTCCATTATGGCTGAAAACCAGTCTCTAAAAGAGAAGGTGAGTCAATTCTATGATCTCGAGTTCTTGCCCCACCAAGTACCCCCTAATCAGTTCCGCGCCCCTATCCCATCCATGCAACCTCCCCTCGATCTCTGGTAAAGGGCCGCATCCGTTAAGCGCACTGGCGCTCGACGACTCCGTTTTGACTAATGGAGACAAAGATATGCCAACAGAACACCATCCAGCCGATCCATCCCAGCCTTGTGACCAAGATGATCTAGTAACAAAAAGCCCGCATCCATAAGACCAGCTCATCCTTACCGTCCCGCTCCACCTCCAGTCAACAACCCAAACACAAACCCCATTCGGCTCGGCTCACCCTCGCGGGTTGAACGGCCAAACCAAACCAACTCCAGCACTCGAGCTCATCCATCCTGATGGACCGAGCGACTACCAGACGACTCCCCTAACCATTCATGTAGGGCAGAATAATAGAACAGTGACAATGGGAGTTATCCAACCGGAAGGGATGAACGAAGATCCATGCTACCAAGGAATGCACGATGGAATGATCTATCAGACTGCCCCCCGAGGGATGACCCAATGGAATGTGCCGAGAACGAATGCAGTAACAGACATAGTAAGACGGGATGACTCGGTAGTATCCCCCTCTCTTATGGAACAAGTACTGGCCAAGAGGCTGGCCAATGTCGAGGTAGTGATGAGACGTATTCCAGGAATACTGGTCCCAACCAAGAAGAGCAGACCCCATTGTTACGTTGATTCACCCTTTATGGATGAGATCGCCCTGGCCGACATGCCCCAGAAATTCACCATCCCCAACATGAAACCGTACGATGGTACCACCAACCCAGATGACCACATAGCCTCGTACAAGTAGCGGATGTTCACAGTCTCAATACCCCGACCGCTTAGGAAAGCCTACATGTGCAAAAGTTTCGGTTCTAGTTAGTCCGGCCCAGCACTCCAGTGGTACACAAACCTCCCGAACGGATCCATCGATTCATTTGCCCAGCTTACCAACACCTTCGTGGAACAATTCGCCAACAGTAAGAAACATGAGAAATTGTCGGCCGACCTATACCGAATGTACCAGAGAAGGGGAGAGCCATTGAGAGAATATGTTAGCAGGTTCAACAAAGAAAAGATCTCTATCCCCTCATGTAACCCCGAGACTACTGTGGACGCTTTCAGGAAAGGCCTTCTTCCAGATGGAGAACTATACAAAGAACTTACGAAGCTGGGTTGCACCACAATGGAAGATGCTCTAGCCCGGGCAGTAATCCAGATAAGATGGGAGGAAGATGAGATGAACCGAGCTGCTCATTCTAGATATGAATCAAGGCGAAGCAATAGGAAGCCAGAGCCTAGACTGCTAGAGCACCGCTACCAACCTCCAACACTCAATATGGGCAGAGTCAGAAAACCTTATGATCGCCAACCCATAAGAAATGATAACAGGCAGTTTGGATCGAACCGGCACAAAATACCAGAGTACAACCTCAACATCGAACCAACCCAGGTCGTAGCAAAATGAAAGGAATGGGATCACCGTCAAGTGGCCTGGCAAGCTCAATCCCAAGGCAAGGAGAGACACAACCAAGTGGTGCGAGTTCCACAGCGACCATGGGCACAACACTGCAAACTGTATTACCTTGCGGCTAGAGGTTGCTACACTTCTGAAAAGGGGACATCTCTGTGGTCTGCTTACTAACAAGGAGAAGAATACCATTAGCCAGAAAAGCTTCAAAGAACCATTACCCCCTCTACGGGAACCCATACAGAAAGGTTTCTATTCGCTTATCTCCGGAGGATCAGAGATCAGTGGGGTAAGTTACTCATCAGCCAAGCGGTATGCTAGAGCCAACCACCACCATGAAGTCCAGTCTATCCATCCGGTCTCGCGGTCACACTCTCATTAGGTAATTCAGTTTGAAGATGACGAACCAGTCACCCTGGCCACTCCTCATCACGATACTCTAGTCGTCTCCCTACAGATTGCCAACATCCTAGTGAAAAGGGTGTTCGTAGATGGAGGTTCGTCAGCAAATATCATGTTCCTCAAAGTAGTAAAGGCAATGGGACTGGAAGAAGCAAACATCAATAGGCGCCCGACACTGCTGGTTAGGTTCAGCTGGGAGCAAAAATACACTATCAGGGAGATCATCCTTCCTATCTATGCCGACGGAGTAAATAAATAGACCGTCTTCCTGGTGATCGACTGCCCATCTCCCTATAACGTCATCTTGGGCCAGCCTTGGATCCACGACATGCGGGCAGTCCCATCTACCTTCCACCAGACGATCAGGTTTCCAACCAAGTGGGGAGTACGAGAGATCAAGGGCGACCCCAAAGCTTCCAGAGACTGCTACAAGAACGCCTTCAAGAGCAAGGGTAACTCTTCATAGCAATAACAGTCTCATCTAACCCCTCCGACCAAGCCTGACCAACCAACTATTGAGGAGTTGGATGAAGTGCAGATACATCTAGATGACCCCGAGAGAAAGACATATATAGGTTCCCGCCTCAAGCCCGAGACAAAAGAGAAGCTGATAGAATTTCTCAAACAGAACCAAGACTGCTTCGCCTGGTCCCACGTCGACATGACTAGAATCAGTCCAGACGCAATGCTTTACCAGCTTAAGGTAGATCCGGATCACCCACCAGTGAAGCAGAGGAGGAGGAAATTCGCACCTGAGCAAAACCGAATCGTCAATGAAGAGATTGAAAAGCTCTTGAGCAACGGCATGATCAGAGAGGTCCACTACCCCGAATGGCTAGCAAACGTCGTGGTCGTAAAGAAAAAGAATGGGAAGTGGAGAGTTTGCATCGACTTCACTGACTTGAACAAAGCCTGCCCCAAGGATTCTTTCCCACTCCCACATATCGACATGATGGTAGATGCGACTGCAGGGCACGAACTCCTTAGCTTCATGGACGCCTTCTCGAGATACAACCAGATCTTGATGCATCCGGACAACCAAGAGAAGACAGCCTTCATCACAGAGAGTGGAACCTACTGCTACAAAATAATGCCGTTTGGACTGAAGAACGTCGGGGCCACCTACCAACGGCTAGTCAACAAGATGTTCTCCAACCACTTAGGAGAGACTATGGAGGTTTACATCGATGACATGCTCGTCAAGTCTCTGATTGCCGAACAACACCTTGACCACCTTAGCCAGGCATTCGCCGTCCTCTGGAAGTACAACATGAAGCTGAATCAAGCTAAGTGCTCATTCAGCGTCTCATCAGGTAAATTCTTAGGCTATATGGTTACTTAGCGAGGGATAGAAGCCAAACCCCACCAGATCAGAGCCATCCTCAACATTCCATCCCTGACCTGCATTAGAGATGTCCAGCGTCTTGCAGGACGAGTAGTCGCCCTGAGCCGCTTTATCTCCAAATCAGCTAATAAGTGCCACCTATTCTTCCATGCCCTCAAGAAGTCCAAGAAGTTCAACTGGAACCCCTCATGCGAAGAAGCCTTACAACAGCTGAAGAGGTATCTAACCACCCCCCCTCCCCTCCCCCGCTTCTTTCCAAACCTATGGACAGGGAGAAGCTCTACTCTTACGTAGCGGTCTCAGAGACAACGATCTCAGCAGTGCTAGTTCGGGAAGAAGAATCAAAGCAATTATCGGTCTACTATGTGAGCAAGTTGCTCCTCGACGCAGAAACTCAGTACAGTCAACTGGAGAAACTGGCCCTTGCCCTCATCTATGCATCCAGGAAGCTCAGGCCATACTTTCAGTGCCACTCCATTGTTGTAATCACCTCCTTCCCACTCAAGAAGATACTGCACAAACCAGAACTATCAGGCTGACTCATGTAGTGGACAGTAGAACATAGTGAGTTCGACATAGCCTACCAACCTTGCACTGCCGTCAAGTCCCAGACACTAGCAGATTTCATTGCTGACTTCACGCCAAGTGCCACCACCCAAGTTGAAAGAGAACTATTGTGCATGAACAGCAGACCACCCTCCAAGTGGACTCTCCTAGTGGATGGTTCTAGTAATGTGAATGGAAGCGGACTTGGAATAGTAGTGATTACACCAGAGGGAGACATCATCCAGCTAGCAATCCGGTGTGGGTTCAAGTGCACAAACAACAAGGCCGAATATGAAGCCCTCATCGCTGGACTTTCCTTGGCTAGAGGAAATGGTGCAAAGAGACTGGAAGTGAAGTCCAATTCCCAGCTCGTGGTCAATCAACTACAAGGCCGTATCAAGCATGCGACTCAAAGATGACATCCTACTTGAGCATGGTCAAAGAGTTACAGGTCCAATTCGAATAATTCTCCATCATCTAAGTCCCCAGAGCTGAGAACTATCACGCTGACGCCCTTGCCAACCTTGGCTCAGCACTCCCATGTTCCTCCCAATCATCCATTCCTCTCTTATTCATGCAGTGGCCAGCCAACTGGAAGGAACAACCACCAAACAAGCCCCCCGTAGAAGCCATGGGCATCGAACAAGCTGACTGTTGGATGACTCCGATAGTAAGATACCTAGAAAACGATGAATTCCCGACTGACAAGAACGAAGCACGCTGACTGAAAGCAAGATCTGCCAGGTTCACCATACATAAGGGCCAACTCCTCAAAAAGTCATTCTCGGGCCCCTATCTCAAATGCATAAGCCCAGAAGAAGCCCAAAATGTTCTAGCTGAACTCCATGAAGGTGAATGCGGGAACCACACTAGGGGACGCAGTCTTGCACACCGGGTGATCACCGTTGGATATTACTGGTCGACTATACGCACCGATTTGACCACTTATGTGAAGAAGTGCGACAGTTGTTAGAGGTTTGCCCATGTCTCACACCTCTCACCAGAATGACTCCACTCCATCCTCACACCTTGACCATTCATGAAGTGGGGAATGGACATCGTGGGAAAGCTATCTACTGTACCTGGGCAACGAGTCTTCATGTTAGCTATGACAGACTAATTTACCAAGTGGATCAAAGCCTTCGCACAAGTCAGAGATTGAGAGGTAAAGGCCTTCATTTGGAAGAATGTCATCTGCAGGTTAGGGATACTGAAGGAGATCGTCACCGACAATGGATCCCAGTTCATTAGCTCAGGCTTTAGGGATTTTTGTGACATATGGGGAATCAAACTGAGCTTCTCAACCCCCCGCAACCCTCAGTCTAACAGCCAGGCCGAGTCATCAAACAAGACCATCATTCAGACATTAAAGAAGCGATTGCAGAAAGCTAAGGATGCATGGGCAGACGAGCTACCCAGAGTCCTCTGGTCATACCGAACCACGACTTGCTCATCAACGGGCGAAACCCCGTTCTCCCTCACATACGATTCTGAAGCAGTCATCCCAGCTGAAGTATTAGTTCTGTCCACCAGGCTCCAATGGGCAGACGAGGAATCAAATAGTCACAACCTCTGCCAGAACCTAGACACCGTGGACGAGCTATGGGAACAGGCAAGTATCCGCAACGCAGTTTATCAGCAACAGGCCACCCGACATTACAACTGCAACGTGAGGATCCGTACTTTCAAGATAAGCGACTGGGTCCTCCGCAGGGTCTTCCAAAACACCAAGGAGATCAACCCTGGCAAACTCGGTCCCACCTGGGAAGGCTCCTACAAGATCACCGAAGAAGCAGGGAAGGGCGTCTACAAACTCTAGACCCCCAAGGGCAAAGAAATCAATAATAGTTGGAATGCCGTTCACCTCAAACGCTACTACTTCTAGGTGAACTATGTTTTTTCCTTTTTGCTTTTTTCATTTAAAGGATGAGTGGGCCTATCCACCTCCTCTTAGACAGTTGGCCTCATGGCCAAATATTAATGAAGTATTATTAAGAAGTTTCGTGTTCAAATCAACCCCGGTCAATGAATTACTCATACTTTCAAATCGACCCTGCTCGATTCACGATGACACCTTCAAATCGGCCTCGCCCGATAAACACACTTACACCTTCAAACGACCTTGCTCGATTCATGATGACACCTTCAAATCGGCCCTGCCCGATAAACGTATTTACACCTTCGAATCAACCCTGCTTGATTTACAATGACACCTTCAAATCGGCCCTGCCCGATAAACGTACTTACATCTTCGAATCAACCCTGCTCGATTCATGATGACACCTTCAGATCGGCCCTGCCCGACCTACGTACTAGCACCTTCGAATTGACCTTGCTCGATTCACGATAACACCTTCAGATCGGCCCTGCCTGATCCTCGTACTGACATCTTTGGATTGGCCTTGCCCAATTCACGAGTTTATACCTTCGGATCGACCCCACTCGATCTACGAAACTTAGCATGACTTATGATTCACACCACCCAGTCAGCCTGATCCGACCCAAGAACTGAACTCCAGATTGACTTCGTTCATCCAGGGGATTATACACTCGGTCGACCAGACCGAATAAAGGGTCCTTACAGCTTTGACAATCAAAGCACCAACCCAGCCCAACATAAGACCTACATGCCTTAGCCACTGGGCCACTCCAAAGTAACATACACGACATAGTGCACCTACAAGTAATGAAACAACGAACAATTCATTCATCCACAAAGACTGCACCAGGAGTCAAAATAGTGAAATGTAATATATATAGCATCAAACGGCCTAGTTCAGAATACAAAAAATGGCACACATGCCAGGCAAAAGGGCATCACAGGCCCCAAAGTACATAAACAAAGAAAAACGCTTAGTATCCTCAGCACGAGCCTCATCCTCTATCGCCAAATCGGTCGCCATGTCCGCACTGCCAACACTTGGCCCAGCAACCTGATCGCTCATATCCCCAACACCCAATGGCCCCGACTGGCTAAGGTCAGGCATTTGTTCCTCGTCCTGCCCCCCCCCCCCCCCCCCCCCCCCCCCTGGATGACTATCTCGCCTCTTTCAACAACTCCTGCATGAGTTGGATATCTTTATCTGGATCCCAATGAGAGGTCCGTCCTTCCTTGAAATCCAACATGAGCTCACCTCGGGCCTTAATGATAGCATCATCAGTAATGGAGATGCACTGCTCCCTGAGAGACTCAACCTCTGCAGTTCTCTCGACCAACTCATGCCTCAATCTCTCGACCTCACGCTCACTATCCCTGAGGCGCTGCTGACTCTCATGCTCAACCTTCCGGGATGCTACCTCCCTCTGGCGCAAGCTAGTATTGGCCTTGGATGTTAGTGTATATTAGTGTATGCCCTAGAAACCATTCGTGTTATCGGTTTCAAAGCATTTTGTCTTATATCTATATATATCATAAATAATGGAAGAAAGAGTTCTTCAATTCATATATATAAATTGCTTCCTTTATTCAGTCATGCGTTTAAAATAAAGTATGTATATGAATTGTCCAGATGATTCATTTAATCGGTAAATGAATTATCAAAAAGGGTTCCCTACGGAAGCAATATAATTTGGGCAACTATATTACACAGTAGGCATATCGAATGCTTCCGAAAGATATCATGAGTTGATATAAGTACGGATGACGATGATAGTCATGTCACTGGGGCATTGGTATGGATTAACGGTTGGTGAACTGTTTTTCAAACGTGACCAAATAACGACAAATCACTTGGAAAAACATGTAGTCAATGATTTATCATTTGGTTATATCAGTGCACAATGTAGTCCTTTGACCCGAGACATTGTAGTCGGATCCGATATGGATGCGTATGGTTCATACGGTGTATAAGTACGAGACTAATCATGTTTCATATAATAAAGCCTATTTGGTCATGCACTGTTCATATGCGGAAACGAATGATAGTCAAGAGGGGATCCATTGTCTCGAAAATATAGGATCAGGAGTACCACTGACTCCATCCAGATTTGAGTTTCTAGACGAACATCGATAAATGTCGAAAAACAGAATCTCTGGCCAGAGTCTATTATTAGTCATACAAAAGCAAGTTTGTGATGATGAGTTTCAGACATATTGATCGACGATTCGGTAGAAGATCGAGTTTAAGATTTTGACGTTCCATGAATCTGTGCTCGATCAGGATATCTCAATAGAGGGTCTTTACCTGTATGGTACGTATGATCTGAAATAGGTTCGATGAAATATTTCTTCATCATGGTTTAGGGACTATGGCACATTGCTAGATGTTTACCATAGTCGTTGGGCCTCCAGACAGGTTTCCGGATTCATCTAGAACTGGCTCACGGCTAATCCACGGTGGACCTACATGGTCACACCAATAGCCTTGAGAAGTTAGAGAAGGATGAGAGAGAGAGATGATTATCCGAAGAGGGCTAGCACCTTTCAAGGGTAATAACGGGATTTCTATGGTAATAGTTACATAGAAAATTGTTTGTGACATTTTAAGGGTTAAAATGGTCAAGCAATAATTAATTATATTTAATTATTATATCTTAAAGTGTTAAGATTAATGAGATGAACAAAAATAACCTTTTAATAGTTAAAGGGTAAAAGGGTAAATTTATGGGTTGTTAATGTAAACTAGTTTAGTTTACATGAGCCCTTGAATAATATTGATTATTCAAAGGGTAGCATAATAAATTCGTGGGGTCCCTTTATAAAATAAGATTTTATTGGGCTTGGAAGTGAAAAATAAATAATTGCAAAATTGCCCAAGTATATAGAAATGCAAAAGGTTGCATTTTTGTTTATAACACACATTGTTCACTCAAAGCAAAACTAAAACTCTCTCTAAAAGCCATGACCACTCTCTAAATCTCTCAAGGTGGTGTTAAAGTGTGGAGGTCTCATCTTTTTGGGGCTACTCTTCATCAATCCAAAGCAAAGGAGAAGGTATAATCTCATTTCCATGGTTTGTTTAAAAACCGGTTTTTGAATCCATGCTTTCATGCTTTCATTCTCCATCTCCACCACTCTTCATGCATGCTGATTCTTACAAATGGTATAAGAGCTAAAAGCTCCTTGCATGTCGAATTTATAAGCTAAAATGACATTTTCCATGTGTTCATATGTTCATCAAACTTGGTTGAGTTTGCATGTTAATGATATGGTTCAAAAATGATTTTTTCATAGTAGATCTTTACATGCATGTCTCGGCCATACATAGATCAGAGGTAGATGTTCATTTTTCTTCTCATTCTCATATGTTTTGAATGATGATAATGATTATAATGAGCATGCCTTTGTAATGGATGAGTTGTTTGATGTAATAAGCATGTTTGATGCATGTGTGATTCTCGGCCATCTCTTTGTTTTGGGAAAACAGATTTTTTCTTCTTGCTCTAATATGTTTGGGTATGTTAGAATATGATTTAAAGCATGTTTGGATGATGGTTATTGCATGAGATGTGTTGAGAACTACATGCATGCATATATGTCATTTTCGGCCATGGCTAGTTTTGCCATAAGATATGTTATTTCGTTCATGTATTGATGAATGATGTTTTAGGGAATGTTGCATGATGAATCATTTAGAAAAATGTTCATGCATGTTCATTTCCATTACTTTGATTAAATGGTTTATGATTTGACATGCTAAATATGTAATCTTAAATTTAAATAAAGTATATTTTTGCATGAAGTGTATGCAAATGTTGCAAGTGTTTAGTGGTGGAATTTGATGTTAGCATAAAGTTATGGATTATTCATTCATATGATGAATTATGATATTATATATGANGTGTATAAGAGAGACAGATATATATATATATATATATATATATTGTTCTAGTGATTGTTTCAACTATATACAAGGTTCTTTTGTGTATTTTGCCTTCCTAATCAATTAGTGTCAATTCTAGTAATATCTTTCACATGTCTTTTGCTTCCTTTTAGAGTTTCTTATTTTTCTTGGTTCTTTAGAGTCATCTTGGGTCTTTTTTTTTCTGTTCACCATTTGCCTCAACTAAGTTTTAAAGTTCTGATTTTTTAGATTGTCACCATCTAACCGGTTGCTTCTTGAGATTTGTGAATTCTATGATTCTATTAAGAACATAAAGGGGGTTGGCTTGGCTTTGAGTGGTAAAAGGCAAGAGAGATCATCATGAAGAAAAGTCAAAATAGTGTGAAACATGAATGATAACAATCTGATTTGAGTGCAAACACGTGAGGGAGTGTGTGAGGAACACCGCCTTTTTTTTGTTATTAATTTTGTAGGTTGAAACCATGAGTAAGAAAGGAGGAGAACCACAAGAGATTGACATGAAATTCTTCATCAAGGTTGTTAATGACCAATTTAAATTGCTAAATGCGAGATTTGATGATTTGGAGTCCTCTTCCGCTTCTAAATCACATAGAAGGCACGAGTTCGACGAAGAAGATGAAGCTGATTCTGGAGTGGAGAGAACAAGTTATAAACGGGACAAGAAGGTTAACTCCAAAGGAGATAACAATATAGGTAGTACAAAAATGGAAATTCTGACTTTTCAAGGAAAGAATGATCCTGAGCTATATTTGGAGTGGGAAAGAAAGGTTGAGCACGTATTTGATTGCCATAATTACTCCAAGGAGAAGAAAGTAAAGCTAGCAGCCGTGGAGTTTACAGATTATGTAGGTATATGGTGGGATCAATTGGTGATCAATAGGCACAGGAATGGTGAGAGGCCAATTCGGTCATGGGAAGAGATGAAGTTGGTGATGCGTAAGAGATTTATACCGAGCCATTACTATAAAGATTTGTATAGGAAGTTGCAATGGCTGGTTTAGGGTTCCATGAGTGTAGAGGATTATTATAAGGAGATGGAAATCGCATGATTAGAGCAAACATAGAAGCTCTCACAATCCCCAACCCACCTTCTTCAATAGGGACACAAACCTTTTCCCATGCAACTTTGGCCTTTGAGGTTTTCATGTCACTCCCAGACCATAGGAAAGCCTTTAACTTAGCATCAATTTCATTGAGTATCTTTGAAGGGAGCACGAAAATAGATGACCAATAAACTTGAATGCTAAAAAGAATGGCCTTAATAAGAATTACCCGACCAGCATAGGAGAGAAATTTGCTTCGACAAGATTGAATGCGAGCCAAGATTTTGTCCACCAAAGGTTTGCAATCAGCAAGGATAATGGATAATAACATGTTAACTGGACCTAACCTAAAAGATTGGCTAAGAAATCTTAGAATTGTTCTAGATTTTGAAAGAATTGCTTATGTCCTGGAAGCACCTCTTCAACTTGATATTGGACCGGATGCTCCACAAGCTGAGCTTGATGCTCTTGAAAAGTGGAGAGAGGATAGCAGGAGGGCTAAAAATTACATGCTAGCCTCCATGAATAGAGAACTTCAAACTAAGCATGAAGAGGTTGCAAATGCTTATGATATCCTCACGGCTCTACAAGAGTTGTACAGCAAAAATCCAAGAGTGGTCGAGTATGAGTTATGTGCATCCCTCTTTAGCATGAAATTGAGGGAAAGGGTACCTCCAGATGATCATACTTTTAAGATGATCAATGGATTAGGTCGACTGGATGGATATGGGATGGTTATGCCAGACCACCTCAAAGTGAATTTGATTCTACAATCTCGTCCTTTAAGTTATAAACCGTTTATAACTAACTACAATCTCAATAGGATTGAGAGAAACCTCTCTGAATTGCTAAATGAGCTTAAAGAATTTCACAGGCAGAATGTGAAAGGGAAAGGACATGAGGATGTCTTTGCCGCATCTACCAGCAGGGCCAATAAAAGGCCCACAAAGCTACCAAAGAGAGGTCCAAAAGTTGGACCCAAGAATAAGAGCTTCAAGAAGCCAGCGGCAAAGGCAGAAAAGGCCAATGCAAAGGGAAAATGTTTCCACTATGGAAAAGATGGACACTGGAAGAGAAACTGTCCTCAATACCTGAACAGTCTGAAGAAAGGCAAAGGAAAAGTAGGTACGAACCAATGTCTTATGATTGAATATGAATTAAGTGTTAATTCAAATAGTCATTCCTAGATATTAGATTCAGCAGCAACATCTCATGTTTGTATGTCTTTGTCGGTACTTCAGAATAGTTCTGAGGTGACAAAGGGCGAGATCATTTTGAGGATAGCAAATGGGGCACGAGTTGCAGCTGAGGCCATGGGAACTTGCCCACTAAAACTACCTTCAGGAAATGTTTTGAATTTGTTTAAACTATTGTACTTTGAAAAAGCCACTAGAAACATCATTTCTATTTCTACTTTGTGTAAAGCAGGTTATTATGTACTATTTAATAGAAATGAATGTTCAATACATTTTGGAAATGTTTTAGTTGGTAATTCTATGGCATCATAGATTGGGTCATACAGGAGAGAGAAGATTAATACAACTTGAAGAAAGTGGGATCCTAAACTCATTGGGTTCTGAACCCTATCCAATCTGTGAATCATGTCTCCAAAGAAAGATGACCAAGTCTCCCTTTAAGAGTAAAGGAGAGCGAGCTAAAGAACTATTAGAACTCATACATACATATGCGTGTGGACCATTTAGTACTTTAGCCAGGTGAGGATTTGAATACTTCATTACCTTTACAGATGATATGTCACGATATGGGTATTTGTATTTAATGAAATACAAATCTGAATCCTTTGAAAAATTCAGAGAATTCAAGAATGAAGTAGAAAAAAAAAAAACTGGATAAAGTATTAAATATTATGATCAGATCGTGGGGGTGAATACTTGAATATAGAGTTTCAAGAGTTCTTAAAAGAAAATGGAATCATCTCACAATTGACTCCTCCTTATACACCCCAGCTTAATGGAGTGTCTGAAAGGAGAAATCATACCTTATTGGATATGGTAAGATCGATGGTGAGTTTTACAGACTTACCAATGTCTCTATGGGGGTATGCTCTCGTGATCGTTGTGCACATCCTTAATAAGGTCCCATCTAAAACTGTCTAGAAAACACCGTATGAGATATGGTATGGAAAACGTCCAAGTCTGAATTATATGAAGATTTGGGGCTGCCCAGCTTATGTTAAATTGGTTAAATCTGATAAGTTAGATGTTAAATTCGAAAAGGGTCGGTTCATTGGATATCCTAAAGATAGTTTAGGATATTACTTTTACTTCCAAAGTGATCAAAGAGTTTGGATCAGCAGAAATCCGGGCTTCCTCGAGAACGAGTTCTTGGAGGAAGGCGGTGTTGGAAGAAATATTGAACTCAAGGAAGAGTTCAAATAGCCAAGAACCGAGATTGCTGAAGATGGAACGTCCACTCAGCGAACCTCAGTATCAGATACTAGGGTTTAAGTACAAAAGTCTTCTAGAATATCAAAACTTCTAAAGAGATATGGGTTCCTACATGAGCAAGATTTTGAATCTTACTTAGTGAGAGTAGATGATCATGGTGATGATCCTAGAAGCTATGAAGAAGCAATACTGGATAGAGATTTAGGGAATAGTTCCTATAGGTTGTAAATGGGTCTACAAGAGAAAAGTTGGCAAGGATGGGGAGGTAGAGACCTTCAAAGCTCGACTGGTGGCGAAAGGTTATACTTAGAAACAAGGGTTGGATTATGAGGAAACCTTCTCGCCTGTGGCTAGGATTAAATCCATCCGTATAATGCTAGCCACCACAGCATACCATGATTATGAAATTTGGCAGATGGATGTCAAAACAGCTTTCCTCAATGGGTTTATTAAGGAAAACATCTATATGGAACAACCAATAGGTTTTGTATCCTCTGCTGAAAGACATAAGGTATGCAAATTGCATCGTTCCATTTATGGATTGAAGCAAGCTTCAAGAAGCTAGAACATTCAATTTGACGACATAATCAAATCGTTTGATTTTGTCAAGAATCCGGTTGAGCCCTATGTATACAAATGGGTTAAAGATCATGCCATCACATTTCTCATATTATATGTAGATGACATACATTTGATGGGAAATGATATAGGCATGATGACAAAGGTTAAGGTTTGGTTGTCCAAAACCTTCTTGGTGAAAGACTTAGCAGAAGCGACCTATGTCCTTGGCATTTGTGTCTATAGAGATAGAACGAAAAGGGTAATTGGATTATCCTAGAAATTTTACATAGAGAAAATGCTAAAAAGATTTAGGATGGAGAACTCTAAGAGAGGTCTCTTGCCCTTCACTCACAGTCTTCAACTTTCGAAGGAGATGGGTCCAAAGACCGATGAAAAGCGGCAGCAGATGCGTAATGTGCCTTATGCTTTTGCCGTAGGCAGCTTAATGTATGCAATGCTATGTACAAGACCTAATATAGCTTATGCTGTAAGTGTTACAAGCAGATATCAGTCAAACCCAGGGAAGAAACATTGGTCGATTGTAAAATCGATCCTTAAGTACTTGAGAAGAACTAAGGATCTAGTTTTGAGTTATGGATGTTCAGAGTTAAACATTCAAGGATACTTAGATTCTGATTTCTAATCAGATATTGATAATAGAAAGTCTACGTCAGGGTACATTTTTATATGTAATGGAGGTGTTGTTAGGTGGGAAAGTTCCAAATAGACAACCATAGTTGACTCCACTACAGAAGCTGAATACATTGCTCCTTCGAAAGTAATAAAGGAGGCTGTTTGGATGTGAAAGTTCATAATTGAACTTGGTGTGGTTTCGAACATGGCTTACCCGATAAGCATGTTCTGTGACAATACTGGAGCTATTGCACAGGCAAGGAAACCAAGGGCAAAAAAAAAATCCAAACACATTTAGTGTAAGTATCACATTTTGAGAGAATTCGTTGGAGCTGGAGAGATTATAATTATGAAGATTCCTTTAGCAGAAAATGTAGCTGATCCACTGACTAAGGTGATGACACTAAAGCAATTGGACCATCATCTTGAGAAGATGGGTATGAGATACTGTTAGGAAACGATCCGGTTGCGCAGCGAAAAAAAAAATTTATAACAATGGATCGTTCCTTAGAACCCAAAATCAAAGTACAAAAATTATAGTTTATATTTTACATCAAGAATCTGTAGAAAAATAAATCTAAAGTTTAGATTTATACCCACGTTGGAGGCTCCACCAATATTGTCTCTGAACGTGTTTGCTACCGATCCAAGTATAGGATCAAACAGTAGAAGTCCACATGAAGACAATCGCAAGGAACCAAGGAGGGATTTGCTAGATCCTCCTTGGCCTTGAGAAATCAAGAAGAAAACTTTGATTTTGGCACAAACCAAATTGGCGTGGGAGAGTGTTTTTCTTTGCGGTGTGTGTGTGTGTTTTCTTTTCTCTCAAAAGGTAAATTAAAATTCTCTTCTTAATCACACACAAACACTTTTCTTTTATAGGCACACTTAGTTGCCCTATTCCCATATAGAATAAGCTTGGGCTCCAACCCAAACACCCCATGGTGCCAAACACTCTCAATTAGATATTTTAATATATTTCATCATTATCTCAATTAAAATCAATTAATATTTAATTAACATTTAACAATAATGATGATTTAATTAAATATATGCGAACACATATTTAAACGTAATTTTACTTATTTAATTTTTCTAAGAAATTAAATAAAGGCTATGACTTCAACAAATTTAATTGTACTGTGAAATTACCAAAATACCCTTTCGCCCAAAAAGACGAAACGCCCTTCTATCTTCCTGGCTCTTAAATTATCTTCTATGTGTGTGACCCATAGGCTCCTCATCGTACCGGTAGTGTATAGTATCACGATTAACACCAATTAATCGTCTCACTAATACACAGACCAAGATTGGCCCCTAGCGAGGCATCATGGCCACCCGATAGATTCAGATTCAACAAAGTAGCTACCTTTCAACGATATGGTTACCGTACAATTCGTTCCTTTCATCATACGTTATCTCAACGAGATGAAGGCATAGAAATAGTGTCAGCCTTCGGTTACTCTCGATATTATGTGTTCAGTTTTTGGACCAATTACCTGTATTATAAATCAGATAGAGCAACAACTCAATCCCACTGTGGCCATAGTTTCAGTGTCATTACCATATACTGAATTCCGTCGTGAGATAACTTCTCTCGTACCCGGGTGTGATGAATCCTCTGTCAATCCACCATAGTCTTGATACACTCCCTGATGCAGCCAATCACCACCGTATTGACAACTCTGAATAGAACTGCGTTAGGCTAGTGTCAAACTGCACCAATCGGTGCACAAGGCGCTTTGGTGATCTCAAGTCTAAGGATCACATGTACCACCATTCGTTAGAGGATTTGTTCCATAGACACTAGGGTTACCATCCATATGAAATCCTCTGGTGGGTCAGTCTAGTGAACTTGCTGTGGTATATCTGCCTATAACAAGCACCCATGTGTTGCACCAGGTTGTCACCAATCAACCTTGACAAGTGAGATCAGTCACTGCCTTTCGACAGTGTCGTTCAACAGTATGATAGCCTTACCGTATTATCTGTGTCCTTACTTCAGAATAATACTAGGGCTGCGGACGTTTCTAGAATGACCACCATTTGTGCTCATAGGGTTCTCCTTATCAAGATTTGAAGCACTTGATACCCTCGTCACGGTTCTACCATTCTAAGGATATATATCAATACATATTGCAATAATAATGATTTACGTGATATAGTATAAAATGCCTTTTATTGATTAATGAACATTATTACAAAAAGTCAATTCTACAATAATTGATTGGCTCTATGGCATCTACTCTAACAGATACAACATCGAATGGCTTTAGTGCACGTGGGAGTTTCTTTGTGTATATTAGTGTATGCCCCAGAAACCATTCGTGTTGTTGGTTTCAGAACATTTTGTCTTGTATGTGTATATCATAAATAATAGAAGAAAGAGTTCTTCAATTCATATATATAAATTGCTTCCTTTATTCACGCATGCATTTGAAATAAAGTATGTATATGAATAGTCCAGATGATTCATTTAATCAGTAAATGAATTATCGAAAAGGGTTCCCTACGGTAGCAATATAATTTGGGCAACTATATTGCATAGTAGGCATATTGGATGCTTCCGAAAGATATCATGAGTTGATATAAGTACGGATGACGATGATAGTCATGTCACTGGGGCATTGGTATGGATTAGCAATTGGTGAACTGTTTTTTAAACGTGATCGAATAACGACAAATCACTGGGAAAAGCATGTAGTCGATGATTTATCGTTTGGTTATATCAGTGCACGATATAGTTCTTTGACAAGAGACATTATAGTCGGATCCGATACGGATGCGTATGGTTCATACAGTGTATAAGTACGAGACTAATCATGTTTCATATAATAAAGCCTATTTCGTCATGCATTGTTCATATGCGGAAACGAACGATGGTTAAGAAGGGATCCATTAACTCAGAAATATAAGATTAGGAGTTCCGCTGACTCCATCCAGATTTGAGTTCCTAGATGAACGTCGATAAATGTCGGAAATCAGAATCTCTTGCCAGAGTCTATTATTAGTCATACAAAATCAAATTTGTGAAATGGGTTTGATAAAGTATTTCTTCATCGTGGTTTAGGGACTATGGCACATTGCTAGATGTTTATCATAGTCGTTGGGCCTTTGGACAGGCTTCCAGATTCATCCAGAACAGGCACACGGGTAATCCACGGTGGACCTACATGGTCACACCAATAGCCTTGAGAAGTTCGAGAAGGATGAGAGAGAGAAATGATTATCCGAAGAGGGCTAGCACCTTCCGAGGGTAATGACGGGATTTCTATGGTAATAGTTACATAGAAAATTGTTTGTGACAATTAAGGGTTAAAATGGTCAAGCAATAATTAATTATATTTAATTATTATATCTTAAAGTGTTAAGATTAAAGAGATGAACGAAAAAAACCTTTTAATAGTTAAAGGGTAAATTTATGGGTTGTTAATGTAAACTAGTTTAGTTTACATGGACCCTTGAATAATATTGATTATTCAAAGGGTGACATAATAAATTCGTAGGGTCCCTTTTAAAATAAGATTTTATTGGGGCTTGGAAGTGAAAAACAAATAATTGCAAAATTGCCCAAGTATATATAAATGCATTTTAGTTCATAATACACATTGTTCACTCAAAGCAAACTAAAAACTCTCTCTCAAAGCCACGGCCACCCTCTAAATCTCTCAAGGTGGTGTTAAAGTATGGAGGTCTCATTACTTTGAGACTAATCTTCATCAATCCAAAGCAAAGGAGTAGGTATAATCCCTTTTTCCAAGCTTTGTTTAAAAACTGTTTTTTGAATCCATCCTTTCATGTTTCATTCTCCATTTCCACCACTCTTCATGCATGTTGTTCTTTCATATATTTTACCTTTTCCTACTACTAGTAAGCATACTAATCTTGATGGTAAGAAAAAGGCAAATTTTGTGACGTGAGAACTCCATGCATAAGGCCAAAGGGCTTAAATGAGCATGTTCTATTCAGATGTCCATAACTTTTCACCCGGAAAGAGTTACGGGGCCTGTAAGATACTGTTGGAAAGCTTATTACGAAGTCTGTCAATGTGGATTAACATAGAATGTCTGGTAGATGAATTCATGGAGTGATCTGAACATCAAAACTCCATGCATAAAGCCCAAATGGCTTGAATGAGCATGTCCCATTCAGACGGCCATAACTTTTCATCCGGGAATTGTTACAGGGCCTGCAAGATACCGTTGGAAACCTCATTCAGAGCTTGATAGAATTCTATCAACATGGACTAATACAGAATGTCTGGCAGATGAATTCACGGACCGGGCTGAATGTCAAAACTCCATGCGTAAAGCCCTAAGTGCTTAAATAAGTATGTCCCATTCAAACGGTGATAAATTTTCATCCGGGAAGAGTTACAGGGCCTATAAGATACCGTTGGAAATCTCATTCAGAGTCCGTCAATGTGGACTAATGTAGAACATCTAGCAGATGAATTCGTGTAGGGGGCTGAACATTAGAAGACCGTGCGTAAAGTCCAAAGGGCCTAAATGAGCATGTCCCATTCAGACGACCATAACTTTTCATCCGGGAAGAGTTACAGGGCCTGTAAGATACCATTGGAAATATCATTCAGAGCTCGTCGATATGGACTAATGTAGAATGTCTAACGAATGAATTCATGGAGTAGGCTTTACGTAGGAACTCCATGTGTAAAGCCTAATGGGCTTAAATGAGCATGTCTCATTCAAATGGCCATAACTTTTCATCCAGGAAAAGTTACGGGGCCTGTAAGATACCGTTGGAAATCCCATTAAGAGCTCATTAGAAGTCTGTCAATGTGGACTAACGTAGAATGTCTGGTGGATGAATTCAGTGAGCGGGCTGGACGTTAGGGCTCCGTGTGTAAAGCCCAAAGGACTTAAATGAGCATGTCCCATTCAGACGGCCATAACTTTTCATTCGAGAAGAGTTACAAGAGTTACGGGGCCTGTAAGATACTGTTGAAAATCTCATTCAGAGTCCATTGGTGTGGACTAATGTAGAAATGAGACCGAATGTTTAAATGGTGGTAATTGAGAGAATTTTTGTCATCAGAATTAGCTTTGGGTAGTAACAAAATATTAACTTTGGATAAAAAAGTGGTATTTTGAAACTTTTTGGGTGGGAAAAAGTCGTTTACTCATATAAATATTGTGCTATAAGTTGGTGGATTACATGCTATAATTTGTAGTAACATATAACATATTTAATGAGAAATAATAAGATAACACACTATAACAACTTTAAATTTGAAATAATAATTACCAACTCATAGTTATAAAAGAGAAATTAAAGATGATTATTTAATGTTGATTCATCACTTTTAAATCATTAGTCTTACAGATGAATTCATGGAGTGGGCTGATTGTCAGAACTCTGTGTGTAAATCCCACAAGGCTTAAATTAGCATGCCCTATTCAGACGACCATAACTTGTACTCCAGGAATAGTTTCAAGGCCTGTCAGATACCATTGGAGAGCTCATTCAGAGCCCATCATAAGTCCATTAATGTGGACTAACATAGAAAATCTGGCGGATGAATTTATGGAGTGGCTAAATGTTAGGACTCCGTGTGTAAAGCCCAAATGGCTAAAAATGAGCATATCCCATTTAGACGACCATAACTTTTCTTCAAGAAGAGTTATGGGGTTTGTAAGATACCGTTGAATATCTCATTCAGAGCCTGTCGATGTGGAAAAACATAGATTGTCTAACGGATGAATTCATGGAGCGGACTAAATGTCAAAACTCCGTGCGTAAAGCCCAAAGGGCTTAAATGAGCATGCCCCATTCAGACAGCCATAACTTTTCATCCGAGAAGAGTTACGGGGCTTGTAAGATACCGTTGGAAATCTCATTCAGATCCTGTAGACATGGAATAATGTAGAATGTCTTACGGATGAATTCATGGAGTAGGATGAACATCAATACTCCATGTGTAAAGTCAAAAGGGCTTAAATGAGCATGTCCCATTTAGACGACCATAACTTTTCATCCTGATAGAGTTACTATGCCTGTAAGATACCACTGAAAATCTCATTCAGAGTCTATCAATATGGACTAATGTAGAACGTCTGGTGGATGAATTCATGGAGTGGGCTGAACGTCAGTTGTCTTGTCTTTACTGCATGAATTTGAGAACCTATTTCTTGAGGAGATTGCCCATGGATTACCTCCTCTAAGAGGATTTGACATCAAATAGACTTAATACTGGGTTCTGCATACCAAATCGACCTTCTTATAGAGCTAATCCCAAGGAAACGAAGGAGATACAAAGGCAAGTAGATGAGCTGTTGCAAAAGGGATTTGTAAGGGAGAGTCTCAGCTCATGTGCGGTTCCTGTCCTCTTGGTCACAAAGAAAGACAGAACATGGCGCATGTGTGTGGAATGCGAGCTATTAACAAGATAACGGTAAAGTATAGACATCCTATCCCCAGATTAGATGATATGCTTGATGAATTGTATGGCTTTCAAAACTTTGAAAAATAAGCTAACTAATGCACCTTTGTTGTGTTTGCCTAACTTTGATAAAGATTTTAAGATAGAATGTGATGCATCCATAATTGGAATAGGAGTTGTTTTGATGCAGGATTCAAAACCAATTGCTTATTTTAGTGAAAAGCTAAGTGGGGCAGCGTTGAATTATCCTACTTACGACAAGGAGCCTTATGGATTGGTGAGAAGTCTTCAAACATGGCAGCAATAGTTGTAGCCAAGGGAATTCATGGGCAAACTAAATTACTTGGTTTTGAATTGCTTAAGGATTTGTATGCCAATGATTCTTATTTCAGTCAAGTATGGAATGCATGTGATAAGTGTGCGTTTGGTGATTTTTATATGCATGAAGCAACCGGCTAGATGGTGACAATCTCAAAAATCATAACTTTAAAAACTTAGTCGAGGCAAACGGTGAACAGAAAGAAGACCCAAGATGACTCTAAAGAACCAAGAAAAATAAGAAAACTCTAGAAGGACGCAAAAGACATGTGAAAGAAATCACTGGAATTGATGCAAAATGATTAAGAAGGCAAAAGACACAAAACAACCTTGTATATGCTTGAAATAATCACTAGAAAAAAAATAAAGGGAAACTAGGACAAAATAAAAAGGAAACTAGAACAGAATAAAGGGAACAACAAGAATAAGAATCTCAAGCAAGAAAAACAAGAATTGGAAACTTAATTCAACAAAAATAGGATACTTAGCAAAGAGAACGAGAATGGGAAACTTAACAACTCGAAATTGCCACTTTGTTGTTCTTTTTTTCCTCTTTTTTTTTCTTTTTTGCTGCTTCTTTTTTTACACAGAATAACTATGAAAAGACGAATTCAATTTTTTTCTTTTTTCCAGCAACCAAAGCTTTGATACCAAATGATGGAAAAGGAACAAGTTGTTTTGCTAAGAACTTGTTGATGATGATCGACTTAGAACCTTGAGGAAACTAAGTCCTTAAAACCCTAATCTTGAGATGCCACAAAGGTTGATCACTCCCTTTGATAAGTCGAGATTCAAGCATTTAATCAAAAACACAAGAAGGCATTTAATAATATGTCCCCAAAAAATAACATGGCTGCCCCTTTTTATAAGCAACAAACCCTAAAGGAAAACCCTAGCTAATTGAAAAATGGGTTGGACCTAAGTACAAGCGAATTAAAACATAAAAAAAAAAGCCCAAGATTAAATAAATGATAATTAATTCCTAAATTAAACCTTGCATCCAACTTGATCTTCCGAATCTACCACTTGCATAAAAAGATAATAGACCATCCTTGGTGAACCTTTGAAATCTTCGAATTTAGTCTTAGAGTCTTCTAGTACAGCCTCCTTGTATTGCACTTCCATGATCAAGCCTTGCAAAGCCTCTTTCATCCTCTTTGTCCTTGCCCTAGTCATTGGACCGCCAATTCCTTGCAAAGGATCTTGAGAATATTTGGGAACACCAACTTGGTAAACACCTCGATCTCCATTAAAAAGAGGCTACTTTGACAATTGGAAGACCCAAGGTGTTGATCTAGTGCTTTGTCTTTGTGTGATTAATGGGCCTTACCTTCTTAATGTCCATGTTTATGGAATTCTGCTTGATAATGCTTTTATGCATATTGGTTTTGTATTCTGATACTTTTGAACCTAACCCAGGGCATGTCCTGTGGTAGGTGGGATTCAGTTTATTCTTTAATCTCCACTTGGTTCCATTCCTTTGACAAGAGGAATAGGAAAAAAAGAAGATTAGGGGTAGACATAGATAGTATCATTCCTTTGCTCCTAACACAGTGTAATAATTGCTTTTTACTACTGTACTCACAAAACACATACAATAAAATAAAGGTACATTAATAAAAATAGTTGGGCCCAAAAGTTTTCTTTCATTTAATATACATAGTCTTTACATAAATTTAGTATCATTTATAAAAATTCTCAAAAGTGTGGTGGACAGTGTAACTACTCTCCATCGCCTGCTGACGTCCATCCGACTGCGTACTCACCTGGAACCTGCAAAAACATAGAAACAACGGGTTGAGCACAACTAATGCTTAGTAAGTAAATCCTCCACTTGTCTATCCCTGTAACACTTTCTCTTAATTCTTTCCTTACACTATTCTTTTCTCATTTTTGTTCTCTTTCTGTTTCTGTTTCTCATATTCTTTACCATACACTCTCTGGTGTATGTCACGGCATCATCTTACTGGAGGCACGGTCGGGAACTCAACCTGCTTTTCGTGACTATACTCTTTTTCTCTTTCTGTTCTTTCTATACCTCAGTTTCTCATTTTTACTCATTAGAGTGTCATAGCCTCATCTGACCGGAGGCACGGTTGGGCGCTACCACTCTACGTGACTTCTGCTCATTTCTCTACCGATCAGATTTGGTCATGCATGGATTCGAAACCCTTGGCCATGTGAGTGTACATTCTTTCTCTATATCTCTTGAATGTCACGGCCCTTTCTTACCGAGGGCACGACTGGAATCTCGTGTTCCACTCTACGTGACGGTCACGGCCCCATCTTACCGGAGGCACGGCTAGGGATTACAAAGCACCCACTCTCATGACTCTACTCATCACTCACGGGTTCCCCATTGCACAACTTATTCTATTCTCTTCTTTAGCTCTTAGAGTAGCTTGTGCACAAGGTCTCTACTCTTTCTCTAGCTACTCATCCTAATGTAGCTTAACTCTTAGAGTAATTCTTTACTTTTTCTCAAGTTCTTTCTCAATGCACAATTAATGCATATGGATGTTTCATGCTTATTAATGCACTTAGGAAATGCCAATATGCAATGTTGCAATAATTAAGGTTCATAACTCATTCTCATGCTTCTCTTAGGCATTTCATCAAACAACTCATGTGCATAACAAACTCTTCTCTAACTACAACTCTATTTCTCTTTTTAACCATCCAAAATTGGAAGTAAACTCCCTTCTATGGGCATAATCCCTTCCATAGAAGAACACTCCCAAAATATATACTCAATCTCATCTAACTTCATCTCAACTCATCACACATTCACACTTTTTATAAAGGAAAGTATCCAACAAACTCAATATGAATACTTATCTCAATTTAATTTCTTAACAAGTAGACATATATCTCTACTCAATTTCTCAAATACATACATAAAACATTCACACATCATTTCTACTAAATCTCTACTCAAAAGAATTCTCAAATCTCAACTTGAGTTGGGATTTACTTACTTTGTGATGAAGAACTCTCACTAGTATTCCTTTTCCTTTGCTTGCTTGACTTTTCTCTACCCTTTAAACAATAAAACCATACAACTTTAATATACAAAAATACACAAAACCTCACATCCAAAGCAAGAATCCTTACCTTAGAATGACTTAGCTTGATTTTCTACTCCAATCACTCCAAAAACCCTTTAAAAAATCCTTGAACTAATGAAAAAGGAATTGAGAGGAAGTAGGAAAGGAGAATGGTGGTGGAGAAGAAGATGAATGAATGGGTTTCTAAAGTTAAACCCTTATCATCTCATATTTTCTCCATTCTTTCCCATTTTACCCTTACTCTTTCTTAAGAATTCCACTCTTGCCCTTTTAATTCTTTACAATTGCACCCCGTATAAAACTATTCTCCATGCAATTCCCTTTCATTTCACTCCCCACTTTTCCCGCTAATTAGGGGTAGAATGGTCATTGTGCCCTAAAGGAAGAATTCTAGAAACTTCATTAAACCTTTTGTTAGGCTCGTCATCGTGGCAAAGACTATTTCTTCGCCCCGGCGAAGCTTCACACAATCTACACCGTGGTTGTAGGGCCTCATCACCGCGATGACGATTCTTCTTCGCCCCGGCGAAGACAGTAACCCCAAAATTCCACCAAGTCTCTACAATTTTAGAGCAACCACTCAACCAAACTAAAGCATCCATTCAATCAAGGGCCAACCAAACCATATTAACAATATTCCAAGTCAAACAAGAGGAAAGTAAGAGACATTAGCTACATGCCTCGAGTGAGGCGTTACACACAGGGCTTGTACTAAGGTAGCTTGGCCAACTTTTAAGCCTTTTGTACATTCTTTCCCCTTTCTATAAAAGTTTACTTACCCAAAAAAAGGATCAATTAGTGATCAATAGGCACAGGAATGGTAAGAGGCCTATTCGGTCATGGGCGGAGATGAAGTTGATGATGCGCAAGAGATTTATACCTAGCCATTACTATAGAGATTTGTATAGGAAGTTGCAAGGGCTGGTTCAAGGTTCCATGAGTGTAGAGGATTATTATAAGGAGATGGAAATTGCCATGATTAGAGCAAACATAAAGGAAGACAGAGAAGCAATAATGGCTATTTTCATTACTGAATTGAACAGGGAGATTGCTGACGTGGTTGAGTTGCAACATTATATGGACATGAGGAGCTACTACATATAGCTGTTGAAGTGGAGAAGCAAATCAAGTCCAAGAGGTTCAAATCTTGTTCGTCCTCTAGCTCTCCATAGAGATCAAATTGGAAGGACAACAAAGCTGCCTTCAGAACAAAAGAAGAAGCAAAGTCAAAGAATTCGGTTGCTGTTCCTAAAGATAAACCCGAAACTAAAACTCTTACTAAGTCACGTGATATTAAGTGTTTTAGGTGTCAAGGATTCGGACATATTGCTTCCGAATGCCTAAACAAAAAGGTTATAGTTGTATGAGCATATGGAGAAGTCAAAAGTGCAAGCTCAAGTGACGATGAGATGCCACCATTGGAGGATTGTTCTGATGTTGAAGTGGAAGAACCTGTGCATGGTAATTTATCGGTTACAAGGAGAGTGTACAGCCTAAGGATGAAGTTGATGAGGAGCAACATGAGCATATTTTTGACACAAGATGCCATGTGAAGGATAAGGTATGTACGTTGATCATTGATAGTGGGAGTTCCACTAATGTTGCTAGTACTTTGTTGGTAGAAAAGTTGAATTTGAAGTGGAAGAAGCATCCTAAACTGTACAAGCTGTAATGGCTGAATGACTGTGGAGAAGTGAAGGTAAACAAGCAAGTTCGGGTTCCTTTTTCAATTGGCAAGTATGAGGATGAGGTTCTTTGTGATGTGGCACCGATGTATGCTGGTCATATATTCCTTGGCCGACCGTGGTAGTTTGATAGGAGGGTGTCGCATGATGGGTACAAAAATCGTTATTCTTTTGTAATGAACAACCGAAAAGTTGTACTAGCCCCTCTCAAACCATTGCAAGCTTATGAGGACCAGATTAGGATAGCAAGAGAGTGCAAAATGAGAGAGAAACAACAGTGTGAGCAAAAGGAAAATAGAAAGAGCGCAAGTGAGGTCAAGAGGAAAAATGGTGGGAAAAGTGAGCAAAAATGAGAGAAAAATGAGCAACATGGAGAGAAAAATAAAAGAATGATTGTACTTGTTGAAAAACATGAGGTTAAGAGTGTAATGATTGCAGCCTTGAGGAGATGGACCTTTTCAAGTTTTGGAGCAGATCAATGATAATGCCTACAAGCTAGATTTGCCAAGCGACTATGGTAATGTTAGTGCAACTTTTAATGTTGCTGATTTCTCTTTGATTGATGTCGGAGATTCAAGGATGAATCCTTTCGAAGAGGAGGGTAATAATGGAGATCGAGGTGCTGACAAAGTTGATGTTCCCAAATATTCTCAAGATCCTTTGCAAGAAATTGGTGGTCCAATGACTAGGGCAAAGAAAAAGAGGATGAAAGAGGCTTTGCAAGGCTTGATCATGGAAGTGCAATACAAAGAAGCTGTACTAGAAGACTCTAAGACTAAATTCGAAGATTTCAAAGGTTCACCAAGGATGGTCTATTATCTTTTTATGCAAGGGGTAGATTCAGAAGATCAAGTTGGATGCATGGATTAATTTAGGAATTAATTTTCATTTATTTAATCTTGGGCTTTTTTTATGTTCTTTTTTTTTTTTTTTTTTTTGGGACAGATTATTATCAATTGAAGTTTATTTCAGAAAGCTTTTGCTTTGCCTTCTTGTGTTCTTGATTGAATGCTTGAATCTCGAATTATCAAAGGGAGTGCTCAACCTTTGTGGCGTCTCAAGATTAGGGTTTTAAGGACTTAGTTTCCTTAGGATTCTAATTTGATTATCCTCAACACGTTCCTAGCAAAACAACTTGTTCCTATTCCATCACACATACACCAATCAACACGCCCATTTACACAATCCATAACTAAAACATAGCATCACACTCAAATTAACATAAATAGATGTAAGTTTCATCAACCCTAGGTGTTATCAATTTTAGTCCTAAGGGAGATTTTTTCCTTACCTTAGTATTCAAAGCACAAAGACACTCCTCCTTAGCTCCAAAGGTTCACCCTTTCTACCTTACACACATAACCACTTATGAATTTCTCTTTTAACTAAAAATCAGAACAACTAGGGTTTTAAAAATCACCTTAGACCCTGAAATTTAAGTTCTTAAATTGTGGATGGTGATCTCCTTTGAAATTCAACCTGAAATCCTATGCAAATTTGAGAAGAAAATGTTTGGATTAGTGGCTTTTATGGTGGATTTGAGAGAGAAGGAAGAAGACGATGCACTTGGGGTGTACAAGGCCGACTACTCTCTCAAAACCTTGTATTATGATTGGTCATTAAAAGTTAGATATAAGGGTCATTTGGCATAAATTTTCATATAAGGCTGTTTTGAATTCAACCTGAAATCCTATGCAAATTTGAGAAGAAAATGTTTAGATTAGTGGCTTTTATGGTGGATTTGGGAGAGGAGGAAGAAGACGATGCACTTGGGGTGTACAAGGCTGACTATGCTCTCAAAACCTTGTAGATATTTATTTCATTACTACTCTATTATGATTGGTCATTAAAAGTTAGATATAAGGGTCATTTGAAAAAAATTTTCATATAAGGCTGTTTTGGTCATTTCTACCACAACATAATGATTAACACTCATTTAATGCCATTTGACTTCTTTTAAACACTTGGTAATTAAGTAATCCCATTAGCTAAATGACTAATTTACCCTTGGCGCACTTTTATGGATACTTATTTCATATGGATTTGTATGAAAAGACCATTATACCCTTGGTCACCGTTTACGCCATTTAACCCTATCAATCAACTTCATGACCATTCTACCCTCATTTCTCTTCAACGTTATCATCCCTTACACTTTATAAGGCCACATCTCGAAATTCATGCAAATTGACCATTTTACCCTTCCATTCAAAAACAAAGAAAATTACCTGAAAAGGTAAAATTTCATACCTTAAGGCATCGGAATAATAACGTGGGGTTTACATGTTTATTCTTAAGTTAATTTTAAATTGTTTGAGGCCTTCCCAAAACAATTTAAAATTACACTTTATGCCCATGATATATAAATTAAGTATTATACCATTTTAATACAATTTTGCAACAATTGAAAAAAAAGGCGCTGTCTCATTTTTCTCTCACTCTCTCGGCTCGCTCTCTCATCTTTGGCTTGGGTGGATTTCATTTTGAGTTTCTTCATTCTCTTTTGAAGAATCTAGACTCCAAGTTTCAACATCAAGGTTTTAATAGCAAAAGGAGTTGGTAATTTCTATCATTTTCTCTCTTGGTTAGACCCTGGCATGATTACGTCCCCCATTTGGCAAGGATATGGAAAGGTAAGTCTAAAATTCACTTAGGGTAGGCTTTGTTTAGGGGCTATGGTTTATTGGATTTGGAGGGAGCGAAATTCGCGAATTTTTAGGGGTGACCGTAAGGATTCCTTCACCATAATTGATGCTATCAAAAGTGTTGTGAGAGACAAAGCTATGGACCTTAGGAATGTCAAAGCATCCTACATCAATAGGAAGTTGGTGAATGATTGAGGCCTCCCTAGATCTATTTTCAAAGACGTTCCTCAAGTTCTCAACACCGTTTGATGACTGGATTACAGAGGCTTACGCAGGAGGGTTTTTGCTTGGTTGTTTTGTATCATTAGTAAAGAGTTTGATCTCGTATTTTTCTTTTAATGATCCTAACCTAGGGAGGTGTCCTATGGTAGGTGGGATTTTTGGTGTTCTCTTTACTTTCTTCTTGGTGTTTATCTCCCTTTGTGGTTTAAGATAAACCCCAAGAGCGGATGGCTGTTAGGCTTGTTTCTTTTGATTCCTATTTTCGAGGCATGTCCCAAAATAGGCTGGTCGCCTTTTATTAGGCCTTTGTGCATTCTTCTTTTTTTAATATAATTATTTACTTAACAAAAAAAAAAAAAAAATTCTATCATTTTCTTACATTAATAAGTTAATGTTTTAATTGTTTGTTTTCTACCTTATGTCCATCATCTTGATCATCATTTTCTCTCAATTTCCATGTCCAAAATGCATGAATCCCAACAATGGTATCAAAGCATGTTTAAATTCATGCATGCATGTAGCATTTTTGGTGAAAAATGGCTTGGTTTAGACATGAATATGTTTTTGCTTTAAATGCATGTTGAAGTTATTGTGTATTTTGAATACAAATGATGATGGATATGTGATATTCATCCTTATTAACATGCTTCTATGAAATTTTGATATTTAGAATACAAAATTTCTTGTTCTTGAAGTCATATGTAACATGCATGTTTGATTTATTGCATCTTGATGCATTTTTGTTAAATATGAATATATCTGATTCATATGATACATGCATGTGTAATGTGAGCATGTTTGATGCAAAATTTGACGACTTTGAAAAAGATGAATTTGGCCAAACATTATATGGATGCATAATGTACTTTGAATGCATGTTTGAGATGTTATATATGATGTAATAGTCTATAAATGCATTTGAGTTGGATTGTATTTTGAATACAGGTTGGTTGATTCACTTTGAGTAAATGATGATGATCTAAATTTTTGTTTAAGTGTTTTTTTTTTTTTTTTTCATGATGGTTAATGTGTTAGTAAACGGTCCCGTATACACAACGGAAACAAAACAAAATTAATGTAGAGATCGTTTACATGAGCCAAGATCAAGGGTATAATTTTACAATTTTATCAAAGCAAGAATCTGCATAAATTAATAATCTGTGTTTAGAGAAACAAACGCACGTTTGGAGGCTCCACCACGATTGTCTTTGAACGTTTTGCTACCGATCCAAGTGTAGGATCGAACCTGCGTAGTCCACACGAAGACAATCTCAAAAGAACCAAAGAGGGATTTGCTAGATCCTCTTTGGTTTCAAGATTAAGAAGAAAAACAAAGCAATTGAAATTGATTTTAGGCTAAGAGTGTTTCTGCCGTGGGAGTGAAAAGAGAGGGCTGCTGTGTGTGTTATTTTTCAAAGAAAAATCAATTCATTCTATTTAATTAACACACACTTTTCCTTTTATATTAAAAACAATTTGCCCTAATCCCATACGGAATAGGCTGGGGCTCCAACCCAAACGCCCCATGATGCCAAACACTCCCAATTTGATTTATTTTATTTTCCATCATTATCTCAATTAAAATCAATTAATATATATTTAAATATATATTAACATTTAACAATAATGATAATATATTTAAATATGTGCGAACACACATTTAAACGTAATTTCACTTATTTAATTTTTCTAACAAATTAAATAAAGGCTCCGACCTCAGCAAATTTAATGCATGTGAAATTACCAAAATACCCTTTTTGCGCTAAAAGACGAAAACCCCTTCTTTTCCTTCTTGGATCTTAAATTGCTTCTATGTGTGGACCCATACGCTCCTCACTCATATCGGCAGTGTATAGCTCGCGATTAACACCATTAACGTCTCACTAATACATAGACCAAGATGGCCCCTAGCAGGCATCATGGCCCACTATAGATTCGGATTCACAAAGTACTACCTGTCAAGAGATATTAACCGTGCAATTCCGATCCTTTCATCATACGTTATCTCGACGAGACAAGGCATAGAAATAGTGTCAACCTTCGTTACTCTCGATAATATTATTCAGTTTCTAGACATGACCCGTATTATACTGATAGAGCAACAACTCAATCCACTATGGCCACAGTTTTAGTGTCATGTCCATATACAAATTGCGCCGTGATATACTTTCTCCATACCCAAGAGTGATGAATCCTCTGTCATCCACCATAGTCCTTTGATACATTCCTTGTTAGCAGCCAATCACCACCCGTATGACACTCTGAAAAGATCTGCGTTGGCTAGTGTCAACTACACAATCATTGCAAAGGCACTCCGGTGATCTCCAGTCTAAGGATCACATGCACACCACCATTCGTTAGAGGATTTGTTCCATAGCACTGGGGTTACCATCCATATGATCCTCTGGTGGGTCATTCCAGTCTGAACTTGCTACGGTGTAATCGCCTACAACAATCACCCATGTGTTGCATCAAGTTGTCACCAAACAATCTTGACAAGTGAGATCAGTCCTGCCTTTGACATGGTCGTTCACACTATATGTCTTACCGTATTTATCTGTGCCCTTACTTCAGTAATATCCCACTTGAGGTACGTATTAAGATTTGCTGTATTAGTTAAAAGTTTAGTTTGTTCAACTTTAATTGAGTTTGTTGTTGTTGGTTGAATTGTTGCCTTGGAATTGGTTGAATTTTGGTGAAGTTTGGAAATACAATATTCGCCGGGGCGAGAAGAAATCTTCACCGCGGCGAGGGATTGCACCACGGGTAGGTTCTGCCCTATTTCGCCGGGCGACGGAAAGTTCTTCGCCGCGCGCGACGAGCCTGAAAGTTTCTTAGTTTTCTAGAGAATTTTCTTTTGGGGCAAAATGACATTCTACCCCTATTAGTAGGAAAAGTGGGGATAAAATGAAAGGAAATTTAGTAGATTGTGTTTGGATGGGGGTGTATTGTAAAGATCAAAGGTATAGATGGAATTTCCAAGGAAGAGCAAGGGCAAAATGGAAAGGATGCTATAATATATAACTAAAAGGGGTTAAGTGTAGAAAACCTCTTTATTTCTTCCATTCCACCGCGTCTTCCATTTGCCCACTTTCTCTCAATTTCTCCAATCCAATCTTCCAAGATTTCAAGGGATTTAGGGGTTTTGAGTAAGATTTCATCTAAAGCATCCTAAGGCTAAGGATTCATGCTTTAGATGTGAGTTTTCTTATATTGTGTGAAGTTATTTTGGTTGTTGCTGTCCTGTGTGGTTTTTTGAGTTGTAGAGAAGAGACAGATCCACAAGGGAAGGAAAATGCTAAGAAGTCACTCTTTGCACAAGGATTAAATCCAACCAACTTGATTTTAACAACTTTTTGTGTAGAGTGTATGCATGATCAGTATGTAGTATGATTAATGAAATTTAAATTGAGAGGAGTATATTGTAGTAGTTGTTGGATGAATTCCGTATGGAGAAGTGTTTTAATGTGTAATTGGAGAGAATTTGAGATGAAGTTTGAGAGATGTTTGTGAAGCTTTTTGGGAGTGCTTTCTTGACAGGGATTATGAGTATTTGAGGTAGTTTTTCTCCCATTTTGGATGGACTAAGGATGAGTATAGTAGTCATTTTCAGTAGAGTGTTTATATGCACTGGTTGTTTGATGAAATGCCTAAGTGAAATCTGCCCTGTCACTGCCGTCCTTTCTAAGTAATTTTTGATTCTTAAGGTTTGAACTGGCTGAGACCAAAACATCAAAGATGTAGCCCTGTTTCTAAGCTTTAAAACGAGACCAAATCGTAACACTTAGAGGTGTATAGAACAAGTTATAGCCGTTTTAGTGTGACCTGTGGCATATGACGGTTTTTGAGGATAATCTTGTATTTGGCATTTCCATTAGTGCATTAGGGAGCATGAGTTAGCTCTACACCTTTTTTTACACTTAGAGAAGTAGCTTGAGATTTAGTAGAGAATTTGAGTCTAGCTACTTTAAGAGTTAACGAGAAAGAGAATAGAGTAGGTTGTGCGATGGGGAACCTGTGAGTATGGGTAGAGTATTCCCGCATGTACGACCGCATTGACGAGCGGCATGAGTATCGAAGATAAGTGGTGTAGCCGTGAGAGTGCATGCGGATGAGGGCTAACTCCGAGTACCCAGAGAGAGATTATAGACTCACATGGCCAAGGGTTCCGAATCCATGCATAACCGGTCCGATCGGCTAGAATGATTAGAGGTCACGTAAGTGGGAGCGAGTCCCGCCGTGCCCCCGGTAAGATGGGTGTGACTTGCTAAAGAGGTAATAGAAAAAGATTTTCTAAGAGAAGAGAAGGAGAAAAAAAGAGAAGTACCAAAGAGAAATTGAACGAGGAGTTGTAAGGAAGAATTAAGAAAGAGTTACGGGGCTAGCATGATAGGATTTACTTACTGAGCTTATTTTAGTGCTCACCCTCTTTGTTCCATGTTTTGCAGGACCTAGGTGAGTGACAACTGTCGTCATGATGTCGGCATTCGGAGGAGCGTTACACTGTCCCTTATTTTTTGATGACTTTTGTATATTATACGTTTTATGTACAAAATGTATATGTTTAGTAGAAATATATATATATTAATAAAAGAAAATTTGGGCCCATTTTCTTTCTGTTATTTTATATGTATTTCATTATAAGCTTTTGAGTAGTAGTGGCTATTACACTTCAGCAAATACTGGGCTCCGGACTGTTTCTAAATTGCCACCACTATGTTGCTCATAGAGGGTTCTCACTATCAAGCTTTGAAACACTTATACCCTCTCACGGTTCTACCATTCAAACATATATCAAGTACACTATTGCAATTAATACTATTTATGCATTAGAAATACAATGCCTTTATATGGATTTTTAATGAACATTACAAAGATCAATTCTACCATATATTGATTGGCTCTAGGGCACCTACTCCACCATAATTGTGTAATTAAGGTAAATGGATTAAGGTGATATGCGCTCATCATATATTCCTTTTGGATGGTATTCAAGTAAAAATAGGTGCATGATGCATGGTTTGCAATTTTTAATTTTGTTTGATTGAATGTGTGAGAGATTTTTTAATGTGTAGTATATAATATTTTTATAAATTTATGGTGATGAAATTATGCATGTACCCTTGTTTAATCATGACATATTTTATACATTTTGCATGAAATCCTTAGGATATATATATATATTCTTTATAAGTTTAAGGGGTAAAATTATGCATGTACGTTGTTCATCATGGCATGTTTTTATTATTTATTACATGAAGTCCTTAATTATAAAATTGCAATTGCTAAATTTTATTTTATGCCCTTTGATTTGAATTATTTATTTAATGTGATGGATGATATTAATTGAGGATCATGGGTGTATATTTTTTTCCCAAAAATATTTGATATTTGGGTATGTAATATTCTTTCATAGCTTGAATAATAATTAATTTTATTTTAGGTTTTTATCTGGGCTGCTGTCCTAAATTGGTTTATGTAATAGTAGACCGAACGGAGGATGGAGATCCATCAATCACCGGATGAAGATCCGCAAGATATAGATAAAGGATGCAATATTTTACCTAATTAGGATGTATTTTAAAAAACCCCATGATCATCCCACCATGTTTTATATTTATATGGATGCATTTGAATTAATGTATGTGATAAATGTAAAACATTTTTTAATCAAAGGTTAAACATAATAATCTCCCTAACAAACAGTATTAGATCAAAGCCTTCCATTATGGGCCAATTAATTCTTTGACATAAAATTAGAGATCCCAAAAATTTTATTATGTGAGCGATACTAATTTTATGACATGGAATTAATTGTCTTAGTTCTTAGATATAAATTTTCATAATACCCAACATTTCTATTCTGTGAGGGTATGATGGGAATTCTATTTTAAGAAAGCATAATGGGTTGGATTTAACTAGTCTAGGGTAGCAAGATTTCTATTATGTGAGGTATCCAAAACTAGAGGCGAGAAATGAATCATACCTTTATATAGTGATATAAAGGGAAATAGTTTCCTACTTGTTAAATTTAATTGACCAAGATTTCTATTATGTGAGGTTTAATTAAATTTAATAAGAATATGATTCCCCACTAAAAATTTATTCCAAGACACTAATAAAACTTATATGTTTCCTTGCAGTCTCTTTCAGTATTTTGTGATATTTAGTTAATGAAAATGAGCAATAGCTTGCTTTTGAGGATTCTCGATAACAAAATGTTGATCGGACCTAATTTTAATAATTGGTTAAGGAATTTGAGAATTATTCTCAATTACGAAAAGGTCGGGTATGTCTTGGAAGATCCCCTTCCACTTTCTTTGCATCTTGATGCCACACCGTAAGAAAAGGAAGTTTTCCATAAGTGGTAGGAGGATGACTCGACAATATTGCCAAACCCTTCTGCTTCTTGACGTTCCAAGCGACCGCAATCTCATCTACTACCTGCAAAAACATTGAAAACAACGGGGTGAGCGCTAATTGCTCAGTAAGTAAACCCGCTATGCTACTCTTCTCTCTCTGTTGCTTAAATTCTGGATTTCTTTCCTTATATCACAGCTCTCTATTCTTCTCTATTCTTTCTCTGTTCATTCTCTATTGGACTATTGTAGATTGGTCCGGGAAGAGTCACAGGGCCTGTTAGATACCATTGGAAAGCTCATTTATAACCTGTCAGAAGTCTGTCGATGTGTACTATTGTAGATTGTTTGGTGGATGAATTCGTGGAGCGAGTTAAACGTCAGAAGTCCGTATGTAAAGCCCAAATGGCTTAAATGAGCATGTCCCATTCAGACAGCCATAACTTTTGATCCGGAAAGAGTTACGAGGCTTATAAGATACCATTGGAAAGCTCATTCAAAGCCCGACATTAGTCCATTGACGTGGACTAATGTAGAATGTCTGGCGGATGAATTCATGAAGCAGGCTAAATGTTAGAAATCCGAGCGTAAAGCCCAAAGGGCTTAAATGAGCATGTCCCAGTCAGACGTCCATAACTTTTTATCCGGGAAGAGTTACGAGGCCTGTAACATATCGTTGGAAAGCTCATTCAGAACCCGTCAAGAGTTTGTCAACCTAGACAAATGTACAATGTCTGGTGGATGAATTCATGGAGCAGGCTAAACGTGAAAAGTCAGTGCATAAAGCTCGAAGGGCTTAAATGAGCATGTGCCATTCAGACAGCCATAACTTTTGATCCAGGAAGAGTTATAAGGCACGTAAGATACCATTGGAAAGCTCATTCAGAGCCCGTCAAAGTGGACTAATGTATAACATCTAGTGGATGAATTCATTGTAACACCTACTGAAAACTAGTACAATGCATGCAATTAACAATGGAAAAGTTGATTTTGTCAAGAATCCGGTGAGCCCTTGTATACAAATGGGTTAAAGATCATGCCATCACATTTCTCATATTATGTAGAGACATACATGATGGGAAAATATAGGCATGATGACAGGTTAAGGTTGTTGTCCAAAACCTTCTTGGTGAAAGACTAAGAAGCGACCTATGTCCTTGGCATTTGTGTCTATAGAGATAGAACGAAAAGGGTAATTGGATTATCCAGAAATTTACATAGAGAAAATGCTAAAAAGATTTAGATGGAGAACTCTAAGAGAGGGTCTTGCCCTTCACTCACGTCTTCAACTTTCAAGGAGATGGGTCCAAAGACCGATGAAAAGCGGCAGCAGATGCGTAATGTGCCTTAGCTTTTGCCGTAGGCAGCTTAAGTAGCACAATGCTATGTACAAGACCTAATATAGCTTATGCTGTAAGTGTTACAGCAGTATGTCAAACCCAGGAGAAGAAACATTGGTCGGTGTAAAATCGATCCTTAAGTACTTGAGAAGAACTAAGGATCTAGTTTTGAGTTATGGATGTTTCAGAGTTAAACATTCAAGGATACTTGATTTGATTTTAATCAGATATTGATATAGAAAGTCTACGTCGGGTACATTTTTATGTAATGGAGGTGTGTTAGTGGTGGAAAAGTTCCAATAGACACCAGTTGACTCCACTACAGAAGCTGAATACATTGCTCTTCGAAAGACTAAAGGAGGCTGTTGGATGTGAAAGTTCATAATTGAACTTGGTGTGGTTCGAAACATGGCTTACCCGATAAGCATGTTCTGTGACAATACTGGAGCTATTGCAAGGCAAGGAAACAAGGGCACAAAAAAATCCAAACAATTAGTGTAAGTATACATTTTGAGAGAATTCGGGAGCTGGAGAGTATAATTATGAAGATCCTTTAGCAAAAATGTAGCTGATCCACTGACTAAGGTGAGACACTAAAGCAATTGGACCATCATCTTGAGAAGATGGGTATGAGATACGTTAGGAACGATCCGGTTGCGCAGCGAAAAAAAAAATTTATACAATGGATCGTTCCTAGAACCCAAAATCAAAGTACAAAAATTATAGTTTATTTTACATCAAGAATCTGTAGAAAAATAAATCAAAGTTTAGATTTATACCACGTTGGAGGCTCCACCAATATTGTCTCGAAGTGTTTGCTACCGATCCAAGTATAGGATCAAACAGTAGAAGTCCACATGAAGACAATCGCAAGGAACAAGGAGGGATTTGCTAGATCCTCCTTGGCCTTGAGAAATCAAGAAGAAAACTTGATTTTGGCACAAACCAAATTGGCGTGGGAGAGTGGTTTTCTTTGCGGTTGTGTTGTGTGTTTCTTTTCTCTCAAAAGGTAATTAAAATTCTCTCTTAATCACACACAAACACTTTTCTTTTATAGGCACACCTAGTTGCCCTATTCCATAGAATAAGCTGGGCTCCAACCCAAACACCCCATGGTGCCAAACACTCTCAATTAGATATTTTAATATTTTCATCATTATCTCAATTAAAATCAATTAATATAATTAACATTTAACAATAATGATGATTTAATTAAATATATGCGAACACATTTAAACGTAATTTTACTTATTTAATTTTCTAAGAAATTAAATAAAGGCTATGACTTCAACAAATTTAATTGTACGTAAATTACCAAAATACCCTTTGCCCAAAAAGACGAAACGCCCTTCTATCTTCCTGGCTCTTAAATTATCTTCTATGTGGTGTGACCCATAGGCTCCTCATCGTACCGGTAGGGTATAGTATCACGATAACACCAATTAATCGTCCACTAATACACAACCAAGATTGGCCTAGCGAGGCATCATGGCCACCGATAGATTCAGATTCAACAAAGTAGCTACCTTTCAACGATATGGTTACCGTACAATTCGTTCCTTTCATCAACGTTATCTCAACGAGATGAAGGCATAGAAATGTGCAGCCTTCGGTTACTCCGATATTATGTGTTCAGTTTTTGGACCAATACCTGTATTATAAATCAGATAGAGCAACAAATCAATCCCACTGGGGCCATAGTTTCAGTGTCATTACCATATACTGAATTCTGTGAGATAACTTCTCTCGTACCGGGTGTGATGAATCCTCTGTCAATCCACCATAGTCTGATACACTCCCTGATGCAGCCAATCACCACCGTATTGACAACTCTGAATAGAACTGCGTTAGGCTAGTGTCAAACTGCACCAATCGGTGCACAAGGCGCTTTGGTGATATCAAGTCTAAGGATCACATGTACCACCATCGTTTAGAGGATTTGTTCCATAGACACTAGGGTTACCATCCATATGAAATCCTCTGGTGGGTCAGTCTAGTGAACTTGCTGTGGTATATCGCCTATAACAAGCACCCATGTGTTGCACCAGGTTGTCACAATCAACCTTGACAAGTGAGATCCGTCCTGCCTTTCGACAGTGTCGTTCAACAGTATGATAGCCTTACCGTATTATCTGTGTCCTTACTTAGAATAATACTAGGGCTGCGGACTTTCAGAATGACCACCATTTGTGCTCATAGGGTTCTCCTTATCAAGATTTGAAGCACTTGATACCTCGTCACGGTTCTACCATTCTAAGGATATAATCAATACATATTGCAATAATAATGATTTACGTGATATAGTATAAAATGCCTTTTATTGATTAATGAACATTATTACAAAAAGTCAATTCTACAATAATTGATTGGCTCTATGGCATCTACTCTAACAGATACAACATCGAATGGCTTTAGTGCACGTGGGAGTTTCTTTGTGTATATAGTGTATGCCCAGAAACCATTCGTGTTGTGGTTTCGAACATTTTGTCTTGTATGTGTATATATCATAAATAATAGAAGAAAGAGTTCTTCAATTCATATATTAAATTGCTTCCTTTATTCACGTCAGCATTTAAATAAAGTATGTATATGAATGTCCAGATGATTCATTTAATCAGGTAAATGATATCGAAAAGGGTTCCCTACGTAGCAATATATTTGGGCAACTATATTGCCATAGGCATATGGATGCTTCCGAAAGATATCATGAGTTGATATAAGTACGGTGACGATGATAGTCATGTCACTGGGGCATTGGTATGGATTAGCAATTGGTGAACTGTTTTTTAACGTGATCGAAAACGACAAATCATGGAAAAGCATGTAGTCATGATTATCGTTTGGTTATATCAGTGCACGATATGTTCTTTGACAAGAGACATTTAGTCGGATCGATACGGATGCGTATGGTTCATACAGTGTATAAGTACGAGACTATCATGTTTAATAATAAAGCCTATTTGTCATGCTTGTTCATATGGGAAACGAACGATGGTTAAGGGGATCCATTGACCGAAATATAAATTAGGAGTTCCGTGACTCCATCCGATTTGAGTTCCTAGATGAACGTCGATAAATGTCGAAATCAGAATCTCTGCCAGAGTCTATTATTAGTCATCAAAATTCAACATTTGTGAAATGGGTTGATAAAGTATTTCGTCATCGTGGTTTAGGGACTATGGCACATTGCTAGATGTTTATCATAGTCGTTGGGCCTGACAGGTTCCGATTCATCCAGAACAGGACAGGTAATCCACGGTGGACCTACATGGTCACACCAATAGCCTTGAGAAGTGAGAAGGGAGAGAGAGAAATGATTATCCGAAGAGGGCTAGCACCTCGAGGGTAATACGGGATTCTATGGTAATAGTTACATAGAAAATTGTTTGTGACAATTAAGGTTAATGGTCAAGCAATAATTAATTATATTTAATTATTATATCTTAAAGTGTTAAGATAAGAGATGAACAAAAAACCTTTAATAGTTAAAGGGTAAAATTTATGGGTTGTAATGTAAACTAGTTTAGTTTACATGGCCCTTGAATAATATTGATTATTCAAAGGGTGCATAATAATTCGTGGGTCCCTTTTAAAATAAGATTTTATTGGGGCTGAAGTGAAAAACAAATAATTGCAAATTGCCCAAGTATATATAAATGCATTTGTCATTTAATTTACCACATTGTTCACTCAAAGCAAACAAAAAACTCTCTCTCAAAGCCACGCCACCCTCTAAAACCTCAAGGTGGTGTTAAAGTTGGAGGTCTCATTACTTTGAGGCTAATCTTCATCAATCCAAAGCAAAGGAGTAGGTATAATCCTTTTTCCAAGCTTGTTAAAACTGTTTTTTGAATCCATCCTTTATTTTCATCTCCCATTTCCACCACTCTTCATGCCTGTTGTTCTTTATATATTTTACCTTCCTAATAGGAAGCATACATAATCTTGATGGTAAGAAAAAGGCAAATTTTGTGACGTGAGAACTCCATGCATAAGGCCAAAGGGCTTAAATGAGCATGTTCTATTCAGATGTCCATAACTTTTCACCCGGAAAGAGTTACGGGGCCTGTAAGATATGTTGGAAAGCTTATACGAAGTCTGTCAATGTGGATTAACATAGAATGTCTGGTAGATGAATTCATGGGAGTGATGAACATCAAAACTCCATGCATAAAGCCCAAATGGCTTGATGAGCATGTCCCATTCAGAGGCCATAACTTTTCATCCGGAATGTTACAGGGCCTGCAAGATACCGTTGGAAACCTCATTCAGAGCTTGATAGAATTCTATCAACATGGACTAATACAGAATGTCTGGCAGATGAATTCACGGACCGGGCTGAATGTCAAAACTCCATGCGTAAAGCCCTAAGTGCTTAAATAAGTATGTCCCATTCAAACGGTGATAAATTTTCATCCGGGAAGAGTTACAGGGCCTATAAGATACCGTTGGAAATTCATTCAGAGTCCGTCAATGTGGACTAATGTAGAAACATCTAGCAGATGATTCGTGTAGGGGGCTGAACATTAGAAGACCGTGCGTAAAGTCCAAAGGGCCTAAATGAGCATGTCCCATTCAGACGACCATAACTTTCATCGCGGAAGAGTTACAGGGCCTGTAAGATACCATTGGAAATATCATTCAGAGCTCGTGATATGGACTAATGTAGAATGTCTAACGAATGAATTCATGGAGTAGGCTTTAGTAGGAACTCCATGTGTAAAGCTAATGGGCTAAATGAGCATGTCTCATTCAAATGGCCATAACTTTTCATCAGGAAAAGTTACGGGGCCGGAAGATACGTTGGAAATCCCATTAGAGCTCATTAGAAGTCTGTCAATGTGGACTAACGTAGAATGTCTGGTGGATGAATTCAGTGAGCGGGCTGGACGTAGGGCTGTGTGTAAAGCCCAAAGGACTTAAATGAGCCTGTCCCATTCAGACGGCCATAACTTTTCATTCGAGAAGAGTTACAGAGTTACGGGGCCTGTAAGATACTGTTGAAAATTCATTCAGAGTCATTGGTGTGGGACTAATGTAGAAATGGAGACCGAATGTTTAAATGGTGGTAATTGAGAGAATTTTTGTCATCAGAATTAGCTTTGGGTAGTAACAAAATATTAAATTTGATAAAAAAGTGGTATTTTGAAACTTTTGGGTGGGAAAAAGTGTTTACTCAATAAATATTGTGCTATAAGTTGGTGGATACAATGCTATAATTTGTAGTAACATATAACATATTTAATGAGAATAATAAGATAACACCCTATAACAACTTTAAATTTGAAAATAATTACCAACTAGTTATAAAAGAGAAATTAAAGATGATTATTAATGTTGATTCATCACTTTTAAATCATTGTCTACAGATGAATTCATGGAGTGGGCTGATTGTCAGAACTCTGTGTGTAAATCCACAAGTTAAATTAGCATGCCCTATTCAGCAGACCATAACTTGTACTCCAGGAAATGTTCAAGGCCGTCAGATACCATTGGAGAGCTCATTCAGAGCCCATCATAAGTCCATTAATGTGGACTAACATAGAAAATCTGGCGGATGAATTTATGGAGTGGCTAAATGTTAGGACTCCGTGTGTAAAGCCCAAATGGCTAAAAATGAGCATATCCCATTTAGACGACCATAACTTTTCTTCAAGAAGAGTTATGGGGTTTGTAGATACGTTGAATATCTCATTCAGAGCCTGTCGATGTGGAAAAACATTGATTGTCTAACGGATGAATTCATGGAGCGGACTAAATGTCAAAACTCCGTGCGTTAAGCCCAAAGGGCTTAAATGAGCATGCCCCATTCAGACAGCCATAACTTTCATCGAGAAGAGTTACGGGGCTTGTAAGATACCGTTGGAAAACTCATTCAGATCCTGTAGACATGGAATAAGGAGAATGTCTTACGGATGAATTCATGGAGTAGGATGAACATCATACTCCATGTGTAAAGTCAAAAGGGCTTAAATGAGCATGTCCCATTTAGACGACCATAAATTCACTGATAGAGTTACTATGCCTGTAAGATACCACTGAAATCTATCAGAGTCTATCATATGACTAATGTAGAACGTCTGGTGGGATGAATTCATGGAGTGGGCTGAACGTCAGTTGTCTTGTCTTACTGTGAATTTGAGAACCTATTTCTTGAGGAGATTGCCATGGATTACCTCCTCTAAGAGGATTTGACATCAAATAGACTAATACTGGGTTCTGCATACCAAATCGACCTTCTTATAGAGCTAATCCCAAGGAACGAAGGAGATACAAAGGCAAGTAGATGAGCTGTTGCAAAAGGGATTTGTAAGGGAGAGTCTCAGCTATGTGCGGGTCCTGTCCTCTTGGTCACAAAGAAAGAAGAACATGGCGCAGTGTGTGGAATGCGAGCTATTAACAAGATAACGGTAAAGTATAGACATCCTATCCCCAGATGATGATGATGCTTGATGAATGTTGGCTTTCAAAACTTTGAAAAATAAGCTAACTAATGCACCTTGTTGTGTTTGCCTAATTTGAAAAGATTTTAAGATAGAATGTGATGCATCCTAATTGGAATAGGAGTTGTTTTGATGCAGGATTCAAAACCATTGCTTATTTTAGTGAAAAGCTAAGTGGGGCAGCGTTGAATTATCCTACTTACGACAAGGAGCCTTATGGATTGGGTGAGAAGTCTTCAAACTGGCAGCAATAGTTGTAGCCAAGGGAATTCATGGGCAAACTAAATTATTGGTTTTGAATTGCTTAAGGATTTGTATGCCAATGATTCTATTTCAGTCAAGTATGGAATGCATGTGATAAGTGTGGTTTGGTGATTTTATATGCATGAAGCAACCGGCTAGATGGTGACAATCTCAAAATCATAACTTTAAAAACTTAGTCGAGGCAAACGGTGAACAGAAAGAAGACCCAAGATGACTCTAAAGAACCAAGAAAAATAAGAAAACTCTAGAAGGACGCAAAAGACATGTGAAAGAAATCACTGGAATTGATGCAAAATGATTAAGAAGGCAAAAGACACAAAAACAACCTTGTATATGCTTGAAATAATCACTAGAAAAAAATAAAGGGAAACTAGGACAAAATAAAAAGGAAACTAGAACAGAATAAAGGGAACAACAAGAATAAGAATCTCAAGCAAGAAAACAAGAATTGGAAACTTAATTCAACAAATAGGATACTTAGCAAAGAGAACGAGAATGGGAAACTTAACAACTCGAAATTGCCACTTTGTTGTTCTTTTTTTCCTCTTTTTTTTCTTTTTTGCGCTTCTTTTTACACAGAATAACATGAAAGACGAATTCAATTTTTTCTTTTTTCCAGCAACCAAAGCTTGATACCAATGATGGAAAAGGAACAGTGTTTTGCTAAGAACTTGGTGTGATCGACTTAGAACCTTGAGGAAACTAAGTCCTTAAAACCCTAATCTTGAGATGCCACAAAGGTTGATCACTCCCTTTGATAAGTCGAGATTCAAGCATTTAATCAAAAACACAAGAAGGCATAATAATATGTCCCCAAAAATAACATGGCTGCCCCTTTTATAAGCAACAAACCCTAAAGGAAAACCCTAGCTAATTGAAAAATGGGTTGGACCTAAGTACAAGCGAATTAAAACATAAAAAAAAAGCCCAAGATTAAAAATGATAATTAATTCCTAAATTAACCTTGCATCCAACTTGATCTTCCGAATCTACCACTTGCATAAAAAGATATAGACCATCCTTGGTGAACCTTTGAAATCTTCGAATTTAGTCTTAGAGTCTTCTAGTACAGCCTCCTTGTATTGCACTTCCATGATCAAGCCTTGCAAAGTCTTTCATCCTCTTTGTCCTTGCCCAGTCATTGGACCGCCAATTCCTTGCAAAGGATCTTGAGAATATTTGGGACACCAACTTGGTAAACACCTCGATCATTAAAAAGAGGCTACTTTGACAATTGGAAGACCCAAGGTGTTGATCTAGTGCTTTGCTTTGTGTGATTAATGGGCCTTACCTTCTTAATGTCCATGTTTATGGAATTCGCTTGATAATGCTTTTATGCAATTGGTTTTGTATTTGTACTTTTGAACCTAACCCAGGGCATGTCCTGTGGTAGGTGGGATTCAGTTTATTCTATCTCCACTTGGTTCATTCCTTTGAAAGAGGAATAGGAAAAAAAGAAGATTAGGGTAGACATAGATAGTATCATTCCTTTGCTCCTAACACAGTGTAATAATTGCTTTTTACTACTGTACTCACAAAACACATACAATAAATAAAGGTACATAATAAAAATAGTTGGGCCCAAAAGTTTTCTTTCATTTAATACATAGTCTTACATAAATTTAGTATCATTTATAAAAATTCTCAAAAGTGTGGTGGACAGTGGAACTTACTCCATCGCCTGCTGACGTCATCCGACTGCGTACTCACCTGGAACCTGCAAAAACATAGAAAAAAAGGGTTGAGCACAACTAATGCTTAGTAAGTAAACCTCCACTTGTCTATCCCTGTAACACTTTCTCTAATTCTTTCCTTACATATTCTTTCTCATTTTTGTTCTCTTTCTGTTTCTGTTTCTCAATTCTTTAACCATACACTTCTGGTGTATGTCACGGCATCATCTTACTGGAGGCACGGTCGGGAACTCAACCTGCTTTCGTGACTATACTTTTTCTCTCTTCTGTTCTTCTATACCTCAGTTTCTCATTTTTACTCATAGAGTGTCATAGCCTCATTGACCGGAGGCACGGTTGGGCGCTACCACTCTACGTGACTTCTGCTCATTTCTTACCGATCAGATTTGGTCATGCATGGATTCAAACCCTTGGCCATGTGAGTGTACATCTTTCTCTATATCTCTTGAATGTCACGGCCCTTTCTTACCGAGGGCACGACTGGAATCTCGTGTTCCACTCTACGTGGCGGTCACGGCCCCATCTTACGGAGGCACGGCTAGGGATTACAAAGCACCCACTCTCATGACTCTACTCATCACTCACGGGTCCCCATTGCACAACTTATTATTCTCTTCTTTAGCTCTAGAGTAGCTTGTGCACAAGGTCTCTACTCTTTCTCTAGCACTCATCCTAATGTAGCTTAACTCTTAGAGTAATTCTTACTTTTTCTCAAGTTCTTTCTCAATGCACAATTAATGCATATGGATGTTCACTGCTTATTAATGCACTTAGGAAATGCCAATATGCAATGTTGCAATAATTAAGGTTATAACTCATTTCTATGCTTCTCTTAGGCATTCATCAAACAACTCATGTGCATAACAAACTCTTCTCTAACTACAACTCTATTTCTCTTTTTACATCCAAAATTGGAAGTAAACTCCCTTCTATGGGCATAATCCCTTCCATAGAAGAACACTCCCAAAATATATACTCAATCTCATCTAACTTCATCTCAACTCATCACACATTCACACTTTTTATAAAGGAAAGTATCAACAAACTCAATATGAAACTTATCTCAATTTAATTTCAACAAGTAGACATATATCTCTACTCAATTTCTCAAATACATACATAAAAAAACATCACACATCATTTCTACTAAATCTCTACTCAAAGAATTCTCAAATCTCAACTTGAGTTGGGATTTACTTACTTTGTGATGAAGAACTCTCACTAGTATTCCTTTTCCTTTGCTTGCTTGACTTTTCTCTACCCTTTAAACAATAAAACCATACAACTTATATACAAAAATACACAAAACCTCACATCCAAAGCAAGAATCCTTACCTTAGAATGACTTAGCTTGATTTTCTACTCCAATCACTCCAAAAACCCTTTAAAAACCTTGAACTAATGAAAAAGGAATTGAGAGGAAGTAGGAAAGGAGAATGGTGGTGGAGAAGAAGATGAATGAATGGGTTTCTAAAGTAAACCCTTAATCTCATATTTCTCCATTCTTTCCCATTTTACCCTTACTCTTTCTTAAGAATTCCACTCTTGCCTTTTAATTCTTTACAATTGCACCCCGTATAAAACTATTCTCCATGCAATCCCTTTCATTCACTCCCCACTTTTCCCGCTAATTAGGGGTAGAATGGTCATTGTGCCTAAAGGAAGAATTCTAGAAACTTCATTAAACCTTTGTTAGGTGTCACGTGGCAAAGACTATTTCTTCGCCCGGCGAAGCTTCACACAATCTACACGTGGTTGTAGGGCCTCATCACCGCGATGACGATTCTTTCGCCCCGGCGAAGACAGTAACCCCAAAATTCCACCAAGTCTCTACAATTTTAGAGCAACCACTCAACCAAACTAAAGCATCCATTCAATAAGGGCCAACCAAACCATATAACAAATTCCAGAGTCAAACAAGAGGAAAGTAAGAGACATTAGCTACATGCCTCGAGTGAGGCGTTACACAAGGGCTTGTACTAAGGTAGCTTGGCCACTTTAAGCCTTTTGTACATCTTTCCCTTTCTATAAAAGTTACTACCCAAAAAAAGGTCATAATTAGTGATCAATAGGCACAGGAATGGTAAGAGGCCTATTCGGTCATGGGCGGAGAGAAGTTGATGATGCGCAAGAGATTTATACCTAGCCTTACTATAGAGATTTTATAGGAAGTTGCAAGGGCTGGTTCAAGGTTCCATGAGTGGAGAGGATTATTATAAGGAGATGGAAATTGCCATGTAGAGCAAACATAAAGGAAGACAGAGAAGCAATAATGGCTATTTTCATTACTGAATTGAACAGGGAGATTGCTGACGTGGTTGAGTTGCAACATTATAGGACAGAGGAGCTACTACATATAGCTGTTGAAGTGGAAAAGCAAATCAAGTCCAAGAGGTTCAAATCTTGTTCGTCCTCTAGCTCTCCATAGAGATCAAATTGGAAGGACAACAAAGCTGCCTCAGAACAAGAAGAAGCAAAGTCAAAGAATTCGGTTGCTGTTCCTAAAGATAAACCCGAAACTAAAACTTTACAAGTCACGTGATATAAGTGTTTTAGGTCAAGGATTCGGACATATTGCTTCCGAATGCCTAAACAAAAGGTTATAGTTGTATGAGCATATGGAGAAGTCAAAAGTGCAAGCTCAAGTGACGATGAGATGCCACCATTGGAGGATTGTTCTGATGTTGAAGTGAAGAACCTGTGCATGGTAATTTATCGGTTACAGGAGAGTGTACAGCCTAAGGATGAAGTTGATGAGGAGCAACATGAGCATATTTTGACCAAGATGCCATGTGAAGGAAAGGTATGTACGTTGATCATTGATAGTGGGGTTCCACTAATGTTGCTAGTACTTTGTTGGTAGAAAAGTTGAATTTGAAGTGGAAGAAGCATCCTAAACTGTACAAGCTGTAATGGCTGAATGACTGTGGAGAAGTGAAGGTAAACAAGCAAGTTCGGGTTCCTTTTTCATTGGCAAGTATGAGGATGAGGTTCTTTGTGATGTGGCACCGATGTATGCTGGTCATATATTCCTGTTGCCGACCGTGGTAGTTTGATAGGAGGGTGTCGCATGATGGGTACAAAATCGTTATTCTTTTGTAATGAACAACCGAAAAGTTGTACTAGCCCCTCTCAAACCATTGCAAGCTTATGAGGACCAGATTAGGATAGCAAGAGAGTGCAAAATGAGAGAGAAACAACACAGTGTGAGCAAAAGGAAAATAGAAAGAGCGCAAGTGAGGTCAAGAGGAAAAATGGTGGGAAAAGTGAGAAAAATGAGAGAAAAATGAGCAACATGGAGAGAAAAAAAAGAATGATTGACTTGTTGAAAAACATGAGGTTAAGAGTGTAATGTGCAGCCTTGGGAGATGGACCTTTTCAAGTTTTGGAGCAGATCAATGATAATGCCTACAAGTAGATTGCCAAGCGACTATGGTAATGTTAGTGCAACTTTAATGTTGCTGATTTCTCTTGATTGATGTCGGAGATTCAAGGATGAATCCTTTCGAAGGAGAGGGTAATAATGGAGATCGAGGTGCTGACAAAGTTGATGTTCCCAAATATTCTCAAGATCCTTGCAAGAAATGTGTGGTCCAATGACTAGGGCAAAGAAAAAAGGGATGAAAGAGGCTTTGCAAGGCTTGATCATGGAAGTGCAATACAAAGAAGCTGTACTAGAAGACTCTAAGACTAAATTCGAAGATTTCAAAGGTTCACCAAGGTGGTCTATATCTTTTATGCAGGGGTAGATTCAGAAGATCAAGTTGGATGCATGGATTAATTTAGGAATAATTTTCATTATTTAATCTTGGGCTTTTTTTATGTTTCTTTTTTTTTTTTTTTTTTTGGGACAGATTATTATCAATTGAAGTTTATTTCAGAAAGCTTTTGCTTTCCTTTGTGTTCTTGATTGAATGCTTGAATCCGAATTATCAAAGGAGGTGCTCAACCTTTGTGGCGTCTCAGATTAGGGTTTAGGACTTAGTTCCTTAGGATTCTATTTGTTATCCTCAACACGTTCCTAGCAAAACAACTTGTTCCTATTTCTCACACATACACCAATCAACACGCCCATTTACACAATCCATAACTAAAACATAGCATCACACTCAAATTAACTAAATAGATGTAAGTTTCATCAACCCTAGGTGTTATCATTTTAGTCCTAAGGGAGATTTTTCCTTACCTTAGTATTCAAAGCACAAAGACACTCCTCTTAGCTCCAAAGGTTCACCTTTCTACTTACACACATAACCACTATGAATTTCTCTTTTAACTAAAAATCAGAACAACTAGGGTTTTAAAAATCACCTTAGACCCTGAAATTTAAGTTCTAATAGTGTGGATGGTGATCTCCTTTGAAATTCAACCTGAAATCCTATGCAAATTTGAGAAGAAAAAAGTTTGGATTATGGGCTTTTATGGTGGATTTGAGAGAGAAGAAGAAGACGATGCACTTGGGTGTACAAGGCCGACTACTCTCTCAAACCTTGTATTATGATGGTCATTAAAAGTTAGATATAAGGGTCATTTGGCATAAATTTTCATATAAGGCTGTTTTGAATCAACCTGAAATCCTATGCAAATTGAGAAGAAAAGTTTAGATAGTGGCTTTTATGGTGGATTTGGGGAGAGGAGGAAGAAGACGATGCACTGGGGTGTACAAGGCTGACTATGCTCTCCAAACCTTGTAGATATTTATTTCATTACTACTCTATTATGATGGTCATTAAAAGTTAGATATAAGGGTCATTTGGCATAAATTTCATATAAGGCTGTTTTGGTCATTCTACCACAACATAATGATTAACACTCATTAATGCCATTTGACTTCTTTTAAACACTTGGTAATAAGTAATCCCATAGCTAAATGCTAATTTACCCTTGGCGCACTTTTATGGATACTTATTTCATATGGATTTGTATGAAAAGACCATATACCCTTGGTCACCGTTTACGCCATTTAACCCTATCAATCAACTTCATGACCATTCTACCCTCATTTCTTCAACGTTATCATCCCTTACACTTATAAGGCCACATCTCGAAATTCATGCAATTGACCATTTTACCCTTCCATTCAAAACAAGAAAATTACCTGAAAAGGTAAAATTTCATACCTTAGGCATCGGAATAATAACGGGGTTTACATGTTTATTCTTAAGTTAATTTTAAATTGTTTGAGGCCTTCCCAAAACAATTAAAATTACACTTTATGCCCATGATATAAAATTAAGTATTATACCATTTTAATACAATTTTGCAACAATTGAAAAAAAAGGCGCTGTCTCATTTTTCTCTCACTCTCTCGGCTGCCTCTCTCATCTTTGCTGGGTGGATTTCATTTTGAGTTTCTTCATTCTCTTTTGAAGAATCTAGACCCAAGTTTCAACATCAAGGTTTTAATAGCAAAGGAGTTGGTAATTCTCTCATTTTCTCTCTTGGTTGACACCTGGCATGATTACGTCCCCCATTTGGCAAGGATATGGAAAGGTAAGTCTAAAATTCACTTAGGGTAGGCTTTGTTTAGGGGCTATGGTTATTGGATTTGGAGGGAGCGAAATTCGCGAATTTTTAGGGGTGACCGTAAGGATTCCTTCACCATAATTGATGCTATCAAAAGTGGTGTGAGAGACAAAGCTATGGACCTTAGGAATGTCAAAGCATCCTACATCAATAGGAAGTTGGTGATGATTGAGGCCTCCCTAGATCTATTTTCAAGACGTTCCTCAAGTTCCAACACGTTTGATGACGGATTACAGAGGCTTACGCAGAGGGTTTTTGCTTGGTTGTTTTGTATCATAGTAAAGAGTTTGATCTCGTATTTTTCTTTTATGATCCTAACCTAGGGAGGTGTCCTATGGTAGGTGGGATTTTTGGTGTTCTCTTTACTTTCCTGGTGTTTATCTCCTTTGTGGTTTAAGATAAACCCCAAGAGCGGATGGCTGTTAGGCTTGTTTCTTTTGATTCCTATTTTCGAGGCATGTCCCAAATAGGCTGGTCGCCTTTTATTAGGCCTTGTGCATTTCTTTTTTTAATATAATTATTTACTTAACAAAAAAAAAAAAAAATTCATCATTTCTTACATTAATAAGTAATGTTTTAATTGTTTGTTTTCTACCTTATGTCCATCATCTTGATCATCATTTTCTCCAATTTCCATGTCCAAAATGCATGAATCCCAAAAATGGTATCAAAGCATGTTTAAATTCATGCATGCATGTAGCATTTTTGGTGAAAAATGGCTTGGTTTAGACTGAATATGTTTTTGCTTTAAATGCATGTTGAAGTTATTGTGTATTTGAATACAAATGATGATGGATAGTGATATTCATCCTTATTAACATGCTTCTATGAAATTTGATATTTAGAATACAAAATTTGTTCTTGAAGTCATAGTAACATGCATGTTTGATTTATTGCATCTTGATGCATTTTTGTTAAATAGAATATATTGATTCATATGATACATGCCATGTGTAATGTGAGCATGTTTGATGCAAAATTTGACGACTTTGAAAAAGATGAATTTGGCCAAACATTATATGGCTGCATAATCTATTTGAATGCATGTTTGAGATGTTATATATGATAATAGTCTATAAATGCATTGAGTTGGATTGTATTTTGAATACGGTTGGTTGATTCACTTTGAGTAAATATGATGATCTAAATTTTTGTTTAAGTGTTTTTTTTTTTTTTTTTTTTTTTTCAATGATGGTTAATGTTGATTAATGAAGGTAGAATGGATTAAGGTGATATGCTCACTCCTATATTTTCCTTTTGGATGGTGATTCAAGTAAAAATAGGTGCATGATGCATAGGTTTGCAATTTTTAATTTTGTTTGATTGAATGTGAGTGAGAGATTTTTAATGGGATGAGTATATAATATTTTTTATAAATATTATGGTGATGAAATTATGCATGTACCCTTGGTTTAATCATGACATATTTATACATTATTGCATGAAATCCTTAGGATATATAATATATATTTCTTTATAAGTTTAAGGGTAGTAAATTATGCATGTACTTGTTGTTCAATCATGGCATGTTTTTATGTATTTATTACATGAAGTCCTTAATTTTAAATATGCAACTTGCCTAAATTTTATTTTATGCCCTTGATTGAATTAATAATATTTATTAAGTGATAGAGTAATTAATTAGGGGATGATCATGGGTGTATATTTATTTTTCCCAAAAATTTGATATTTGGGTATGTAATATTCTTTCAATGGCTTGAAATAATAATAATTTTATTGTTAGGTTTTTATCTGGGCTTGCCTGTCCTAAATTGGTTATGTAATAGTATGACCGAACGGAGGATGGAGATCGATCAATCACCGGATGAAGATCCGCAAGGAGTATGAATTAGGGACTAGTTGATGATCAATGGATTAGGTCGACTGGATGGATATGGGGTAGTCATGCCAGACCGCCTCAAAGTGAATTTGATTCTACAATCCCTTCCTCCAAGTCATAAACCATTTATAACTAACTACAATCTCAATAGGATTGAGTGAAACCTCTTTGAATTGCTAAATGAACTTAAAGAATTTCACAGGCAGAATGTGAAAGGGAAAGCACATGAGGGTGTCTTTGCCGCATTCACTAGTAGGGCAAATAAAAGGCCCAAAAGCAACCAAAGAGAGGTCCAAAAGTTAGACCCAAGAATAAAAGCTTCAAGAAGCTAGCGGCGAAGGTAGAAAAGGCCAATGCAAAGGGAAAATGTTTACACTGTGGAGAAGACGAACACTGGAAGAGGAACTTTCCTCAATACCTGAACAGTCTAAGGAAAGTCAAAGGAAAACCAGGTACGAACCAATATCTTATGATTGAATATGAATTAAGTGTTAATTTAGATAGTCATTCCTGGATATTAGATTCAGCAGCAACAACTCATGTTTATATGTCTTTGCAGGTACTTCAGAATAGTTTTGAGGTGACAAAGGGCGAGATCATTTTGAGGATGGCAAATGGGGCATGAGTTGCAGCCGAGGCCATGGGGACTTGCCCACTAAGACTACCTTCAGGACATGTTTTGAATTTGTTTAAAGTATTGTACTTTGAAAAAGCCACTAGAAACATCATTTCTATTTCTGCTTTGGGTAAAGTAGGTTACTATGTAATGTTTAATGGAAATGAATGTTCAATATATTTTGGAAATGTTTTAGTTGATAAAGCTGTGAATACAAATGGTTTGTATGTCTTAGAACTAAATGACTATGCTTCAATCGATACCATTTCTAATAAAATAACTCAATCTGAATTAAATCCTAAAATTCTATGGCATCATAGATTGGGTCATATAGGAGAGAGAAGATTAGTACAGCTTGGAGAAAGTGGGATCCTATACTCATTGGGTTCTAAACCCGATCCAACCTGTGAATCATGACTGCAAGGAAAGATGACCAAGTCTCCCTTTAAGAGTAAAGGAGAGTGAGCTACAGATGTGTGTGAACCAATCAGTACTTTAGCAAGGGGAGGATTTGAATACTTCATTACCTTTACAAATGATATGTCACGATATGGGTATTTGTATTTGATGAAATACAAATCTGAATCCTTTGAAAAATTTAGAGAATCCAAGAATGAAGTAGAAAATCAAACTGCAAAGAGTATTAAAATACTATAATTAGATCATGGGGGTGAATACTTGAGTACAGAGTTTCAAGAGTTCTTAAAAGAAAATGGGATCATCTCACAATTTACTCCTCCTTATACACCTCAGCTTAATGGAGTGTCTGAAAAGAGAAATCGTACCTTATTGGATATGGTATGATCGATGGTGAGTTTTACAGACTTGCCAATGTCTTTCTGGGAGTAGGCTCTCCGGACCGCTGTGCACATCCTTAATAGGGCCTCATCTAAAATTGTCCAGAAAACACCGTATGAGATATGGTATGGAAAATGTCCAAGTCTAAATTATATGAAGATTTGGGGCTGTCCAACTTATGTTAAATTGGTTAAATCTGATAAGCTGGATGTTAAATCCAAGAAGGGTCGGTTCATTGGATATCCTAAAGATAGTTTAGGATTTGACTTTTACTTCCTAAGTGATCAAAGAGTTTGGATCAGTAGAAATGCGCGCTTCCTCAAGAATGAGTTCTTGGAGGAAGGCGGTGTTGGAAGAAATATTAAACTTAAGGAAGAGTTCGAAGAGCTAAGAATCGAGATTGTTGAAGATGGAACGTCTACTCAATTCAGATACTATGGTTCTAGTATGAAAGTCTTCTAGAATATCAAAACCTCTAGAAAAATATGGGTTCCTGCATGAGCAAGATTTTGAATCTTACTTAGTTGGAGTAGATGATCATGGTAATGATCCTAAAAGCTAAGAAGAAGCAATGCTGGATAGAGATTCAGGAAAATGGCTGGAAGCGATGGATTTTGAGATAGAATTAATGCATGCCAATAAAGTATGGTCACTTGTGGATTCACTAGAGGGAATAGTTCCTATAGGTTGTAAATGGGTCTACAAGAGAAAAGTTAGCAAGGATGGGGAGGTAGAGACCTTCAAAGCTCAACTGGTGGCGAAAGGTTATACTAAAAAACAAGGATTGGATTACGAGGAAACCTTCTCGCCTGTAGCTATGATTAAATCCATCCATATAACGCTAGCTATCGCAGCATACCATGATTATGAAATTTGGCAGATTAATGTCAAAACAACTTTCCTCAATGGGTTTATTGAGGAAAACATCTATATGGAACAACCGATAGGTTTTGTATCCTCTGCTGAAAGACATAAGGTATGCAAATTGCATCGATCCATTTATGGATTGAAGCAAGCTTCAAGAAGCTAGAACATTCGATTTAACGACATAATCAAATCATTTGGTTTTGTCAAGAATCCGAATGAGCCCTGTGTATACAAATGGGTTAAAGATCATGCCATCACGTTTCTCATATTATATGTAGATGACATACTTTTGATGGGAAATAATATAGGCATGATGACAGAGGTTAAGGTTTCGTTATCCAAAACCTTCTTGATGAAAGACTTAGGAGAAGCGACCTATGTCCTTGGCATTCGTGTCTATAGAGATAGAACGAAAAGGGTAATTGGATTATCCCAGAAATTATACATAGAGAAAATGCTAAAAAGATTTAACATGGAGAACTCTAAGAGAGGTTTCTTGCCCTTCACTCACGGTCTTCATCTTTCCAAGGAGATGGGTCCAAAGACCGATGAAGAGTGGCAGCGAATGCGTAATGTGCCTTATGCGTCTACCGTAGGCAACTTAATGTACACAATGCTATGTACAAGACCTGATATAGCTTATGCTGTAAGTGTTACGAGCAGATATTAGTCAAATCTAGGGGAGAAACATTGGTCGGTTGTAAAAATGATCCTTAAGTACTTGGGAAGAACTAAGGATCTAGTTCTGAGTTATGAATGTTTAGAGTTAAACATTCAAGGATACTCCGATTTTGATTTCCAATCAGATATTGATGAAAGAAAGTCTACGTCCGGGTACATTTTTATATGTAATGGAGGTGCTGTTAGTTGGAAAAGTTCTAAACAGATAACAACAATTGACTCCACTACAGAAGTTGAATACATTGCTGCTTTAGAAGCAACGAAGGAGGTTGTTTGGATGAGAAAGTTCGTAATTGAACTTGGTGTGGTTCCAAACATGGCTTACACATGGCTTACCCATGGCTTACCCAATAAGCATGTTCTGTGAAAATATTGGAGCTATTGTACAGGCAAAGGAACCAAGGGCACACCAAAAATCCAAACACATTCAGCGTAAGTATGACATTTTGAGAGAATTAGTTGGAGTTGGAGAGATTATAATTCTGAAGACACCTTCAGCATAAAATGTAGCTGATCCACTGACTAAGGCAATGACACTGGAGCAATTGGACCGTGCAAGTGGGAGTTTGTTAGTGTATATTAGTGTATGCCCTAGAAACCATTCGTGTTGTCGGTTTTAGAGCATTTTGTCTTGTATCTATATATATCATAAATAATAGAAGAAAGAGTTCTTCAATTCGTATATGTAAATTGCTTGCTTTATTCAGTCATGCATTTAAAATAAAGTATGTATATGAATAGTCCAGATGATTCATTTAATCGGTAAATGAATTATCGAAAAGGGTTTCCTGCGGAAGCAATATAATTTGGGAAACTATATTGCATAGTAGGCATACTGGATGCTTTCAAAAGATATCATGAGTTGATATAAGTACGAATGACGATAATAGTCATGTCACTAGGGCATTGGTATGGATTAGCGGTTGGTGAACTATTTTTTGAACGTGACCGAATAACGACAAATCACTTGGAAAAACATGTAGTCAATGATTTATCGTTTGCTTATATCAGTGCACGATGTAGTTCTTTAACCTGAGACATTGTGGTTGGATCTGACAAGGATGCGTATGGTTCATATGGTGTATAAGTACGAGACTAGTCATGTTTCGTATGATAAAGCATATTTGGTCATGCGTTGTTCATATGCAGAAACGAACGATGGTCAAGAAGGGATCCATTGACTCGGAAATATAGGATTAGGAGTACCGCTGACTCCATCCGGATTCGAGTTCCTGATCGAATGTCGATAAATGTCAAAAATCAGAATCTCTGGCCAAAGTCTATTATTAGTCATACAAAAGCAAGTTTGTGATGACGAGTTTTAGACATATTGATCGACGATTCGATAGAAGATCGAGTTTAGGATTTTGACGTTCCATGAATCTATGCTCAATTAGGATATATCAATGAAGGGACTTTACCTGCATGGTACATATGATCTGAAATGGGTTCGATGAAGTATTTTCTCATCATGGTTTAGGGACTATGGCACATTGCTTGATGTTTACCATAGTCGTTAGGCCTCCGGACAGGTTTTCGGATTCATCCAGAACTAGCTCATGGCTAATCCACGGTGGACCTACATGGTCACACCAATAGCCTTGAGAAGTTAGAGAAGGATGAGAAAGAGAATGATTATCTGAAGAGGGCTAGCACCTTCCGAGGGTAATGATGGGATTTCTACAGTAATAGTTACATAGAAAATTGTTTGTGGCATTTTAAGGGTTAAAATGGTCAAGCAATAATTAATTATATTTAATTATTATATCTTAAAATGTTAAGATAAATGAGATGAGCTAAAATAACCTTTTAATAGTTAAAGGGCAAAAGGGTAAACTAATGGGTTGTTGATGTAAACTAGTTTAGTTTACATGGACCCTTGAATAATATTGATTATTCAAAGGGTGACATAATGAATACTTGGGCTCCCTTTTAAAATAAGATTTTATTGGGGCTTGAAAGTGAAAAACAAATAATTGCAAAATTTCCCAAGTATATATAAATGCAAATGGTTGCATTTTAGATCATTTATTCACTTTGGTCACTCAAAAAGCAAACTAAAAGCTCTTTCCCTAGCCACGACCACTCTCTAACTCTGTCAAGGTGGTGTTAAAGTGTTGAGGTCTCATCATTTTGAGTCTTGCCTTCATCAACCCAAAGCAAAGGAGTAGGTATAATGCTTTTTCCATGCTTTGTTTGAAACATTTTTGAATCCAACCTTTCATGCTTTCATTCTTCATTTGCGCCACTCTTCATGCATGTTGTTCTTTCATTGGATATGTTGAAGTCTACTGAGTCAGGCATGAAAATGTCAGAAACTTTGACGTTTGCTAAAGCCAGCTCAACTAAGAAGACAAAGGCTCAGAAGTCATTGGAAAGAACTATTGCAGCAAGGAAAGGCGTTTGTCCTCACTGTGGGAATCCTATCCACTGGAGGAAACATTGCAAGGCCTTTCTAGCAAAAGGGAAGAAGAATGTTACTTCTTTGTCAGGTACATTTTTAGATTAACATCTCCTTTTAACATCTTGGGTTATTGACACTAGATGTGGTACTCACATTTGATTGATGTGTAGGGACTACGGCAGAGTATATTGCTCGCTGAGGGAAAGGTGGACCTACCTATTGGAAATGAAGCACATGGTGCTGCATTTGCTGTGGGATCTTATCGTCTGATTTTGCCAATGGGCTTGTTTCTTGGAACTTATAGATTATTGTGATATTTCTTCAGTTTCTAGAAATTATATTTCTGTGTCCACTTAGGACAAATGAGAATATTACTTTACTAACGGATTATTGTCCTTGAATGTAAATAATATTCTTTATGGAACTGTTTCATGATAATATGTTCTTAAGATAGACAATAAGGATAATCTCAAAATGACAACTATGCCATCTGTGGAAAGTTGAGCTGAACATACCTGAAGGAATGTGGGATAGTATTAAAACTCGCATCTCCGTGTACACCTGATAATCTGTGGATTATACCGTTTTCATTAGACTTTTTAGTCGGATTTCAGGTACTTTCTAGTTCATTTTAACCTGAATTGTTGCTTAATTCTTTACATTTCGTGTTTCAGGTTAAAATGGACATTTTGAGCAAATAAGGACAAAATTAGAAATTCTAAACTCAAAAGTAAGCGGATCTCAGAAGTTGGGAGAGCTCTGAAGTAGAATAAAGCACTATGAAGCTTGCTCCCAAGGGAGAGCACCGAGGATCGAAGAGTCAAGCGAAGATGCAAGCAGAGTGGCAGTTCTATAATTTCAGAACTTTTCAAGAAGCTTCGCTATGGCGAAGACTTGTTCTTCGCCACGGCGAAGTACGCCAGTCACTAAACATGTCTACTTCTCTCTTCGCTGCGACGAGATTTCTTCTTCACCGAGGCGACGGTCGTAAATTCCAGTTTTGTAAAACGCACAGTTTTACTTTGTGCGTGTTTTTCTGGGAAATTTGGGCGAGGTATAAAAGAAACACTTAGCCTTTTTGTTGGGGATCGAATAGGGTTTGAGCAGCTTTTTACTTTTCCTTTGATTTATTTTTGAGCGATTTGGAGCTGTAACAAGCGTGAAGATTCTAATTCGAACCAGATGATTCATCATTTGGGGAGAATTCTTGTCTTTTCTCTCATTTTCATTATGCTGAATTTTAATATTATCGTTTTTCTTGTTTGTAGTGTTGATTTAGCTATGAACTAAACCATTTTGGGTTAAGGTTTTGATTGTAATTTGGATTTTAATTGGTTAAGTGATTGATTGTTTTATTTTCATATGATTATGTTTTGATTGTGTGTTTGCTCTGAATTTTAATGCTTATATGTGATGAACATGGTGAGATTGAGAAATAAATCATGTTAGGCTTCTTAGGTAATCACCATTGTAGTATTGGATGCTAGAGATAGATTCAAAAATCAATGAAATCATTGTAGGATTCTTATGTTTGATGAGCTTGGATTGGTTAACTTTCAAATTGTTGGGTGCGGATAGTTAATAAGGAAGAGTAGGAAAACATAGCCTGAGAAGGTATGTTTAACACTTCGGAGAGTTCAATTTACAACCAATGCATATGAATATGAATTTAGTTTAATTCTTAGGTTTAACCCGCAAAATCCAAATGAAGTAAAAACACTACCCATTTTACTTGAATTGATTGATATCAGTGTTTTACATCTCACATTCATAGTTAATTTTAGTTTAAAATTTATTGTTCAGTTTTAATTAGAAATAGCTCCCATTCATCCAAAAGAAATCGATTGCTCCAACTTGAGAATAGTAGGAAGATTAGTGCTTAGCTAACAATCCTCGTGGGAACGATACTCACTCATCACTCTATTACTTGTGCGACTAGTATACTTGCTACATTTGCATGTTGTAGGAAACACGCTTCAAGTTTTTGGCACCGTTGCCGGGGAATGTTTTAAGTTAACATTGAGTCTTTCTATAGTTAGCTAGATTGGAGTTTTTGTTTTTATTTTTATCATTTTTTTGTTCTATTTTCGTTCTTAATTTTCAAATGGTTTGTGATCTCACTTTCCTTCATTTCTGTTTTTACAGTTTATGTGAAGAGCGAGACGTCAACCAGTGGTTCCTGTTGATCTTGAGATTGAGAGAACCGTCAGACGACGTAACAGAGAGAGAAGAGAAAGAGAGGATTTAGTTGTAGAAGCAGAAGAAATAGTTGTTGAAATGGCAGAACCAGAAAATAGGACACTAAGGGAATATTCAGTTCCCACAGTGAATGGTAGTGGGTCAAGTATTACTAGACCTATGGTGCAAGCCAACAACTTTGAGATCAAGCCGACAATCATCCAGATGATCCAACAGTCGGTTAGATTTAATGGTGATTTGAAGGAAGATCTGAATCAGCATATTGCAAATTTCTTGGAAATTTGTGACACCTTCAAGTCGAACAGAGTGTCGGATGACGCCATTAGGTTAAGGTTATTCCCATTCTCATTGTGGGATAAAGCCAAGGGGTGGTTAATGGCACTACCACCGGGAACTATCACAACTTGGAATGATCTAGCACATAAATTCCTTACCAAGTTCTTCCCTCCAGCAAAATCAGCAAAACTCAGAAATGATATCACATCATTTCTACAAGATGAGTCCGAGTCATTGTATGAGGCTTGGGAGAGATACAAGGAGTTGATGAGGAAATGCCCACACCATGGCTTGCCAGTTTGGCTTCAAGTCCAAACATTCTACAATGGATTGATGGGTAATGTGCAAACCATGGTGGATGCAGCATAAGAAGGAGCCATGCAGAATAAGACACCAGAAAAGGCCTATGAGTTGCTTGAGGTTTTGGCAAGCAACAACTATCAAAGACCAAATGAGAGAGCAACACCAAGGAAATCTTCAGGTCTTCATGAAGTTGATGCCTTTACAGCCATATCAGCCTAACTCACAGCACTTCAAAAATAGTTGGGAACTATGCAGGTAAACTCTATTCAAGCACCTCAACTAACTTGTGATTTTTGTGCAGGAAACCATGTGAGCAGTGAGTGTCAAGTGGGGAACACATTTGCTTCGTCATCTTCATCATCGGAGCAAGTGAACTACTTGGTAGAAAATCAGAGACAACCAAATAACCCGTACTCTAACACATACAACCCGGGGTGGTGAAATCATCCAAATCTGGCTTGGGAAAATCAGAACTAGCAAAATAATCAATGGAACCAAAGGACAGTTCCAAATAACCAACAAGGGGTGAATAATCAACCGGCAGATCTAAGAGTGACAAAGTTGGAGGACATGTTTGGAAAATTTATGCAGGAGACCACGAGTTTTATGAATGAGACGAGGACAAATTTTAGAAATCAAGGGGCGTCCATTCGGAATCTTGAGGTACAGATGGGCCAATTGGCCGAGAAGCTAAATGAGAGACCTCAAGGTTCTTTACCAAGCAACACGGTGACTAACCTACGTGAGCAAGCAAATGCCATAATTTTGAGAAGTGGGACAGTATTGGAAAGGTAGAGCAAGCTACTAAAGAGGTTGAGCAAACCGAAAAGGAAGATTCTGATGAGGAAGTTGAAGTAGAGATTGTTGCTGAAGAGAAACCAAGTGGTTTAGAGGAAGAGAAAAAGAAAAAGGATGAAAGGCAAAAGAAGAAGGAGAAATTGCCATTCCCCGAGATACCACCAGAGTTGGCACATCACACCCCACCCGTGCCTTTTCCTCAGAGATTGAAGAAAAAGAATCAGGATAAACAATTTTCAAAGTTTATTGAAATTTTTAAAAAATTGCATATTAACATTCCTTTTGCAGATGCATTGCAATAGATGTCGAGATAAGTGAAATTACTAAAGGAAATATTATCAAACAAAAGGAAGTTAGAAGATGAGGAAACAGTGATGCTCACGGAGGAGTGAAGTGCCATCCTCCAGAAGAAGTTACCCCAGAAGCTCAAAGATCCAAGGAGTTTTACTATTCCTTGTATTATAGGAGATATTACATTTGATCGTGTTTTGTGTGATCTAGGAGCTAGTATTAATTTGATGCCCTTTTCTGTTTTCAGGAGATTGGGAATTGGTGAAGTGAAGCCAACGACCATGTCGTTGCAACTAGCGGATAGGTCAATAAAACACCCGAGGGGGATAGTAGAGGATGTATTGGTGAAGGTGGGCAAGATAATTTTTCCAGCAGATTTTGTGGTGTTGGACATGGAAGAGGATAAGGAAATTCCTCTGATTTTGGGCCGACCATTCTTGGCCACGGGAAGAGCACTTATTGATGTGCAGGAAAGAAAGTTACTGTTGAGAGTTCAAGATAAAACATTAACTTTTAATGTCTTTGAGGCGATGAAATTTCCGTCTGAAACAGATTCATGTTTTAGTGCCGATGTGGTGGACAAATTGGTTGAGGAATCTATGGAAGAAAACACCCCACAATTACCTCTAGAAGCGTGTATAGCCAAATCAAAAACAGTAGAGGTAGATGAGTCGGCGAGTAATGAATATGCTAGGATGTTAGAAGCACTTCAACCGATTGATGAGAGTCAGGATTTTGATTTTCAAAAAGAGAACGAAAAGGAGAAAAATGAAGAACCTTTAAAGCTTGAGTTGAAACCTTTACCTTCCCACCTCAAATATGTTTATCTTGGAGACTCAGAAACTTTCCCGGTGATCATTAGTTCAGGTTTGAGTACATTAGAGGAAGAGCGGTTGATTAGGGTGTTGAGGGAACATAGACTAGCAATTGGATGGACCATTTTAGACATTAGAGGTATCTCACCATCATTTTGCATGCATAAGATACTCATGGAGGATGATTTTAAGCCTAGGGTGCAACCACAATGGAGATTGAATCCTTCGATGAAGGAAGTGGTGAGAAAGGAGGTGGTGAAACTCTTAGATGCGGGGATTATTTATCCTATTTACGATAGCCCATGGGTGAGCCTGGTACAAGTGGTTCCGAAGAAGGGAGGTATCACGGTTGTAAAGAATGAGAGTAACGAGTTGATACCAACGAGGACGGTGACGGGCTAGAGAGTATGCATTGATTACCGTAAATTGAATGAGGCGACAAGGAAGGATCATTTTCCATTACCTTTCATTGACTAGATGTTGGAGAGGATGGCAGGACATGCCTATTACTGTTTCCTGGATGGGTATTCAGGATATAACCAGATTGCCATCGCTCTTGAGGATCAAGAGAAGACGAGCTTCACTTGCCCCTACGACACCTTTGCTTATCGAAGGATACCTTTTGGGTTATGCAATGCACCAGCAACATTTCAAAGATGCATGATGTCAATCTTTGGAGACATGGTGGAACGGTTTATAGAAGTCTTCATGGATGACTTCTTAGTTTTTTGGTTCATCATTTGATAGCTGTCTAACTAATCTTTCTTTTGTGTTGCAGCGATGTAAGGAGACGAACTTGGTGCTCAATTGGGAGAAGTGTCACTTCATGGTCCAAGAGGAAATAGTGCTCGGGCATAGGATCTCCAAGGATGGAATAGAAGTTGATCGAGCAAAGACAGAAGTGATTGAGAAGCTGCCACCACCATCAAATGTCAAAGTAGCCTGAAGTTTCTTGGGGCATGCGGGGTTTTACAGACGCTTCATCAAGGATTTTTCTAAGATTTCTAAACCCCTTTGCAATTTTTTGAATAAAGATTTTGTTTTTAACTTTAATGATGATTGCATACTGCCTTTCTAACTCTGAAAACATTATTAGTATCTACACCTATTATTGCAGTTCCCGATTGGGGACTACCCTTCGAATTGATGTGTGATGCTAGTGATTTTGCTTTAGGGGTAGTTTTAGGACAGAGGAAAAACAAAGTGTTGCATGTAATTCAGTATGCTAGTAAAACACTTGTTGATGCACAATTGAATTACACCACCACTGAAAAAGAATTGTTGGCTGTAGTTTTTGCTTTTGACAAGTTTCGTTCTTACTTGTTAGGTGCAAAGGTGATCGTCTACACGGACCATTCAGCACTCAGGCACCTATTGGCAAAGCAAGAAGCAAAACCTCGACTGATAAGATGGATTTTACTACTTCAGGAGTTCGAGTTGGAAATTCAAGACAAGAAGGGGTTGGAAAATGTGGTAGCTAATCACTTGTCGAGAATTGAGAGACCAATCAAGGGAAATAAGGAGGAAATGCCAATTAGAGAAACATTTCTAGATGAGAAGTTGATGAGAGTGGAAGAAACACCATGGTATGCGGATTTTGCAAACTATTTGTCATCAAGGGTGCTCCCAAGTGGTATGACGTACCAACAAAAGAGAAAATTCTTCTCAGATTTGAAGTACTACTTTTGGGAAGAACCATTTCTTTACAGACACTGTACTGATCAAATGATACGGAGATGTGTCCCGGAGGAGGAGATGGGAAGCATTCTACTGCATTGTCACGAGAAGGAAGTAGGTGGCCATTTTGGGGGAGCAAGGACAGCAGCCAAGGTTTTACAATCAGGGTTTTATTGACTAACCCTCTTTAAGGATTCCTTTCGGATGATTCAAGAGTGTGACCAATGTCCACGGATGGGTAATATTTCAAAAAGAGATGAGATGTCGTTGAACAACATCCTGGTGGTTGAACTTTTTGATGTGTAGGGGATTGATTTCATGGGTCCCTTCCCAAGTTCATTTGGGAACACATATATCTTGGTAGCGGTGTATTACGTGTCGAAGTGGGTAGAGGCAATTGCATTGCCGACTAATGATGCTAGGGTAGTGATTAAGTTTGTGAGAAAGAATATTTTCTCAAGGTTTAAGGTACCACGGGCAATCATTACTGATAGAGGATCTCATTTTTGCAATAGGCAAATGGATGCACTGTTGAGTAAGTATGGAGTGACACATAGAGTTGCAACACCTTACCATCTGCAAACAAGCGGGCAAGTGGAATGGTCAAATAGAGAACTCAAGGGGATTTTTGAAAAGATAGTTAATGCATCTAGGAAAGATTGGTCATGGAAGCTGGCTGATGCATTATAGGCATACCGAACCGTTTTTAAGACTCCGATGGGTATGTCTCCATTTAGGATGGTTTATGGGAAAGCATGCCACTTGCCGGTAGAACTCGAGCATAAAGCATATTAGGCAGTCAAGCAGCTAAACATGGACTTGAAAGCTACTGAAGAAGAAAGGATACTGACTTTGAATGAACTCGATGAGTTTCGTCTTGATGCATATGAGAATGCCCGGATTTACAAGGAGAATGTTAGTGTATATTAGTGTATGCCCTAGAAACCATTCGTGCTGTCGGTTTCAGAGCATTTTGTCTTGTATCTATATATATCATAAATAATAGAAGAAAGAGTTCTTCAATTCATATATGTAAATTGCTTCCTTTATTCAGTCATGCATTTAAAATAAAGTATGTATATGAATTGTCCAGATGATTCATTTAATAGGTAAATGAATTATCGAAAAGGGTTCCCTATGGAAGCAATATAAATTTGGGCAACTATATGGCACATAGTGCATACCGGATGCTTCCGAAAGTATCATGAGTTGATATAAGTACGGATGACGATGATATTCATGTCACTGGGCGTATGGTATGGATTAGGTATGGTGGTGAACTGTTTTTCGAACTGACCGAATAACGACAAATCCTTGGAAAAGCAGTAGTCAATGATTTATCGTTTGGTTATATCAGTGCACGATGTAGTCCTTTGACCCGACATTGTAGTCGGATCATATATGGATGCGTATGGTTCTATATACAGTGTATATGTACGAGACTAATCATGTTTCGTACATAAAGCCTATTTGGTCATGCGTTGTTCATATGCGAAACGAACGATGGTCAAGGGGATCCATTGACCCAAAATATAGGATCGGAGTACCGCTGACTCCATCCGGATTCGAGTTCCTAGACAAACATCGATAAATGTCAGAAACTGAATCTCTGGCCAGAGTCTATTATTAGTCATACAAAAGTAAGTTTGTGATGACAAGTTTCGGACATATTGATCGACAATTCGTTAGAAGATCGAGTTTAGGATTTTGACGTTCCATGAATCCATACTCGATTAGATATCTCAATGGAGGGACTTTACCTGCATGGTACTGATCTAAATGGGTTCGATGAGTATTTCTTCATCGTGGTTTAGGGACTATGGCACATTGCTAGATGTTTACCATAGTCGTTGGGCCTCCGAACATTTTCCGGATTCATCCAGAACCGGCTCACGGCTAATCCACAGTGGACCTACATGGTCACACACATAGCCTTGAGAAGTTATAGAAGGTGAGAAGAGAAATGATTCCGAAGAGGGCTAGCACCTTCCGAGGGTAATAACGGGATTTCTATGGTAATAGTTACATAGAAAACTATTTGTGACATTTTAAGATTAAAATGGTCAAGCAATATTAATATATTTAATTATTATATTTAAAGTGTTAAGATAATAAGATGAACAAAATAACCTTTTAATAGTTAAAGGTAAAGGGTAACTTTATGGGTTGTCATTGTAAACTAGTTTAGTTTACATGGGCCCTTGAATAATATTGATTATTCAAGGTTAGCATAATAAATTCGTGGGTCCCTTATAAATAAGATTTTATTGGGCTTTGAAGTGAAAATAAATAATTGCAAAATTGCCCAAGTATATAAATGCAAAAGGTTGCATTTTTGTTCATAACACACATTGTTCACTCAAAGCAAACCAAACCTCTCTCTAAAACCCACGACCACTCTCTAAACCTCTCAAGGTGGTGTTAAGTGTGGAGGTCTCATTACTTTGAGGCTAACTTCTTCATCAATCCAAAGCAAAGGAAGGTATAATCTCTTTTCCAAGCTTTGTTTTAAAACTGTTCTCTTGAATCCATTTTTATGCTTTCTTCTCCATTTCCACCACTCTTCATGCATGCATGCTGTTCTTTCAAATGGTATCAGAGCTAAAGCTCCTTGCATGTCGAATTTATAAGCTAAAATGGCATTTTCCATGTGTTCATATGTTCATTAAACTTGGTTGAGTTTGCATGTTAGTGATATGGTTCAAAATGTTTTTTTCATAGTAGATCTTTACATGCATGTCTCGGCCCTACATAGATCAGGTATAGTTGTTCATTTTTCTTCTCATTCTTATATGTTTTGAATGATGATAATGGTTATAATGAGCATGCCTTTGTATTGGATAAGTTGTTTGATGTATAAGCATGTTTGATGCATGCGTATGTCTCGGCCATCTCTTTGTTTTGGGAAAACATGTTTTTTCTTCTTGCTCTAATATGTTTGGGTATGTTGAATATGATTTAAAGCATGTTTGAATGATGATTATTGCATGAGATGTGTTGAAAACTACATGCATGCATATATGTCATTTTCGGCCATGACTAGTTTTGCCATAAGAATGTCATTTCATTCATGTATTGATGAATGAGGTTTAGGAAATGTTGCATGATGATTCATTTAGAAAAATGTTCATGCATGTTCATTTCCATTACTTTGATTAATTTTATGCTTTGACATGCTAAATGTGTTATCTTTAATTTGATTAAAGTATGTTTTTGCATGAAGTGTATGCAAATGTTGCAAGTGTTTAGTGGTGGAATTTGATGTTAGCATAAAGTTATGGATTATTAAATCATATGATGAATTGTGATATTATGTATGTATGATGGTGGTAAATTTAATGTAGGATGTTTAATTTGATTAATTATCTTATAATGCATCATGGCATGGCATAAATTATTATTATTTTTGAAATGTAATAATTTGGTTGTTTGAATGGTTTCAAAAATGATGATGCAAGATGACATGATTGTCTTTGAGAAGATAAATGTGTCATAAAAGGTATTACTTTAGCTAAAAGTAACTTGTGTCATAGAATGATTACTCTTGGAGTGATAAATGTAACATCTCACTGAAAACTAGTACAATGCATGTATAATACAATGTAAATTTGGGCCCAAAGTTTTCTTTTCATTCAATTCATATGTCTTTTATATATAAAGAGTACTGTTTACAAAAATGCATTTTAAAAGACAAACAGGGGAACAGTGTAGCTATTGCTCCTCGCTTGCCGACGCCCCTCCGACTGCATCAACACCTAGATCCTGCATCCACAAAGGAAATAACGGGTTGAGTACAAAATAATGCTCAGTAAGTAAACCCTCTATCTGTCTGTCCCCGTATGTATCATACGTAATTCTTTCCTTTTACTTATTTCTGTTTCTATATCTGTTTCTACTAAACATCATGGCCTCATCTTACCGAGGTACGGCCGGATGGTTCACACAGCACCATCTCACTCTCCATGATTATCGGTGGAATTCACACAGTACCAACCCGTTCTTAGTGACTACCGAGTGGGGATCACAAAGCACTTACTCGGTTTTCCTAACTATCGGGTGGAGATCACCTAGCACCTCCCCCGTTTCTCATGACTCTTGGGTAACGATCACCAAGCATTAACCCGTCTCTAGTCACTGTCGGGTGATGATCACAAAGCATCAACCCGCTTCTACTAAATATTGGATGATGATCACAAAGCATCAACCCACTTATCTAACCTAACCACCGGGTAGTGGTCACAAAGCATCTACCCATTTCTATTACTCATTGGGTGACGATCACAAAGCATCGACCCATCTCTAAGGGCTATTCGGATGATGATCACAAAGCATCAATCCGATTCCCATAACGGTCGGTGATGATCACAAAGCATCATCCAACTATACTACCCTTCTAATTCATTCTATTGTAGCATTTTTCAATGCTCTCTACCCTTAGAGTAATTGCATCCACCAAGCTCTCTACTCATAGGGTAATTGCATACACAAGTTTCCTACCCTTTCTTAGGTCACTTTTCAATGCACCATTAGTGCCTATGGATGGTTCATCTCGACTAATGCACTTATGAAATGCCAACATGCAATGTTGCAAGAATTAAGGTTCACTACTCACACTCAAACCTCTATTAGGCATTTCATCAAACAACTCATGTGCACTATAAAACTCTATTATAGCCATGATTCTAAAACTTTTCCTAACCATCCAAATGGGGAAAAACCCCTTCACAAAGCCAAAAAACCTGTCAAGCAAAACACTTCCAAAAGGGTTCCATAACACCCCTTCAATTCCATCTCAACTACCTTGCCAACCCAACAACTCATTTCTCATATTTGCAAGGTGTAAACATTCACAAAGCATAGAATCTCTATTTAAGCCTTCACACATGGCATATTACATGTACATCACATACATACATCATTTCTATCAAAACCCTAATCAAGAGAATTTATAAATCTCAACTTGGGTTGGGGTTTACTTACCTTGTTATGAGAGACTTCACAAATTCTCCTTTCACTGTTTTGCTTGACTTTTCCTCTACTCTTAGGAAGCCTTAGGTTGCTTTTTCTACCCCAAATCACTTCAAAAACCCCTTGGAAATCCTTGATCAAAAGAAAAAGAAGTTGAGAGGAGTAAAGATGGAGAGTTGCGTTTGAGAAAAAGAAATGAGGGTTTGTTAATTCTAATTCCTTTTAATGAAATATAAACAATCATTCCCATTTTGCCCTTACTCTTCTTTGGAAATTCCATCCATACCTTTGATTCATACAAACTCACCCCCATATCAACATATTCTCCATGAAAATCCTTACAATTAACTCCCCACTTTTCCTGCTAATTAGGGGTAGAATAGTCAAATTGCCCTTAGAAGAAAATATCTAAAACTCAACAAACATTCTAATTGGCCCGTCGCCGCGCGCGAAGAAGTTTCTGTCGCCGCGGCGAATGTAACATCTACTGAAACTAGTACAATGCATGCATAATTACAATATAAAATTGGGCCCCAAAATTTCTTTTCATTATAATTCATATGTCTTTTATACACAAAGTTACTGTTTAAAAAAATGCATTTTAAAACAAAACAGGGGAAACAGTGTATCTATTCCTCTTCGCTTGCCGACGCCCCTCCGACTGCGTCATCATCTAGAACCTGCATCCACAAAGGAAATAACGGGGTGAGCACAAAATAATGCTCAGTAAGTAAACCCTCTAACTGTCTGTCCCCGTATATAACTCTTAACTCTTTCCTTTTCTAATTCTGTTTCTGTTTCTACTAAATACCATGGCCTCATCTTACCGGAGGTACGGCCGAATGGCGTTCACACAGCATCATCTCACTCTCCATGACTATCGGGTGGAATTCACATAGTACCAACCATTCTTGGGACTACCAAGTGGGATCACAAAGCACCTACTTGGTTTTCCTAACTATCGGGTGGAGACCACTTAGCACCTACCCGTTCCTCATGACTTTTGGGTAACGATCACCAAGCATTACCCCGTCTCTATCACTGTCGGGGGATGATCACAAAGCATCACCCGCTTCACTAACTATTGGATGATGATCACAAAGCATCAAACCACTTATCTAACAACTATCGGGTAGTGATCACAAAGCATCTACCCCATTTCTATTACTCATTGGTGACGATCACAAAGCATCGACCCATCTCTAAGGTTTATTCGGGTGATGATCACAAAGCATCAATCCGATTCCCATAACGTCGGGTGATGATCACAAAGCATCATCCAACATACTACTCTTCTAATTCTTCTATTGTAGCATTTTTCAATGCTCTCTACCCTTAGAGTAGTTATACCCACCAAGCTCTCTACTACTAGGGTAATTGCATACACAATTTTCTTACACTTTCTTAGGTCACTTTTCAATGCACAATTAGTGCCTATGGATGGTTCATCTCTACCAATGCACTTATGAAATGCCAACATGCAATGTTGCAAGAATTAAGGTTTACTACTCACACTCAAACCTCTATTAGGCATTTCATCAAACAACTCATGTGCACTAAAACTCTATTATAGCAATGATTCTAAAACTTTTTCTCACTCCCAAAATGGGGAAAAACCCCTTCACAAAGTCATAAAACCTGTCAAGAAAGCACTTCCAATAGGGTTCCATAACACCCCTTCAATTCCATCTCAACTACCTTGCCACCCAACAACTCATTTCTCATATTTGAAAGAAATAAGCAATCACAAGGCATCAAATTCTCTATTTAAGCCTTCATTCATGGCATAACATGTACACACATGCACACATCATTTCTATCAAAACCCTAATCAAGAAATTCATAAATCTCAACATGGTTTGGGTTTTACTTACCTTGTTATTGGAGAGACTTCACAATTCTCCTTTCACTTGTTTAGCTTGACTTTCCCTCTAATCTTAACCAAAGATGAAAACCCTCAAACTTCAATATGGGTTAAAACTCCCAAATCACACACTTAAGTAGAGATTCTTACCTTAGAAGCCTTAGGTTGTTTTTCTACCTCAAATCACTTCAAAAACTCCTTGGAAATCCTTGATCAAAAAGAAAAGAGAAGTTGAGAGGAAGAATGAGAGTTTTGCTTTGAGAAGAAGAAATGAGGGGTTTGTTAATTCTAATTCCTTTTAAATATAAACACAATCATTCCCATTTTGCCCTTACTCTTCTTGGGAATTCCATCTATATCCTTTGATTCATTACAAACTCACCCCCCATATCAACACATTCTCCATGAAAAATCCTTACAATTAACTCCCTCTTTTTCTGCTATTAGGGGTAGAATGGTCAAATTGCCCTTAGGGAAGAAAATATCTAAAACTCAATCAACATTTTATTCGGCTATCGCCGCGGTGAAGAAACTTCTGTCGCCGCGGCGAAAAGTCCGAGAGTTTCCGGTGGTTTCAACACATCTTCGCCGCGGCGAAGATTCTTCTTCGCCCCGGCGAAGCTCGGCATATTACAAGGAAAGAAAAAAAGATGGGAAAAGGAAGGAGGCAATACTACACAGTGGGGAACGTCAATAAAAAAACAATTCAAAACAAAAGAATGAGCAAAGGGAATCAGAAAAAAAAAAAGGGAAACAAGAGAAGAGAAAGGGGGAACTTCTTCTATCTTTAACCCATTCAAGGCAATTAATCCACACAACACTCAAACTAATACTATCAACAATATTACCAAAACAACTCAAATGGGGCGAAAGAGGAAACAATAACTACGTACCTCAAGTGGGGCGTTACATTCTCCCCCTAAAAGAATTTCGTCCCCAAAATCATACAAATAACTCTGGGAAACAATCTGCATGTCCGCTCTACTTCCAAGTGGCCTCTTCACTTTGTGATTCCTCCAAGGCCTAACTAGCGGAACACTCTGTTCCGAAGCTCTTTAACCCTTGGTCTAAAATCTGAATGGACGTTCTTCATATACTAGATTCTCTGCTACTTCAACGTCTTCTACGCTCAGGATGTGGAGGGGATCACTTACACTTCGTAGCATCGAGACTGGAAGACATCATGCACTCTGTCCATGCTAGGTGGTAGTGCCAATCTGTAGGCCACTTTTCCACTTGTTGCAACCTCAAAAGGACCTACATACCTCGGTGCTAACTTCCCTTTGGTTCCAAGCGCATTACTCGCTTGTAGGGGAAACTTTCAGAAACACTTTGTCACCCACTTGGAATTCTACCTCTTTCCCTCTTAAGTCGGCATAACTCTTCTGTCGTCTTGGGCTTGTTTCATTCTATTTCTGATTAACCTCACATCGTCTAATGTTTCTGAGTCATCTCTGGCCCAAGAGCAGTACTCAACTCATCTCTTTCGCTACTTCATCCAATGAAGCAGAGACCTACACCGTCTACCATACAAAGCCTCATAGGCGCCATTCTAATGTAGACTGATAACTGTTGTTGTAGGCAAATTCCACTAAGGGTAACATCTCATGCCAGGATACTCTATAATCCATGCACAGGCTCTCAACATATCCTCAGCACCTGATTCGTTCTCTCTTTGGCCGTCTGACTGAGGATGATAGGCAGTACTGAATGCTAAAGGGTACCCAACCCTCTTAACTTGTCCAGAGGCTGAAACAATCTGGAATCTCTATCTGACACTATGTCTTGGGCACACCATGCAATTGACTATCTCCTTGAGGTAAATCTGAGCCACTGATCTGTAGTGGTACTTTCCTTTACTGGAGAAAATGGGCTGACTTGGTTAATCTATCCCAATCACCCATTATCATTACCCCTTCAGCACTCTAGGAGACCCGTGATAAAATCCATTGAAACGCTCTCCCATTTCCACTCTGGAACACTCAATGGTTGAAGCAACCCTGATGCGTTATGTTCTGCTTTCACCTGCTACAAATTAGACATTTAGCCACAACTTGGCGATGTCTTTCTTCATACCTGACCACCGTAGCCTTTCTTAATATCCTGATACATTTTGGTTGCTCCCGTGTGACGTGTACGGTGTGTCATGAGCCTCCATAGAATTTCTGTTCAACCTCTCATTTGGAGGAATGCACAACCGATTTCTAAAATAGAGGACACCATCTCTCACAAAGAACTCTGCTGTCTTGCCCTCAAACAATTGCTGAATTGTTTTCTGACACCACTTCTGCCACTTGTTTTTCTCTATTTCCTCCAGTAAAGAAGACTGTACCTCTAGGCTGGCAATTCTTCCCGGAACCACCTCAATCTGCTCCTTAGACAATTCTTCTATTAACTCTTTCTACTGGTAAGCCGGAAAACATGGGCTTTTCTACTCAAGCATCGGCTACTACATTGGCTTTCCCCGGTTGATATTGATCTCACAATCATAATCCTTGACCAGCTCAACCACCTTCTTCTGCCTCATATTTAAACTCTTTTGAGTGAAGAAGTACTTTAACTCTTATGATCGGTGTAGATATTACTCTTCACACCATAAAGGTAATAGCCTCCAAATCTTTAAGCAAAGACCCACGGCTGCTAATTCTAGATCATGCGTAGGGTATTGGTCTCGTATCTTTCAATTGACGAGAAGCATAAGCTTAACCCTTCCTAACGCATTAACACCGAACCAAGTCCCTGCAAAGAGGCATCGGTATAAATGTCTAATCTACTACACCCTCCTGCGGTAACACTAGTTACAGGACTGATGTTCTCTCTCTTCAACTCTTGAAAGCTTTCTTCGCATGTCGTTGACCGGACAAAAGGAGCTTTCTGCTTGGTAAGAGCTGTCAACGGTTTAGCCAACTGGGCGAATCCTGCTACAAATCGCCGGTAGTAACCTGCTAAGCCTAAGAAACTCCTGATTTCCTTCACTGTTCTCGCTTCTGCCATTCCAGGATGGCCTGCACTTTACTCGGATCTACCGAAATCCCTTCCTTCGACATGGTATGACCCAGGAATATCACTTGATTAAGCCAAAACTCACACTTGGAGAATTAGCACACAACTTCTTTTCTCTCAGCCGCTGCAGTACTAACCCTAAGTGTTTCTCATGGCTCTTCTCTGGACTTTGAGTAAATCAGAATGTCGTCGATGAAGACAACAATGAACTGATCCAAGTACTCATGGAATACCATGTTCATCAAGTCCATAAAAACTGCTGGGGCATTAGTCAAGCCAAAAGGCATCACTAACAATTCATAATGCCCATATCTGGTACGAAAGGCAGTCTTAGCCACATCTTGCTCAACCACTTTTACCTGATGGTACCCGACCTCAAATCAATTTTGGAGAACACTGCTGCCCTTTCAACTGATCAAAAAGGTCATCTATCCGGGGTAGCGGGTACTTATTCTTCACTGTAACTTTATTCAACTCCCTATAATCAATACACATCCTTAGTGATCCATCCTTCTTTTTCACAAACAGGATTGGAGCTCCCAAGGGGAATGACTGGTCGATAAAGCTTTATCTAAAAGCTCTTGGAGTTGCTTCTTTAATCTTGGAGCTCAGCTGGGCCATTCGATAGGGGCTTTAGAATTGGTGCTGTCCCTGGTGCTAGTTCGATCTAAATTCACCTCCCTCTCTGGAGGCAAACCCGTAACTCTTCCGGAAACACATCTATAAAGTCTCGAGCTACTGCACCTCTGAATCTCTAACTGTGGAACATCACCACTCTGCACTACATGGGCAATATACCCGAACACCCCTTTCTCAACACTCCTGGCTTTCACATTACTAATCAGCATCCTCAACTGATGGCCTTCTCCAAAACTAAACTAATCTCCATGTCGAGGTTAAACCCGCCTTCTTTCCGACAGTCAATCTCTACTCCATATCTCCCTAGGAAGTCCATACCCAGAATCACATCAAATCGGGCACTATCGAAACTATTAAGTCAACGATTAACTCCCTACCTGGATCACTAAGGACTCTCTTAACAAAATCTCTTGAGTCACAACACTAACCCCATCGGGTAGTTCTATCTTAATGGTTGAGTCGCTCTAGTAGGTTTCAAACCTAATCTTTCAAGCATCCCATAAGATATGAACGAATGAGTAGCACCTGAATCATTAAAGCATATAAAGGACTGCATGAAATAATAACTGACCAGTAACGGCTGATGGACTGGCCCTCTGCTTCCCCCTGTGCCACAGTAAAGACTCTGGCATTCGCAGTACCTCCTGAACTCTGAGTCGTTGGTGGAAGAGGAGCTTTACAATCTCTCATCATGTGCCCTGGCTGTCGGCACCTATAGCACACTCTCTGATCCCTCAGACTTCTCCCGGGTGATTCTTCCCGCATTTAGGCAGGAGGAAACCCTTCCGTCCGAGGTCGTTTATTCTTCCACTCTTTTCTATTCTGTCTATTCTGAAACTTCTTCTTCTGATTCTTCATTTCTTTGCCTCTTACCCTCCTGCTTTTCTCTCTGGGGAGTAGAGGGTAGCTCCTTTGGTCTCCCTCGAGATCCTACGGAAGATTTTATTCTCAAAAATCTCCGCCTTCATTGCCCGCCTCAAGGCCCTCACTGTAATTTCGAGGAGGGTTGGAGCTTGTCATAAATCCGGGGTATCTCTGGCTCAAATCCATGTACAAACTTATCCTTCTCAAGGCCGGAGTGCTAACTATTCCCGGTGCAAACCTTGCAAGAGCGTTGAACTTCACTGAGTACTCTTTCACAGCGCTAGTCCCTTGCTGAAGTGATAAATCTTAGACCTTCTCATAACTGGTCCTTCGTTCTATACTCAGCCTCAAACTCTTGCCTAAACTCTTCCCACGTCTTACTGTCGCGTCATGAGTTTTCTTCCATTAATTCCCACCAAATTCGGGCATCACCCCGAAACAAGAAACCGCACACCGGATCTCTCCCGGTCTGACATGGAAATAACCGTCTCGGTTCTACTGACCCAAGCCATTCTTCTGCTATTACTGGATCTTGAGTACCCTTAACTCTCGGAGGTTGATGCTGACTAGAAAGACCGTAAATCGGTTCCACTCTGTTCTGCACTGGGGGAGGTTCCCGGTTGTCCTCTTTTCGACTTTGTAACTGGCGGTACCTGTACGGGGGGTACAACTCTCCCCTGAGTTTCTGCCATAATTTGCTGTACAATTCCCCGGATTCTAGCTTCATCCAAGGGATGGGGCGTGGAATCTGGTGTTAGAAGTTCTCCTTCATTCACCAAACCTTTACCCGCGTTTTCGATACTACGCCTCATCTACAAATGATCACACAATGAACTCAGGAAACAATTACTGTAAGGAAAGAATTACTCACACGATCGGTTAGAGACGTCGTGGCGATGAGAATAGTACCACTGTTCAATCCCAAATCTTTGCTCTGATACCAAAAATGTAATATCTACTGAAAACTATACAATGCATGCATAATTACAATATAAATTGGGCCCAAAATTTCTTTTCATTATAATTCATATGTCTTTTTAAACAAAGATTATTTTTTACAAAAATGCATTTTAAAAGACAAAACAGGGGAAACAGTGTATCTATTCCTCTTCGCTTGCCGACGCCCCTCCGACTGGCATCTCACCTAGAACCTGCATCCACAAAGAAAATAACGGGGTGAGCACAAATAATGCTCGTAAGTAAACCCTCTAACTGTCTGTCCCCGTATATAACTCTTAACTCTTTCCTTTTCTAATTCTGTTTCTGTTTCTACAAATACCATGGCCTCATCTACCGGGGTACGGCGGATGGCGTTCACAACAGCACCATCTCACTCTCCATGACTATCGGGTGGAATTCACATAGTACCAACCCATTCTTAGGGACTACCAAGTGGGGATCACAAAGCACCTACTTGGTTTTCCTACTATCGGGTGGAGACCACTTAGCACCTACCCGTTCCTCATGACTTTTGGGTAACGATCACCAAGCATAACCGTCTCTAGTCACTGTCGGGGGATGATCCACAAAGCTCAACCCGCTTCTACTAACTATTGGGATGATCACAAAGCTCAAACCACTTATCTAACACTAATCGGGTAGTGATCACAAAGCATCTACCCATTTCTATTACTCATTGGGTGACGATCACAAAGCATCGACCCATCTCTAAGGGTTATTCGGGTGATGATCACAAAGCTCAATCGATTCCCATAACGGTCGGTGATGATCACAAAGCATCATCCCAACTATACTACTCTTCTAATTCATTCTATTGTAGCATTTTTCAATGCTCTCTACCCTTAGAGTAGTTATACCCCACCAGCTCTCTACTACTAGGGTAATTGCATACACAATTTTCTTACACTTTCTTAGGTCACTTTCAATGCACAATTAGTGCTATGGATGTTTCATCTCTACCAATGCACTTATGAAATGCCAACATGCAATGTTGCAAGAATTAAGTTTCCTACTCACACTCAAACCTCTATTAGGCATTTCATCAAACACTCATGGCACTATAAAACTCTATTATAGCAATGATTCTAAAACTTTTTCTCACCATCCAAAATGGGGAAAACCCCTTCACAAAGTCTAAAACCTGTCAAAGAAGCACTTCCAATAGGTTCCATAACACCCCTTCATTCCATCTCAAACTACCTTGCCAACCCAACAACTCATTTCTCATATTTGAAAGAAATAAGCAATCACAGGCATCAAATTCTCTATTTAAGCCTCATTCATGGCATATCACATGTACATCACATGCACACATCATTTCTATCAAAACCCTAATCAAGAAAATTCATAAATCTCAACATGGTTGGGTTTTACTTACCTTGTTATGGAGAGACTCACAAATTCTTCCTTTCACTTGTTTAGCTTGACTTTCCCTCTAATCTTAACCAAAAGAATGAAAACCCTCAAACTTCAATATGGGTTAAAACTCCCAAATCACACAACTTAAAGTAAGATTCTTACCTTAGGAAGCCTTAGGTTGTTTTTCTACCTCAAATCACTTCAAAAACTCCTTGGAAATCCTTGATCAAAAGAAAAGAAGTTGAGAGGAAGAAGAATGAATAGTTGCGTTTGAGAAGAAAAAGAGGGTTGTTTAATTCTAATTCCTTAAATGAAATATAAACACAATCATTCCCTTTTGCCCTTACTCTTCTTGGGAATTCCATCATATCCTTGATTTACAAACTCACCCCATATCAACCATCTCCATGAAAAATCCTTACAATTAACTCCCACTTTTTCTGCTAATTGGGGTAGAATGGTCAAATTGCCCTTAGGGAAGAAAATATCTAAAACTCAATCAACATTTATCGGCTGTCGCCGGGAAAAACTTCTGTCGCCGGCGAACGTCCAGAGAGTTTCGGTGTTTCAACACATCTTCGCCGCGGCGAAGATCTTCTCGCCCCGCGAAGCTCGGCATATTACACTTCTTCTATTTTTAACCCATTTCAAGGCAATTAATCCCACAAACTCAACTAATACTATCAACATATACCAAAAACACTCAATGAGGGCGAAAGGGAAACATACTACGTACCTCAAGTGGGCTTACGCGAAACGTCCAGAGAGTTTCCGGTGGTCTCAACACATCTTCGCCGCGGCGAAGATTCTCTTCGCCCGGCAAGCTTGGTACACTAAACTTCTTCTATTCTTAACCAATTTCAGGCACAACATCAACACCACATTCAATCAAACGATATTACAAAACCAATTTCAAATAAGAGCGGAAGAGGAAACAATGCAACGTACCTCATGTGGGGCGTTACAATTTTCCCCCCTAAAAATGTTCTCCCGAAATTCAATGCAAATAACTCTGGGAAACGATTCTGCATGTCCCGTTCTACTTCCCAAGTGGCCTCTTCCACTGTGTGATTCCTCCAAAGGACCTTCACTAGCGGAACACTCTTGTTCCGAAGTTCTTTAACCCTTCGGTCTAAGATCTAAATCGGACGTTCTTCGATATACTTCTCTGCTACTTCAACGTCCTCTACGCTCAGGATGTGGAGGGGATCACTTACATACTTCCGTAGCATCGAGACATGGAAGACATCATGCAACCCTTTCCATGCTAGGTGGTAGTAGCCAATCTGTAGGCCACCTTTCCTACTCGTTGCAAGACCTCAAAGGACCTACATACCTCGGTGCTAATTCCCTTTGCTTCCGAAGCGCATTACTCGCTTGTAGGGGGAAACTTTCAGAACACTTTGTCGCCCACTTGGAATTCCACCTCTTTCCTCTTCAGCGGCTAAACTCTTCTGTCGATCTTGGGCTTGTTTCATTCTATTTCGGATTACTTCACATCTTCTCAGTTTCTGAGTCATCTCTGCCCAAGAGCGATACTCAATCATCTCTTTTTGCCTACTTCATCCCAATAACGGAGACCTACACCGTCTACATACAAAGCCTCGTAGCGCCATTCTAATGTAATGATAACTGTTGTTGTAGGCAATTCCACTAATGGTAACATCTCATGCCAGGATACTCTATAATCCTGCAACAGGCTCTCAACAATAAAACTGCTGTTCAGTCAATTCTCAAGCCCACCGTTCTACTCATGGAATACCTGTTCTCAAGTCAAAAACTGCTGGCATTAGTCAGCCAATGCATCACTACACAATTCATAATGCCCATATCTGGTACGAAAGCAGTTTAGCCACATCTTGTTCAGCCACTCTTACCTGATGATACCCGGACTCAAATCAATTTGGAGAACACTGCCGCTCCTTTCAACTGATCAAAAAGGTCATCTATCCGGGGTAGCGGGTACTTTTCTTCACTGTAACTTTTCAACTCCCTTAATCAACTACACATCCTTAGTGATCCATCCTTCTTCTTCCCAAACAGATTGGAGCTCCCCAGGAGAACTGACTTGGTCGGATAAAACCTTATCTAAAAGCTCTTGGAGTTGCTTCTTTTAATTCTTGGAGCTCGCTGGGCCATTCGATAAGGGGCTTTAGATATGGTGCTGTCCCTGGTGCTAGTTCGATCTAAATTCTACTCCCTCTCTGGAGGCAAACCGTAACTCTCCGGAAACACTCTAGAAGTCTCGAACTACTGGCACCATCTGATCTCTAACTGTGGAACATCACCACTCTGCACTACTGGGCAATATATCCCGAACACCTTTCTCAACATCTTCTGGCTTTCACATACGAATCAGCATGCTCAACTGATGGCCTTCTCCAAACTAAAACTTATCTCCACAATCGAGGTTAAACCGCTTTCTTTTTCCGACAGTCAATCTCTACTCCATAATCCCTAGGAGTCCATGCCTAGAATCACATCAAAATCGGGCATAATCAAAAACTATTAATGTCAACGGTTAACTCTCTACCCGATCACTAGGACCTCTTAACAAAATTCTTGGGTCACAACACTAACCCCTTCGGGTAGTTCTATCTTATGGGTTGTGTCGTTCTAGTAGGTTTCAAACTAATCTCTCAAGCTCCCATAAGATATTGAACGAATGTCATACACCTAATCAATTAGCATATAAAGGGACTGCATGAAATAATAACTTGACCAGTAACGGCTGCTGACTGGCCTCGCTTCCCCTGTGCCACTAAAACTCTGGCATTCGCGTACCTCCTGAACTTTGAGTGTTTGTGGAATAGGAGCTTTACAATCTCTCATCATGTGCCCTGCCTGTCGACACCTATAACACAACTCTCTGATCCTCGACATTCTCCCGGGTGATTCTTCCGCATTAGGGCAGGAGAACCCTTCCGTCCGAGGTCGCATTATTCTTCCACTCTTTTCTATTCGTCTATACTGAACTTCTTCTACGATTCTGAAATTCTTCTCGAATTCTGAACTTCTTCTTTGAATTCTTCTCTTCTTTACCTTTCCACCCTCATGTTTCTCTCTATGAGAAGCGAGGGTAGTTCCTTCGGTCCTCCTGTCGAGGATCCTACGGGGAAGATTTTATTCCTCCTTCGACATTTGTAACTGGTGGTACCTGTACGGGGGGGTACACATCTCTCCTGAGTTTCTGCCATAACTGCTGTACATTCCCCGTTATTCGCTTCATCCAAGGGAGGGGGCTAGACTCTGGTGGGTTATAAGTCTCCTTTATTCACACAACCCTTACCGCGATTTCGATAACTACGCCTCATCACAAAATGATCACACTAATGAACCCAAAAACAATTCTGTAAGGAAGAATTACTCACACAGTCGGTTATAGGACGTCGTGGTGATGAGAATAGTACACTGTTCAATCCCAAAATCTTTGGCTCTGAACCAAAATGAACATCTCACTGAAAACTAGTACAATGCATGCATAATAAAATGTAAAATTGGGCCCAAGTTTTCTTTTCATTTCAATTCATATGTCTTTTATTATAAAGAGTACTGTTTACAAAATGCATTTAAAAAGACAAACAGGGAAACAGTGTAGCTATTGCTCCTCGCTTGCCGACGCCCCTCGACTGCATCAACACCTAGTCCTGCCATCACAAGGAAAATAACGGGGTGAGCACAGAATAATGCTCAGTAAGTAAAACCTCTATCTGTCGCTCCGTATGTATCATACGTAATTCTTTCCTTTTACTATTTCTGTTTCTATATCTGTTTCTACTAAACATCATGGCCTCATCTTACCGGAGGTACGGCCGGATGGCGTTCACACAGCACCAATCACTCCTCATGATTATCGGGTGAATTCACACAGTACCACCCGTTCTTAGTGACTACCGAGTGGGGATCACAAAGCACTTACTCGGTTTTCCTAACTATCGGGTGGAGATCACCTAGCAACCTACCCTTTCTCATGACTCTGGGTAACGATCACCAAGCATTAACCCGCTCTCTAGTCACTGTCGGGTGATGATCACAAAGCATCAACCCGCTTCTACTAAATATTGGATGATGATCACAAAGCATCAACCCACTTATCTAACAACTAACCGGTAGTGGTCACAAAGCATCTACCCATTTTCTAACTCATTGGGTGACGATCACAAAGCATCGACCCATCTCTAAGGGCTATTCGATGATGATCACAAAGCATCAATCCGATTCCCATAACGTCGGTGATGATCACAAAGCATCATCCCACTATACTACCCTTCTAATTCATTCTATTGTAGCATTTTCAATGCTCTCTACCTTAGAGTAATTGCATCACCAAGCTCTCTACTCATAGGTAATTGCATACACAAGTTTCCTACCCTTTCTTAGGTCACTTTTCAATGCCACATTAGTGCTATGGATGTTTCATCTCGACTAATGCACTTATGAACTGCCAACATGCAATGTTCAAGAATTAAGGTTCACTACTCACACTCAAACCTCTATTAGGCTTTCATCAAACACTCATGTGCACTATAAAACTCTATTATAGCCATGATTCTAAAACTTTTCCTAACACATCCAAAATGGGGAAAAACCCTCACAAAGCCATAAAAACCTGTCACAAAACACTTCCAAAAAGGGTTCCATAACACCCCTTCAATTCCATCTCAACTACCTTGCCAACCCACACACTCTTTCCATATTTGCAAGGTGTAAACATTCACAAGCATAGAATCTCTATTTAAGCCTTCACACATGGCATATTACATGTACATCACATACATACATCATTTCTATCAAAACCCTAATCAAGAATTTATAATCTCAACTTGGTTGGGGTTTACTTACCTTGTTATGGAGAGACTTCACAAATTCTTCCTTTCACTTGTTTTGCTTGACTTTTCCTCTACTCTTAGGAAGCCTTAGGTTGCTTTTCTACCCCAAATCATTCAAAAACCCCTTGGAAATCCTTGATCAAAAGAAAACAGAAGTTTGAGAGGAGTAAGATGGAAGTTGCGTTGAGAAAAAGAAATGAGGGGTTTTTAATTCTAATTCCTTAATGAATATAAACACAATCATTCCCATTTTGCTCCTTACTCTTCTTTGGAAATTCCATCCATATCCTTTGATTCATTACAAACTTACCCCCATATCAACATATTCTCCATGAAAATTCCTTACAATTAACTCCCCCTTTTCCTGCTATTAGGGGTGAATAGTCAAATTGCCCTTAGGAAGAAATATCTAAAACTCACAAACATTCTAATCGCCCGTCGCCGCGGCGAAGAAGTTTCTGTCGCCGCCGCGAAACCGTCAGAGAGTTTTCCGTGGTCTCACACCTCTTCGCCGGCGCGAAGATTCTCTTCGCCCCGGCGAGCTTGGTACACTAAACTTCTTCTATTCTCACCCAATTTCAGGGCAAACTTCAACACCACATTCAATCAACGATTTACCAAACCAATTTCAAATAAGAGCGGACAGACGGAAACATGACAACGTCCTCATGTGGGGGCGTTACATAAAACCCATTTATCTATGCCATGCATGACTTTTGTGAAAAGTATTGAAATGATGTAAAATTAATATATATTCTTTGGGGGAATATGACAAAAGTGTTTGTGTAATGATTCCTATGAAATGTGTATTGTTGCATGCCCAAAGTTATATTATTACCACAATAATATATAATATATATATTAATATATAGATTATATTTATATATATTATATATATATTTTAAATATTGTTTATATTCAGGCCTTTAATATTGTTATTATATTTGGTATGAATGTTTATTATTTATTTATGTGATGAATGAATATTGATTAGAGGGTTGATCTGAGGCGCCATTTGGTTTTCAAATATTCAAAAAGTTTGTAATATTCTTTATTAAATGGCTTGTAATAATTAATTTTATTTATTTATTTTAATCGGGCCTCTGCCTAAGATCCAATTGTAATGAATCGGCTAGACGGGAATCGAAGAGCATCCGATGACGATCCAATCGAAGATATAGTATTAGGGTAAATAGTTTGCCTTTAGGATGTATTTCAAAGCCCCATGTCAACCCACATGCTTTAATTTATGCATATATGTGATATGTATGAATTGTTAATTAAACATGGCATGCTAAAATAATTACTAAAGTTAAACCTAAATCTCCCCATTTAAAATTATTAAATCCAAGTCTCCCATTGTGGTAACTAAATTCTTTGATATAAATTTTAATATCCCAGATTTCTATTATTGAGGGATAAATCTTTATCTCATAGAATTAAGTTGATCTTGTTCTTGGATGGATATTTCCACCTGACCAAGATTCTATTATGTGAGGACATGATGAAAATGCCATCTAAGAAGCACAATGTTGGATTTAACTAGCCTAGGGTACCAAGAATTCTATTATGTGAGGTATCCGAAGCTAGACAAGGAATATGATCAAACCTTATATAGTGATATAAAGGAAAAGAGTTTCCTACTTATTATACTTAATTACCAAGAATTCTATTATGTGAGGTTAATGAATTGATAAGATTGATTCCCCACTAAGAATTTAATCCACGAAATTTTCGGATCCTATTTAAGGGAGTGTAGGATCGAATAAATAGTGGGAGCTATTTGATTATGCATTAAAGGTTTAAAAGATTACAAGACACTAAAAATATTTTTCTTGCAGTTTCATCTTTGTATAAATAATGAAAATGGCCAACAATGTCTCCTAAGGATAATGGACAATAACATGTTAACCGGACCAACCTAAAAGATTGGCTAAGAATCTTAGAATTGTTCTAGATTTTGAAAGAATTGCTTATGTCCTGAAGCACCTCTTCCACTTGATATTGGACCGGATGCTCCACAAGCTGAGCGTGATCTCTTGAAAAGTGGAGAGGGATAGTAGGAGGGCTAAAAATTACATGTTAGCCTCCATGAATAGAGAACTTCAAACTAACATGAAGAGGTTTCAAATGCTTATGTACCTCATAGCTCTACAAGAGTTGTATAGCGAAAATCCAAGAGTGGTTGAGTATGAATTGTTGCATCCCTCTTTAGCATGAATTTGAGGGAAGGGGAACCTCCACTGATCATACTCTTAAAATGATCAATGGATTAGATCGACTGGATGGATATGGTGGTCATGCCAGACCGCCTCAAAGTGAATTTGATTCTACAATCCCTTCCTCCAAGTTATAAACCGTTTATAACTAACTAAACTCATATGATTGAGAGAAACCTCTCTGAACTCTAAATAGCTTAAAGAATTTCACGACAGAATGTGAAAGGGAAGACATGAGATGTCTTTGCCGCCTCCACTAGCAGGCGCAATAAAACCCAAGTGCTACCAAGAAGGTCCAAAGTTGGACCCAAGAATAAGAGCTTCAAGAAGCCAGGGCAAGGAGAAGGCCGATGCAAAGGAAAATGTTTCCACTGTGGAAAAGATGGACACTGAAAGGGAATTGTCCTCATACCTGAACAGTCTGAAGAAAGGCAAAGGAAAAGCAGGTACGAACCAATGTCTTATGATTGATATGAATTAAGTGTTAATTCAGATAGTCATTCATGATATTAGATTCAGCGCAACATCTCATGTTTGTATGTCTTTGCAGGTACTTCAGAATAGTTCTGAGGTGACAAAGGGCAGATCATTTTGAGGATGGCAAATGGGGCACGAGTTGCAGCCGAGGCCATGGGGACTTGCCCACTAAGACTACCTTCAACATGTTTTGAATTTGTTTAAAGTATTGTACTTTGAAAAGGCCACAGAAACATCATTTCTATTTCTGCTTGTGTAAGAGGTTATTATGTACTGTTTTGGAAATGAATGTTCAATACATTTTGGAAATGTTTTAGTTGGTAAAGCTGTGAATACAAATGGTTTGTATGTCTTAGAATTGAATGACTATGCTTAATCAATACCATTTCAATAAAGAACTCGATCTAATAAATCCTAAAATTCTATGGCATCATAGATTGGGTCATATAGGAGAGAGAAATTAATACAGCTTGGAGAAAGTGGGATCCTAAACTCATTGGGTTCTGAACCCTATCAACCTGTGAATCATGTCTCAAGGAAAGATGACCAAGTCTCCCTTTAAGAGTAAAGGAGAGCGAGCTAAACTTTAGAACTCATACTACAGATGTTGTGGACCATTTAGTACTTTAGCTAGGGAGGATTTGAATACTTCATTACCTTTACAGATGATAGTCACGATATGGGTATTTGTATTTAATGAATACAAATCTGAATCCTTTGAAAAATTCAGAGAATTCAAGAATGAAGTAGAAAATCAAACTGGAAAGAGTATTAAAATACTACGATCAGATCGTGGGGTGAATACTTGAGTATAGAGTCTCAGAGTTCTTAAAAGAAAATGGGATCATCTCACAGTTGACTCCTTCTTATACACCCCAGCTTAATGGAGTGTTTGAAAGGAGAAATCGTACTTTATTGGATATGGTACGATCAATGGTGAGTTTTACAGACTTACCAATGTATCTGTGGGGGTATGCTCTCCAGACCGCTGTGCACATCCTTAATAGGGTCCTGTCTAAAACTGTCCAGAAAACAGCGTATGAGATATGGTATGGAAAACGTCCAAGTCTGAATTATATGAAGATTTGGGGATGCCCAGCTTATGTTAAATTGGTTAAATCTGAAAAGCTGGATGTTAAATTCGAGAAGGGTCGGTTCATTGGATATCGTAAAGATAGTTTAGGATATTACTTTTACTTCCCAAGTGATCAAAGAGTTTGGATCAGTAGAAATGCGCACTTCCTCGAGAATGAGTTCTTGGAGGATGGCGGTGTTAGAAGAAGTATTGAACTTAAGGAAGAGTTCGAAAAGCTAAGAACCGAGATTGCTGAAGATGGAACATCCACTCAGCGAACCTCAGTATCAAATACTATGGTTCCAGTACGAAAGTCTTCTAGAATATCAAAACCTCAAGAAAGATATGGGTTCCTACATGAGCAAGATTTTGAATCTTACTTAGTGGGAGTAGATGATCATGGTGATGATCCTAGAAGCTACGAAGAAGTAATACTGGATAGAGATTCAGGAAAATGGCTGGAAGCGATGGATTCTGAGATAGAATCAATGCATGCCAATCAAGTATGGTCGCTTGTGGATCCACCGGAGGGAATAGTTCCTATAGGTTGTAAATGGGTCTACAAGAGAAAAGTTGGCAAGGATGGGGAGGTAGAGACCTTCAAAGCTCGACTGTGGCAAATGGTTATACTCAGAAACAAGGATTGGATTATGAGGAAACCTTCTCCGCCTGTAGCTATGATTAAATCCATCCGTATAATGCTAGCCATCGCAGCATACCATGATTATGAAATTTGGCAGATGGATGTCAAAACAGCTTTCCTCAATGGGTTTATTGAGGAAAACATCTATATGGAACAACCGATAGGTTTTGTATCCTCTGCTGAAAGACATAAGGTATGCAAATTGCATCGATCCATTTATGGATTGAAGCAAGCTTCAAGAAGCTGGAACATTCGATTTGACGACATAATCAAATCGTTTGGTTTTGTCAAGAATCCGGATGAGCCCTGTGTATACAAATGGGTTAAAGATCATGCCATCACGTTTCTCATATTATATGTAGATGACATACTTTTGATGGGAAATGATATAGGCATGATGACAGAGGTTAAGGTTTGGTTGTCCAAAACCTTCTCGATGAAAGACTTAGGAGAAGCGACATATGTCCTTGGCATTCGTGTCTATAGAGATAGAACGAAAAGGGTAATTGGATTATCCCAAAAATTGTACATAGAGAAAATGCTAAAAAGATTTAGCATGGAGAACTCTAAGAGAGGTCTTTTGCCCTTCACTCATGGTCTTCATCTTTCTAAGGAGATGGGTCCAAAGACCGATGAAGAGCGACAGCGGATGCGTAATGTGCCTTATGCGTCTGCCGTAGGTAGCTTAATGTACGCAATGCTATGTACAAGACCTGATATAGCTTATGCTGTAAGTGTTACGAGCAGATATCAGTCAAACCCAGGGGAGAAACATTGGTCGGTTGTAAAATCGATCCTTAAGTACTTGAGAAGAACTAAGGATCTAGTTCTGAGTTATGGATGTTCCGAGTTAAACATTCAAGGATACTCAGATTCTGATTTCCAATCAGATATTGATGATAGAAAGTCTACGTCGGGGTACATTTTTATATGTAATGGAGGTGCTGTTAGTTGGAAAAGTTCCAAACAAACAACCACAGCTGACTCCACTACAGAAGCTGAATACATTGCTGCTTCGGAAGCAGCGAAGGAGGCTGTTTGGATGCGAAAGTTCGTAATTGAACTTGGTGTGGTTCCGAACATGGCTTACCCGATAAGCATGTTCTGTGACAATACTGGAGCTATTGCACAGGCAAAGGAACCAAGGGCACACCAAAAATCCAAACACATTCAGCGTAAGTATCACATTTTGAGAGAATTCGTTGGAGCTGGAGAGATTTTGATTCTGAAGACTCCTTCAGCAGAAAATGTAGCTGATCCACTGACTAAGGCGATGACACTGAAGCAATTGGACCATCATCTTGAGAAGATGGGTATGAGATACAACATCGAATGGCTTTAGTGCAAGTGGGAATTTGTTAGTGTATATTAGTGTATGCCCTAGAAACCATTCGTGTTGTCGGTTTCAGAGCATTTTGTCTTGTATCTATATATATCATAAATAATAGAAGAAAGAGTTCTTCAATTCATATATGTAAATTGCTTCCTTTATTCAGTCATGCATTTAAAATAAAGTATGTATATGAATTGTCCAGATGATTCATTTAATAGGTAAATGAATTATCGAAAAGGGTTCCCTGCGGAAGCAATATAAATTTGGGCAACTATATTGTACAGTAGGCATACCGGATGCTTCCGAAAGATATCATGAGTTGATATAAGTACGGATGACGATGATAGTCATGTCACTAGGGCATTGGTATGGATTAACGGTTGGTGAACTGTTTTTCGAACGTGACCGAATAACGACAAATCACTTGGAAAAGCATGTAGTCAATGATTTATCGTTTGGTTATATCAGTGCACGATGTAGTCCTTTGACCTGAGACATTGTAGTCGGATCCGATATGGATGCGTATGGTTCATACGGTGTATAAGTACGAGACTAATCATGTTTCGTACAATAAAGCCTATTTGGTCATGCGTTGTTCATATGCGGAAACGAACGATGGTCAAGAGGGGATCCATTGACTCGGAAATATAGGATCGGGAGTACCGCTGACTCCATCCGGATTCGAGTTCCTAGACGAACATCGATAAATGTCAGAAAACTGAATCTCTGGCCAGAGTCTATTATTAGTCATACAAAAGTAAGTTTGTGATGACAAGTTTCGGACATATTGATCGACAATTCGGTAGAAGATCGAGTTTAGGATTTTGACGTTCCATGAATCCATACTCGATTAGGATATCTCAATGGAGGGACTTTACCTGCATGGTACGTATGATCTGAAATGGGTTCGATGAAGTATTTCTTCATCGTGGTTTAGGGACTATGGCACATTGCTAGATGTTTACCATAGTCGTTGGGCCTCCGGACAGGTTTCCGGATTCATCCAGAACCGGCTCACGGCTAATCCACGGTGGACCTACATGGTCACACCAATAGCCTTGAGAAGTTAGAGAATGATGAGAGAGAGAAATGATTATCCGAAGAGGGCTAGCACCTTCCGAGGGTAATAACGGGATTTCTATAGTAATAGTTACATAGAAAACAATTTGTGACATTTTAAGGGTTAAAATGGTCAAGCAATAATTAATTATATTTAATTATTATATCTTAAAGTGTTAAGATTAATGAGATGAACAAAAATAACCTTTTAATAGTTAAAGGGTAAAAAGGGTAAATTTATGGGTTGTTAATGTAAACTAGTTTAGTTTACATGGGCCCTTGAATAATATTGATTATTCAAAGGGTAGCATAATAAATTCGTGGGGTCCCTTTATAAAATAAGATTTTATTGGGCTTGGAAGTGAAAAATAAATAATTGCAAAATTGCCCAAGTATATATAAATGCAAAAGGTTGCATTTTTGTTTATAACACACATTGTTCACTCAAAGCAAAACTAAAACTCTCTCTAAAAGCCACGACCACTCTCTAAACCTCTCAAGGTGGTGTTAAAGTGTGGAGGTCTCATCTTTTTGGGGCTAATCTTCATCAATCCAAAGCAAAGGAGAAGGTATAATCTCATTTCCATGCTTAGTTTAAAAACCGGTTTTTGAATCCATGCTTTCATGCTTTCATTCTCCATCTCCACCACTCTTCATGCATGCTGATTCTTACAATTGGTTGGTGACTTGTCATAGTTTGAAGTCAAAGAGATAAGAGATAAGGAAATCAAAGGAAGGCCAATGAAAAACAAGTGAGGTGGCAAAAACTTATGAAACAGCCTATTAACCAGCCCAAAGAGAATGTGGATAGGAAAAAAATCTCAAAAATCCAAATGAACCAATGGGAGAGAAGGGTACCAATGGATAACAATTGGAGGGAAAACGATCACACCCAATTAGTGACCAATAACCCAAAATGGCAGACAACTCTCTAGTGAAACAATAAGCTCCGGCCAAAGCAAGCACCCACACTCCGATGACTTGTACGAATCCGGCTACAAAGGCTGTACCACCCACCTGCTCAACATTTCCAATCAAAACAGCACCACAAAAATCTCATGATGTGTGTTCTAAAAGAGGAAGGTGACCTTGGGATTTTGAGAAGTAAGAGTGGAACCGAGCTGCTATGAGTAGGTACATATGGAATATTATCCAAGATAAGAGTGAATCTGGATGGCTTGAGTGGGTTTAAAGAGTATTTCATTGGGAAGAAGAGTTTTTGGGATATCAAAACTCCTTCTAATGCGTCTTGGGCCTGGAAAAGTATCTTGAAGTTGAGAAGTGAGGTGAGGGATATATTCATTTACATTATCAACAATGGAGAAGGAACTCACTTATGGCATGATAATTGGCACCCCAAAGGTCCTCTCATTAGAAGGTATGACCCTCATATTATATGTGATTCAGGGTTATCCTTTTAAGCTAAGGTAAGAGAGTTGTGAAGGAACAAATTGGAAATGGCTAGTTGCAATCTATTCAGCTCTTATGGAAGTAAAAGGCTCGATGATCTTTCTGTTAGAGTAGATGCCCTAGAGCCAATCAATTATTGTAGAATTGACTCTTTGTAATAATGTTCATTAATCAATAAAAGGCATTTTATTCTATATCGCGTAAATCATTATTATTGCAACATGTATTGATATATGTCCTTAGAATGGTAGAACCGTGACGAGGGTATCAAGTGTTTCAAATCTTGATAGTGAGAACCCTATGAGCACATATGGTGGCCATTCTAAAAACGTCCGTAGCCCCAGTATTATTNATATATAAATGCAAAAGGTTGCATTTTTGTTCATAACACACATTGTTCACTCAAAGCAAAACCAAAACTCTCTCTAAAAGCCATGACCACTCTCTAAACCTCTCAAGGTGGTGTTAAAGTGTGGAGGTCTTATTACTTTGAGGCTGATCTTCATCAATCCAAAGCAAAGGAGTAGGTATAATCTCTTTTCCAAGCTTTGTTTGAAAACCGGTTTTTGAATCCAATTTTTTTTATGCTTTCTTCTCCATTTCCACCACTCTTCATGCATGCATGCTGATCTTTCACAATCCACTCCACCTTCGATGTTTTTCCAATTCTCCTCATTCTCCGTCGCTGCCAACCGTCGCTTGCTCAGGTAAAGGTTAATGATTCTATCAGTTCTTGCCTATGCTTTTGCCCCGATACTTTTATTCATGCAGTGTTTTCGAACTCTTTCTTTTCTTCAACGAGGAGTTACGTTTAGATAAATTATTATCACGAACTTTAGTTTCTTTTCTTTGCCCATGATGCTTTTGTTCCCGCAGTGTTTTACAACTCTTTCTCTTCTTCTGGTTTCTTATAATACATATTAATAGTTTTGTGAATTTTAATATAGTTTATAACATATATTCTTACATTGATTTAATTAATGAGTGATTGCTATATTTGTTCAACGTCTTTGAAATTGTTTGTGTGGAAAGGTGGATGAATTTCAACAATATGTTGCTTTAAGAGTTAGCTTTGGCATAGTGGATTTGTCAAAAAACATAGATTCTGTTATTCATGATGATATTTGTTTAAAGTACAGGTACTCGCGGGTCCACTTGTACTCGCATAGGGTAAGGTCCGAGCCCAATATTTTGGATCCATTTTGGGTCCATACCCATTGGGTCAGGCCCGTACCCAACTCATCCACCCATTTTGCTAGGTCTACCTATGATAAACAAGTTCCAAGAAGCAACATAGATTATGAGGCCCATCTTAATTTGCACCTCCCATAGCAAAACATCATAAATGGTAATTATATTGTTATTTAATATAAGTAAGCCTGCATTTGTATATAGTTTTAACCAGTGTTTTAAAACCTGGCTCATCCCAGCCAGTTCAACTAGGGCTCAAGACCTTTACTGGGCTAGGTTACCAATTTTCATATTTACCAAAAACCACTACAACATTATCGACATATAGCTACGAAAATTAGCTATAGAAAGGAAAATTGTAGCAAATACATATTTACAGCTACAAAAGTCAATATTTATAGCTAATTGAAATAATTTTAGTGATAAGACTTCCTCCCTCGAAGCTAATATTCATCTCTTGCTTTAACTTATTATAATTGTGGCAATAATTAGTTATTTAGCTACAATGTATTAGCTATGGTAAAACATTGTAGCTAATTAATGTATTTAGCTATAAACATTTTTATTTACATGGTAGATAGTATCATTATTAGCTACAAGTTTAGTTATATAGCTAATATTTTTGCATTAGCTATAAAATATTGAAACATGTAGCTAATTAAGGTATTTAGCTATACAAATTTTATTTTCATGATAGTAACAATATTATAGTATCATTATCAGCTACTGGTTTAAATATATAGCTAGTATGTGTGTATTAGTTATAAATTATTTGAATTTGTAGCAAATAAAAAATGTGAAAATTAATTTGCTACAATCCTTATAGTATATTCTAATTTATTTTTATTACTTATGTATTAAGTGGTTATAGTCATACATAGTGCTAATCGTACTGCTAAAGTCAATAGTAAATTGATATCTTCAACCAATGGCTAACTTAAAAGAACTCTTCAGCGAGCTAAGAGTGTGAGCTTTTATAAAATAAAATTTTATTTTAAAGGATCTCTAAGGTTTTTGTCTTTCCTATGATAATTTAAAACTAGCACTTTATGAAATATAGATGATTTTAGGTATGAGATATTATAAAAATTGCTAATGTTACATTTTTGTATATATGGACTTGTATGTATGTTTTAGATGATGACGATGATGATAGAGTTAATAATACTATTAATATTTGAGAATGACAACATTTGTTTATTGTTAATTACATATAGAAAATGCAAGAAAATATAAAAAACAAACAAATTAAATTATATAAAATACGGTTAAAATTATAGGAGATATGATATAAATTAAATTATATAAAATATTGCAAAATTACCTTCTTAAAAACTTTTTCAATGTTATGTGTTTGGTTTAATACTTTGATAAAATTTTTAATACAATGGTACGAGACTATTGTAAAAGAATATGTTAGAGTATGTGCCATAGAGCCAATCAATTATTGTAGAATTGACTCTCTGAAATAATGTTTATTAATCAATAAAAGACAATTTTCTTCTATATCATGTAAATCATAATTGTGTGTATTGATATATGTCCTTAGGATGGTGGAACCGTGACGAGTGTATCAAGTGTTTCAATTATTAATAGTGAAAACCCTATGATCACAAATGGTGGCCATTCTAGAAATATTCGTAGCCCAAGGATTATTCTGACCAAGGACACAGATAATACGGTAAGACTGTCATAGTATTGAACGAACCTGTCGAAAGATAGTGACTGATCTCACTTGTCAAGGTTGTTTGTCGACAACCTGGTGTGACACATGGGTGCTTATTGTAGGCAAGTTCACTGGACAGACCTACCAGAGGATTCCATATGGATGGTAACCCTAATGTCTATGGAATAAATCCTTTAACGAATGGTGGTGCATGTGATCCTTAGACTTGAGATCACCAGAGCGCCTTGTGCATTGATTGGTGTAGTTTGACACTAGCCCAATGTAGTTCTATTCAGAGCTATCAATACGGTAGTGATTGGCTGCATCGAGGAGTGTATCAAGACTATGGTGGATCGACAAAGGATTCTTCACTCCCGGGTACAGGAGAAGTTATCTCATGGCGCGATTCAGTGAATGGCAATGACACTAAAGCTATGGCCACACTGGGATTGTGTTGTTGCTCAAACCAATTTATTATTGCGGTCATTGTTCTAGTAACTGAATACAAAGATATCAAAGATAACTGAGGTTGACACTATTTTTGTACCTCAGCCTCGATGAGATAACTAATGATGAAAGGATCGGATTGCACAGTAACCATATCGTTGATAGGCAAGCTGCTTCGCTGAATCTGAATCTATCGGGTGGCCATGATGCCTTGTTAGAGGCCAATCTTGGTCTGTGTTTAGTGAGACGGTTGATTGGTGTCAATCTTGAGACTACTCACTGCCGATATGATGAGGAGCCTTTGGGTCACACACATAGAAGACATATTAAGGTGAATTGGTGAGAAAGGGTATTTTCGTCATTTGTGATGAAAGGGTATTTTCGTCATTTATGATTGAAAGGATATTTTCATCCAATGCAATTAAATCTGCTGAGATCGTTGCCTATATTTAATTTCATATTGAAATTAAAATTAGTGAGATTATGTATTTAAATATATTCATATATTTAAATATTATATATATTATTTAATATTAATATTTGATGATATTAATAAAGATAATATATGAATATAAAATTCATATTTGAATTTGAATAAGATGTCATGTGGATTATTACCTTGTTTGGTAATGAGGATTTACTATTCTAGTTATGGAATAAATTTATTCCTAACTGGATTAGGGTTTTAATTTTTGTTGCATATAAAAGGCAACTTAAAATTAAAATAAAATGGGAGAACACATTAATTAAATCCAAGCCACTCACCTCACTCTCTTTCACGTTTTTTCACTTGGTGGAGAAGAGAATTTTTCTAGAAGATGATGTGGCTGTATAAATAAAAATGAAACTGAAGTGGTGGTGTTCTCATTTTGGTTGTTGGGAACATGGTTATTAGTATCCTACGATACAATTTGATACGAGTCACCAACGATACGTATCAGAGAGTATATCCTAAACCTTTCGATACGTTGACATGTATTCTACGATACGATATGTATTCGTTCATATCCTTAAAAATATCGATACAAATTGATACGACGTCATTAATTTGGGTCGAAGGTCCAAAAAAAATTTCAGGTCGGATCCAGATCACCTAACGCGGTTCACTAAAACCTGTCCAAATTTACCCATTTTGCGTGGAGAAAGTGAAAAGGAAAATATGTTGCTCATTTTGTATGATAATAATAACACAAATGAAGATACTGATATTGACATTGATCTTGGAAATGATATAAATGGTTAAGAGGAAAAAATGTCGATTCTTAATTTTGTGATTAATTTTGATTTACCATAATTTAAAGCTAATAATACCACAAAATTCGTTAATTAATCATAGAGATGATGTTAATTTTTAGAAACTTTTTATTATTTTATTATTATTTTTTTAAAAAGTCGTATCCTACGATACGATACATGATTTGAAAAATTAAGTTTTCGATACACGATATGATACACGATTTGACAATCATGGTTGGGAACCACATTGAGGTTAATAAGAGAAGTTTTGGTGTTGTAGTAATGACATTGAAGCATTCATATTTTGTAAAAAAATTAGTTGATAACATTTTAAATTACTAGGATGAAAGATTTTATGAATAGACAACTATTTTGTTGAAAATGACTTTATTAATGTTCTATTTTTTATATTAGAATTTTTCTTATGACGTCATATTATTTAATTAATGTAAAAAAATTGTCATAAATTTGTAATTATTATTAAATTTGTTAATTATAGAAACATTTGTTACAATTAATTTTAATCGAAGCAATAAATTATGAATTCTTGGTATAAATTATTTGTTCCATTGCAAATAATTATAATATTTAGCTACAAATTAAAAGTATTCATAGCAAGTAATTTCAATATTTGTGTTAATTAGTAAATAATTTAATATTTAGTTATGAATTCACTATATATGTGGCAAATAATCTTTTTATTTAGTTACGAATTTTGTGGTTACATAGTTAAAATGTTAATATATTTGCTATGGACATTATTTTCGTAGCAGGAATTTTCAAGATTTAGTTATAAGTTTATATTTGTGTAGCTAAAATGTAAACATAGCTATACAGACTATTCCCAATGGCTATAAAGGTAAAGCTTTTGCTACAAGCTTATTATTGTCATGGCAAAAATATTTTTAGTTACATATTAATCTCATCTATAGCAAAAAATATAAACTGTTAGCTACGTAAGCAAAAAGCTATATGGCTAACTTTTAGCTACACTACTTCTAGCTACAATAAGCTACAAAAAATTGCATTTGTAGCTAAACCATTTAGCTATGCAAATTCACATTTTTAGCTACAATGAACGCCATGGCTAGAAATGTATAATGTTGTAGTGAATCCTAAAAATTAAGACAACGATCGATGAACAGTTGAAGGTTGGGATGTTGGGCGTTTTGAAAAGAAAGGGTCAACGATCGATGAATCGATTGAAAATCGTAAAACTAAATCGACATCAACAGCAGGTTGTTGTAGGCGATTATTGAGGCAATCAGGGGAATATGAGATGAGTTTTGGTCCAAAGGCTGAGGGGAGTGTTTTTGTGGTGATGGGGAGTGTTTTCGTAGTCGGACATAGGCCTTATTTGCCCTGATTTGTCGACACCGGCAATGGTGTTTAGGGTGTTTTGCAAGATTTCAAATTGTAGGGACTTATAAAATTTTTAGTGGTGTTTTTGCTGGATTTCAAACTTTTAGACACTGGTTTGACCCGCCACTCAAACTGGTTAAACCGGTCAATCCAAGACTTGACCACTTTGACGGGTTTCACCCCAGATTGGTTATTAAAATGTTGGTTTTAACCTTAAATTTAAACTTATATGGTTAAAACTACGTTATAAGAACAAATAATAAGCTTATAATTAGTCTGATCACTAACTTCTTATTAAGTTTGGATTCATGCCATGTACACTATATGTACCATAACTAATTTAAGAGTAGATGACTTTTTCCCACCCAAGGTTTGCTTCAATGACACTTTCCCACCCAAAAAGTTTCAAAATGCCACTTTCCCACCCAATCGTCATGTTATGTTAGTAAATGTCATTAAATATAGTGATTTTCACTATAAAGAAAGAAATACCCCTAACTATTCGACTGAAATTTTATTTTATTAGTATATGTCATGTCAATAGCATCAATTACCAGTGTACCCTTTTTAATTGTGTAATTACTAATATACCCTCACTATGTGAAAAGATTAAATTACCAATTTATCTCTAATGCTAAAAATCAACCTGTAACTTTTGAGATTTCAAAATTTTGAAGTAGTTGAAATTATCATTTTGTCCCTGAGTTTGATGCAAAATAAATTGACATTTATATATTGAATTTTTGTCAATTTAAACCCAACAAGAGTGTAGATTTGAAAATCACAATGCAATCTGTTGAATTGAAAACAAAAAAAAAAAAAGAAAAAATTGGGAAGGCAATACAAAGATCTTTAATCTGGATAAAAAAATAAACAGGTTTTAAATGGGGAGAACACAAAATTGGAGTTAAAATCATTTCATTATCATTGTCATAATTCACATTAAAAAATATCAAAGTCAATTCATTGTCATCGTCACAATTGTCATTCAAAAATATCAAATCCAATTCAATACATAGAGCAAAAATATGACCAGTATTTGATCTATCCTAGGTGACAAAAATGGTAAATAAACATCAGGTTTTAATTTTGGTGCTTCTTGTACTGCAAACCCTTGATGATCTCTACGGGCTATGACTTGAAACAGATTAAAACAATAACTTTCACTCAAAATTTCCACAAACTTATAATAGAGACACTATATAATATTTGTAGCTGTACCAAACTTTTTTTTTTTTTTTTTTCAAATGTAGATATAATAAGAGCATTACATTGATAGGACAAACCCAGCAAAGTAGGAGGGTTTAAATAGGACAAACCCAACAAAGTAGGAGGGTTTAAATAGGACAAACCCAGGAGAGCATTAAAACATTTGTATTTGAGAACAAATATGCTTAATAGGATTTATGTCATTGTCACTGTACAAATTTGGACAAGCAATTCCATTCCAAAAAATAACTAACTAGCATTACACATTCATCAGCACAAAAGTCATAAGACGTATCAACCATCTTAAAGTTTCCAATAAAAACAAGTCAAACCGACCATATTCCATAGTCAATTGAACATATCCTAAAAGCGACATAGGTCATGTAATGGAGTTCAAAAGGAAGCATCATGAAACAATATCAAAAGATTCCTCATAAGCCACATATTTACAAAACTAGAAAGCCGTCTAACCTCAAACTTTATCATGCAACCGTCTAGAAATTCAATTACAAAGCATTACATTTTCACTTTCAGCAGTCTAATGCAACTAGCAATGAACAATGATTACTCAGAATTCATCCTCCATGGAAGCAATTGACATAATTCATTCACACTAAATCACACACATATAAAACAATCCCCAGGCATCTTCAAGGCTAACAAAAGCCCTCAATATGAGCAATAAAGCAAAACAAGTGTAAAATGCAATCTTATAGGAAACAATGACAGGCAATTGAACAATGGGAGTTTATCGACATAATTTAGAAGCCAAGATTCCAGTGTCACCAGAGAAAAATAATTTAATCATTATAAAATAAAGGAGTTATATATATATCAGTTTTGAAATTAGTTAACACCCCTCCTACCTCTACTTTCTCCACTAACCCGAACCCACATGCATGACCATAGTAAGTCTTACTCAATTCGATGACATGCAAATGAAAGGAAAACAACTCAAGCCAAAAACACTACCAAATCCGGCGACTCCAACTCAATTTCCGGCCAAACTACATAAATTCAACCCTAAAACAATTCTACTCCACTTCACAACCTATGCTCTGATACCAAATGATCCATTTCCAACCAATACAGCACAACAACATACCACCAATCCAAGCAAAATTTGGCCAACACAAATATTAGAATTCAAAACACTTACTTGCAATTTTCGAACCAAGACAAGTAATAGCACTTCAAGCCTAAATGATTGCTCCACCAGCTTGAATTAATTCACCATCAAATCCCTTGCCAAGGCTTGGATAAAGAATTCACACTCGAGAACACAAAAGTTCTCTCAAATGGATAAACCAATTTTATATATTTCAAAAGCTAAATGTTACAATGAAATAGTTGCCTTTATATAGGCAAATACAAGGATAAACAAGTAATTGACAAATACAATAAAATGAAATAAACTTAACTAATATTACAAACCATTCATTCAAAAAGCAAGGCCATGCCTATTTAATGCAAAAGAGACATAATTCTCTAATTCTAGGATCTATGTCTTTAACCACCCCATTAGTTGAAATAAGCTTACTTCCATTAGATCAAAACTTGACCAATGATCCTAATTAAGTCTACTAATAAAGGTGTAAGAATTTGGGCCTTGAGAATCATGCAAATGGATCCAATAAGTATTCATGTGGATCTTCCCTTTTGGAATGAGACTCGGGCCGGATTGGATCTTTTCAACACTTGGACTTCTTTCTTGGTGGGCTTGAGCTTCCCTTGTTGAGCTTGGACTTGGAGTGCCTTGGGCCGAAATGTTTGGACTCTCTCCCTCCTTGGAACTTGCTTGGGCCGAATATCTTCCATTGTCTTCCACATTCCACAATCCAAGTGTTTTAGGACTTGGAGTGAAATTCTTCAATTCAACCGCATTAGCAAGTGGTTTAGGACTTGCAATTCCTTGTCCACTCATGTTTACAAGTGTTTTAGGACTTGCAAACGTATCATCCTCCCCAGGTTGAGAAGGATTTGCCCTCAAATCCAAATCATCCTCCAAGTATGGGCTTAGATCCCCCACATTGAAGGTGGCCAAGACTCCCCTATAATCACTAGACAACTCCACCTTATAAGCATTATCATTTACCCTCTCAACCACCTCAAAATGTCTATCTACCCTAGGAGCTAATTTACTCTTTCTCTTACTTAGAAACCTCTCATTTCTCAAGTGAATGCTCACTGAATCCCCTAGTCGGAAAAGCTTAGGCTAATGATTATTTGCCTTATTCTTGATCTTTTCATTTGATTTTTCAATTTGATCTCTCACGGTTTCATGGAGTTTCTTCATTTGCTTCAATTTCTCATTAGCATCCCCACTTGGCTCAAAATCAAGGGGTAGGGAAGTGAGATCAAAAAGGATAAATGGGTTTACTCCATATAACACCCCAAATGGAGTGTGACCCGTAGTAGAACTAGGACTCCTATTGTAGGTAAATTCAGCATGTGCCAATTGCAAATCCCAATCCTTTAAATGCTTACTCACCAAACTCCTTAGGACATTACCCAACACCTTATTCACCACTTCAGTTTGGCCATCGGTTTGAGGGTGATGTGAGGTACACTAAACATCAATTTTGTCCCTAATTTACCCCATAAACTTTTCCAAAAATGACTCAAAAATTTTGTATCCCTATCTGAGACAATGGTTCTCGGAATGCCATGAAGTCTTACCACTTCTCCAAAGAATAATTCGGCAATTTTGAAGGCATCATGTGTGGTATGACATGATATGAAATGGGCCATTTTTTAGAACCTATCAATCAGTACCATGATAGCATCCTTTCCCCTTTGGGTCCTAGGCAATGCAACCACAAAACCCATGTTTGCTCGGCTATAGGTAAGGGTAGGTATGGGCTAGCTTTGAATTGGCTCTTAACTCTTTAACATGATCCACACCTTCCAATGAGAGTTTAAACATCCCCTAACATCTTAGGCCAATAGAAATATTCTTTGATGGTTTCTAAAGTCTTAGTAACCCCAAAGTGACCTGCCAACCCACCACTATGTGCTTCCCTCATGATTAATTCTCTAAAACTACCCTTAGGGACACATAATTTTCCACCCTTGAACAAGTACCCATCATGCATAATATAATCTTCAAAACTAGGTTTCCCACATTCAGTTATGCATGTTTTCATCTCCAAATCTACCTCATAACACAACTTCATTAATTCAAAGCATAAAACTCTAGAATCAAGTAAAGAAAGTAAGGCATACCTTCTAGAGAGTGCATCGGCTACAACACTATGTGCTCCTTGCTTGTAATTCAGCACAAATGAGAAAGATTAGATGAACTCAACCCATTCAGCATGTCTTGTATTGAGTTTGTGCTGCCCATTGATGAACCTCAAAGCTTGGTGGTCCGAATGAAGGACAAATTGTCTTGGTCGAAGGTAGTGACTCCAATGGTCAAATGCCCTCACTGTAGCATAAAAATCCTTATCATAGGTGCTATATTTCCTCCTTGAATCACTAAGCTTCTCACTGAAGTATGCTATTGGCCTTTTGGATTGATTCAAAACTGCCCTATTGCCAACACCACTTGCATCACACTCTACTTTAAACACTTGGTTGAAATCTGGCAAGGCAAGGATGAGAGCTTCACACAACTTCTTCTTAATCAAGTCAAAGGTCTCATTTGCTACCTTAGTCCACTCAAAAGATCCTTCTTCAAACATTCAGTTATGGGAGCCATGATGGAACTAAAATTAGGTACAAATCTTCGGTAGAAAGAGGCTAAATCATGAAAACTCCTAACTTCTGTAATTGAACTAGGTTTAGGCCAACTATGAATGGATTCCACCTTGGATTGATCTACCTTAATACCTTCTCCCGAAACCGTATTATCTAAGAACACCAATTGCTTCATAAATAATTCACATTTTTCAAGCTTAGCATACAACTTTTTCTGCTTCAACAATTCAAGCACTAAGCTAAGGTGTTCTACATGGCTATCCTCACATGTACTATATATCAATATGTCATCAAAATACACAACCACAAATTTTCTGATAAAATGTTTGAGTACCTCATTTATTAACCTCATGAAGGTGTTTGGTGCATTGGAAATGCCAAAGGGCATCACCATCTATTCATATAATCCTCATTTGGTCTTGAATGCCATTTTCCACTCATCTCCTTCTCTCATTCTAATTTGATGGTAACCACTTCTTAGATCAATCTTTGAGAAGATGGTTACACCATGAAGCTCATCTAACATGTCATCTAATCGGGCTATGGGATACCTATATTTGATAGTTATTCGGTTGATGGCCCGACTATCAATACACATTTGGTAAGTACCATCATTCTTGGGCACAAGCAAGGCTGGAACCGAATAAAGACTCATGCTCTCTCTCATAAATCCCATGGAAATCAACTTCTTAACTTGCCTTTGATACTCTCTTGATTCTTTGGGATTACACCTATATGTTGACCTATTGGGAAGAAGGGGTGCTCTATCCCCCTAAGTGGTGGCGAACCCCTTGGTAACTCTTGAGGAAAAACATCCGCAAATTCATCCAAGAGATTGTGAACTTTCGGGTGAAATTCAAGTTGTTTTCTCTCTTGGTTTGTCTCGGCTATAAGGAGTGCAATCAGAGGCTTGTATTTTTGGAAGGTTTTCTCTAATTGGGTGCTATTTAGGTAAAGGGTTTTTTGGGTTGGTCCCTTGGATGGTGTTTGGGAAGTTGTTTGTGTGAGGGCTTGGACAATGGCTTAGGTAGGGGCTAATGGTGCAAAGGTAATGGTTTTCTTGTTGAGCTTGAATGTGTAGGTGTTCTTGTAAGATGGAAAACATGGAGAATGATGCATGTGATACTATAACATGTATATTCATAGTTTGAAAAAAAAAAAAAAAATTCAATCAAATTGAAAATAAGTAAGGTATAATATGTTACCTTAAGTCCTTAGCAACCTTGGAGACTTTTAATTTCAAGAGAAATTAAACAAAAGAGTATCCACACCAAGGTAGAAGAAGAATTAGACCAAGAGAGATATTTAGGGTTCTTAGAGATTTTGATCTCTACTCTAAAATTGGTATATCATTTTCTTTATATATGAAGCCTTGTAAACAATTCAACAATTGTTTTGGACTTCCAAACAATTCCATAATTGTTTTTAGAGTTGTAAATAATTCCATAATTATTATGAAGTTGTTAAACTTCTTTAAATAATAACATTGGATCAACATTTAATCACAATTAACAATTTAACTCTTAAATTGTTTACATAACAATTTAACCCTTAAATTGTTCATATGTTTACAATTACAACCCATTATTAAATCTAATTTCATATAAATAAAATGATTAATTATGAATTGGAATTCCAATTAGCAATTTAACTCTTAAATTATTCATAATAACTAATATAACCCTCCATTGAATCTAATTCAATGATAATAATATAAATAACTTTATTACCCTTGATAGGTCCTAGCCAACCTTGGATAATCAACTCTCTTTGGCTACTTCTCCATTCTCCTTAGGTTTTATGTGTGACCTCTTAGGTTCAGTGTGGCCTAGCCGTGGGCCCAACATCACAATCTATTTCGATATGCTTTGTCATAAATCTTTATGAACAAAACTCTCACTGATTATGGTAGGCATCTAGCAATGCTCCATAACCCCTAAGTCACAATGAAGATATACTCCAACGAACCCTTTCATAATCATACACGTTGTATAATCAAATTCTTCCGTTGTCTAATCCCAATTAAGAATGGATTCTTGGTATGCCAAAATCTTTATCTTAATTTTATATCAAATTGACAATTAATACATATGGAACGTGTCACGAAGAAACAACCTTTCAAGTAACATTTTATATACCCCGGCCGGAGATTTTCCTTTTCCAATGTATCTTGACATTTGTCTAGGAACTTGATATCAATCTATACCAAGTCAACGGATCCCATCTTGACTATCACTTGTCCTCACACATAAACAACACATGGCCAAATCGGCTTATTAACACATGACATGATTAGCCTCGTGTTTATATACCATATGAACCATATGCATTTATGCAGAATCCAACCGTGATATCTCATGTCTAAGGATTAATAATACACTAGTACGATCTTATGATAAATCATTGACTACATTTTAAATGTCCATGTAATTCATCATAAATGGCCATATTCGATAAACAGTTCACTAACCACTTATCAATGCTAATGCCCTAGTGATATAACTTTTATAATCACCCACACTAATACCATCACATGATATTCTACGGAGGCATTCAACATGCTTACTATGTAATATTATTGCCCAATTAATATTACCTATGTAGGAAATGCTTTGATGATTTTGATCTTTTAAATATTTGTATCATCCAAACATTTCACATGTAATACATATATATAAATGAAGCAATAAACCACATGTGAAATAAGAACAATTTCTTCTATTAATAAGATAAACTGTATATACAAAATAAAAACATTAACATATATATACAAAACATAATGCCTTGCAACTGACGACACGATTGGTTCCTAGGACATACACTAATAGTTCTTACAGCCATCATGGATCACCTCTCGGTCATATTGTCATGATCTTCCAAGTAAAAGATTATAAGCATCCATGGGGATGATGTCACAAAGCACTTCATCCGAATAGTTCTTGTCAATGGAGAATGGTATTGCTACTTGCTTGACTACTTGGACGATATCTCCATTGCTCAACCATTGTAGCTTGTATGGATGAGAATGATTTACAATTGGCAGCCCCAATTTTTCCACAAGTGTGGTGGAGGCAACATTGGTACAACTCCCACTATCTATGATCATTGAGCAAACTTTCCCCTTGATGGTGCACCTTGTATGAAACAAGTTCTCCCTTTGGTTCTCTCGAGGGTTTACTTGAGTATGCAACAACCTCTTGAGCATAAGCATCTCTCACTATTAGCTTCCTCAATAACCTCATTCTTACTCTCATCTACTTCCTCTTCTTCACTACAATCCATTTGACATGCATCATCAATCTCATTAATCTCTCTAAAGGTCATAACCCTTCGGTTTGGGTAATTGGCTTGAAAGTGTCCATAACCTTGACACTTGAAGCACTTCTTGTTCTTCAAATCTGGTCGTGGAGTATCATTCTTCACAAAACCTGTTTTCTCCTTTTGTGCTTCATTGGCTTTGTTCTAATCATAAGTCGTAGGTGCCATATATGGTTTGGTGTAGGAACCCCTTTGGTAGTTATTCTCCTTAAAGAGCTTCTTGGGGGCCAAGGACTTCATGCTCTTCAATTGCTTCTCAATCTTTGTGGACAGCTTGCAAACATCCTCAAAAGAATTATAAGTTTGCAACTCAATCTTGTATGTAATGTTTTTACTCAAACCGCCAATGAATCTTACAATTGTATGCTCTTTCTCTTAGGGAATATCACTTCTCAACATCAACCCTTCAAACTCCCAAATATACTCTTCAACTTTTTTATCTCCTTGCTTCAAATTATGGAGTTTAAGATAAAGGTCTTGCTTGTGATTGTCAGGCAAGAACCTTTTCTTCAACACTCTCTTCAACTTCTCCCATGACCTAATTCATGTCTTTCCTTCCCTTTCTCTCTTCTTCCTTGTATTCTCCCACCATAAGGAGACATACTCCTTGAACTTCAATATGGCTACTTTAACCTCTTCTCATCATTGTAGTCCTTAAACTCAAATACCCGTTCAATCTCGTGCAACCAATCAATGAAGTCATTTAGGTTAAGGCTTCCATTGAATTCGGGTAAGTCTATCTTAATACCCCTATCATCATCAAAGTTTCTTCTTCTCCTTTTAGGTGCCTCGGTTTCACTAGAGGAAGCACTACTGTCTTCTATTTCTTCCACTCGTGGTAGTGTTTCTATGGTGGTAGTGTGGTCGTCCTTCTCAGTGAGGTTGATGCGGGGTTTCTACATGGACGGGTTTGGGTTGGGATAAGTTGGCTATGTCCTTAGACATGTTAACCATCATGGCCATCATTGTATTCATTTGTTGCTTAATCTCATCAATTTCACTTCGTAACTTTAGGTTAACAAACTCCCATGGGGGTGGAGGTGGAGGTGGAGGTGAAGGTGAAGGTGAGGAGGTTGGAGTTTTGTTTGCCATGAACTTTGGGTGAATTTTGGTTCTGTGAACAGTAACCTCAGATGAACAGTAACTTTTTTTTAGTATGGGAAAAGTGAACAGTGGGAGGGAAAGGTCAAGTGTATAAATTTTGGTGATTTTAGTTGAAGTGAATAGTAATCTATGAATAGTGATATGTGAATAGTATTTATGAATAGTAGGGATGAGGCTAATTAAGTGTGTTTAGGGTTTGGTTAAGGGTTAAGTTGGTTTGGTTGGGAAGGAATGGGTTTAGTTGAATGTGGAGGGAATTGGTTAGGATTGGGTGAGATGGCAATGGACTTGGTTAGAAGGGAACAAGATGTAAGGGAGTTAGTTAGAGTAATAGTGTTTGAGGAAAGAGAAAAAAAGGTTCAATGACATGCAAATGAAAGGAAAACAACTCAAGCCAAAAACACTACCAAATCCGGCGACTCCAACTCAATTTCCGGCCAAACTACATAAATTCAACCCTAAAACAATTCTACTCCACTTCACAACCTATGCTCTGATACCAAATGATCCATTTCCAACCAATACAACACAACAACATACCACCAATCCAAGCAAAATTTGGCCAACACAAATATTAGAATTCAAAACACTTACTTGCAATTTTTGAACCAAGACAAGTAATAGCACTTCAAGCCTAAATGATTGCTCCACCAGCTTGAATTAATTCACCACCAAATCCCTTGCCAAGGCTTGGATAAAGAATTCACACTCGAGAACACAAAAGTTCTCTCAAATGGATAAACCAATTTTATATATTTCAAAAGCTAAATGTTACAATGAAATAGTTGCCTTTATATAGGCAAATACAAGGATAAACAAGTAATTGACAAATACAATAAAATGAAATAAACTTAACTAATATTACAAACCATTCATTCAAAAAGCAAGGCCATGCCTATTTAATGCAAAAGAGACATAATTCTCTAATTCTAGGATCTATGTCTTTAACCACCCCATTAGTTGAAATAAGCTTACTTCCATTAGATCAAAACTTGATCAATGATCCTAATTAAGTCTACTAATAAGGGTATAAGAATTTGAGCCTTAAGAATCATGTAAATGGATCCAATAAGGGCTCATGTGGATCTTCCCCTTTGGAATGAGACTTGGGCTAGATTGGATCTTTTCAACACTTGGACTTCTTTCTTGGTGGGCTTGAGCTTCCCTTGTTGAGCTTGGACTTGGAGTGGCTTGGGTTGAAATGTTTGGACTCTCTCCCTCCTTGGAACTTGCTTGCGCCGAATATCTTCCATTGCCTTCCACATTCCACAATCCAAGTGTTTTAGGACTTGGAGTGAAATTCTTCAATTCAACCAAATTAGCAAGTGTTTTAGGACTTGTAAACGTATCACGTTCAACCCAAAACAATCTAGTTACCACCCAAAAGCAAGTCAAATTTTTCATTACAAAATACTCATTTCCTAGGTTCCCACCAATGCATTCGGCTAAGCTCTAAACTAACATGCAAACTTCAATTTTTTTCCCAACCGATACATGCAATCTAGTCAGCCTATAGTTTCATCAAAAACTTCAGATTGCTCAGCTAAAAGAAAAGGAATTGAACATGCATCACATCACCTCAAATCGATCAAACAAATAAAGCCATTTTTGTATCACACACATCAACATTTATGCATCAAACACCACAATAAACTTCAACAAATGACATCAAAACAAAAAATAAAACTTTTTGAAAAAAAATAATGGAATCACAAAACTACTGGGAAGGGACAAATGAAAGCCTGAACAAATTTCAAAAAAGGGATCAGAAGACCAACCTGCCACTAGAAGTCGCCAAAAACCTCGCCGTTCACCGAAAAAAGTCCTTGTCAACAACCCTTAACCCCTATCGTTAACACTGTACACAAACCCAAAACCCGAAACTCGCAAACCGCCACTCCACTACCAATCTACCTCACCGTTAACACTCATCGGTCACCATAAATAGTCACCAAATGGCAGTCGAAGACGTCAACCCAAAACACAAGAGTCTCCGCTTCAAGAACACGCAAAAGTCGAATGACTATTGCGTATTTTTTCCTTTTCATTCAAATGTCAACTCTGATAGACACGTGTCAATGCCCAAGCCCTACACTTCAATTTCAAATTTTAATTTTAGATTTAAATAAGTAATCGACAATAGTGCCCTTACTTTTAAGTTTCTTTTGACCACTATGCCCTTATACATCATGAAAACTACTAACGGACTTGACAATTGGGTGGGAAAATGGTATTTTGAAACTTTTGGATGGGGAAGGGCATTATGGCAAACCTTGGGTGGGAAAAAGTGTTTACTCCTAATTTAATATTCTATCAACGCCTAAAAAAAGGGTGTTACTTTTCTATATTAATATAAGATTATCCCGTCAACTAGATACAAAGTTTATATTCTAAATATATCCTATAACAAAAGATAATTGTTTTAATATCCTATTTTATCAACACGAAACTTATATATCTTTTTTTTTTTTTAACAAAAAATAAAAAGATATTTTGGCTAGGAAATTAATTGATGTAATTTTATATTTCAAATAATTTTGAAGGACAGTGAATTGAAAAAATATTAATAGTTGCAGTTTTATGTATTTTAAAATTACTGAAACCACATCCCACCTTTTTTTTCCTGAAATGAAACAACAAAAAATTCTTAGTTAAATAACACCATTGAACATAAAATTATTCACTAAAAGGTAAATTAAATATACTTCCCTTTCATCTAATTCTTATTTAAAATACTAAAATCATTATATAGATGAATAACCCGATAAAATGAATAACAAATAAATTGAAATATATATAGGTATATCGGATCATTATTTTCTATTTATTTAACATAAGAAAAAAGTTTTAGCAAATTACCAAAATATTTTGTTGATGGCGCTCTTTTAACGTTGTTGAGAACTTTTCATAGTTTCATTATAAAGAAGATCTGAAGATGAATGCGATGCCCAAGTTTCAATTAATGCAACAGTAAAACGAAAGCTTTATCATTTATATAAGCATCAAAGAGAGCATAAGAGGAACAGGGAAACATTGAGTGATGTAATTCTGTCTGTAATGAAAGAGTAATGCTATAGTTACTGAAAAGTTTACACCGAATTTGTGCACCGAATGATGTGGCAAAATCCTGATCGTTGATTTATTATCAGTTAATCAACGATCATGATTTTGTTACGTTATTCGATGTACAAATTCGGTGTAAACTTTTCGGTAACTCTATCATTTTCCGTAATGAAATTCCCTATAAATTATCGGAAATCTTCTTTGCAATTAGTGAGAGAAAACTTGTGGCTATCAAATTTCATTAACTTTTTTAATTTTACTTTTTAATACCATTAGCAAGCAGTTAGATAAAACAACTATATACATTACAATGGAAAGTGATAAATTCATAAATATGTCTATTGATTAACTCGTATACTTGTATAAAAGTTGTAAGTATTTTTGTCAAATTATAAATTCAGTGTGGTGACATTGATTTTTTATGTCGTGACATCACTTTGTTAATGCACAATCATTTTATTGTTTTCTGGTGTCATAATACTATGTGTCCATGTGATGTCACTTGCCCAATCAGATTTTGTATACACATGTTGCGTCTCCATTTGATGTTAAGATTTTATTCTTATTTGAGACATGTGTAAATGGTCCTAGTACACTTTTAATTAGCTCATTAGGTGAATCATTTTGCTTTATTGTAGTCCATAGAAAGTTTGGCGAAAACTTTCTCAAAATAGCTAAACACAAAAAAGGTTGTATGTTGGTTATCCCCTTGCATTGGTGCGCAAGTTTCTTTATATCATCTTCTCCAATACATTTTATTTCAAGCCTGAGGTTCTCTACATATTCTTTGAGATTTCTTTTGTTTTGAGTTAGGTTTCATAAGCTTAGGTAGGCTTATAAATACCTTGTTTATCCCTATTTGAGTGTTGTTCAAACTTGGTTTCTTTGATGATGATGATGATGATGATGTTGGAACGTGAGTTTTCATTGATAATGTTTGATGGGATTTCAAGCTATTGAAGCTGAAGTGCATCTTTGGTGTAGAACTTTGAGATGAGCTCAAGGGTGACTAGGTGGTTTCGTGGAGTGAAGCTAGCTAACGTGGCAGTTCGAAGTTCAACTAAAAGGTGAAGTTTGAAGCGCTGTCATAACAAGGAGAGTTTGGCAATTGATGTTTAACTTTGGCTTTGTAATTGAATTATAAATGTTTACCATAGTGGATTAGTTTCATCTAAACATGGTCCCATGGATGTAGGCAGATTGCATAACCATGTAAAAATGTGTTGTGTGCTTTACTTTTTATCTCAGATCGATGCATTGTTTATATTGATGTTAAATAAGACAACACAAAAAAAACAAATGAACATGTTAAACCCTTAAGTTTAATCAACTTGGTAAAGTGATTAAAATTTTCAAAACTAATAACACAAACCGCAATTCTTGACTTTTAAATGTCCCTAAAAACTGCATCTTGTACAAAAGGAGTAATTGGGACGAATAAATATTGAAAACTATTCATATTATTTACTGAGATATTATTGTTTGCCTTGATCACCAAAAAAAAAAAAAACATTTGAGTATTGATACTTATTCCATGAATCATCGTATAATTAGCTTAGATTAAATAATTGCGTATAAGCTTATTTAAAAGCACTTTTAACTAGGTCGTTTCCTCATTCTGTTGACTGTTGATCAATTTTTTGACATACAACTTCGAGCATCATCTGAAATGCTTTCTCTATGCAAGACTTCAACTTCTTGGCATCAATGAAGCCTTTTTCTACTCCAACAGCAACCCTTAGCACTCCCATATTACTCACTATTGCTATGCAAATACTCTGCAACTCATCTCATCCAATATTTTCTTGACATATTAATAATACAATACTAGGAGAAAATTTTTCTTAATAACTAGGTCGCATGCATGAAAATATTAATTCTAAGATGCTTAAGGCAGTAGCAATTGATTAATTATGGTTGTAAAAGAAAAGATTTAAAGTACCTGAGGTGCACCAACCACCGTGAAGTAGAGACCTTTAACAGGATGATTAGCCAAAGACATTTTTTCCTTTGGCCCGATGAGGTTTGTGATTCCCATACTCGAGTTCTTTAAGGTGCCATGAATAGATCTTAGCTACTGCCTGTGGCAATCAACATCCACATGTTTGGATTAAAGACATTCAAAAACATTTAATAAAATGTGATTAATACTAATTAATTGAACACCGACAGCTCATAATATAATGCCACTAATTGTGTAATATAAATACGCACCTCTGGGCCTTAAATTTCTTCAAAATCTCCAGAAGCTGACCAGTGAGGTAAACAGCTAAAGAGCTCTTCTTGTCATTAATAATCTGTTGTGCTCTAAAGACAAATTCCAGTGGATTTGAAGATGAAGATCAGTTAAGGGAGGTATGGATACATGCAAGAAGGCAAAAGATTCCCCCAAGGGGTCTTGGCATTAGGTTCAACCATATCTTTTACTGGTTTGTAGCTTCGTAAAACCCTGGTATTGAGCAACACAAGTGCTGTGATGTGCCTTGCTCGACTCCTTACTCATCTTGCATGTATAACCGAGTCCCCAAGAAGATTGTTCCCGTAATCACGTCATTAAGAGTCTGTCACCAGTCATCATCAGATTTGTAATCACTTGAAGTGAGATTTTTCGGATTTCATACTAAATCAGATGGTTATTAATTGGGAGGAATATCTGGATGGGAGACTCATCAATATTTAAAAAAGAGCATACATGGCTTCTGGTTGGAGATATGCAATCCCAATCCAAGTGTTGCATGATATTAAAACGGAATATGTCTTTTAACATAAATGCGAAATATGTATCTATGTGAAAATAGATAAAATGTTTCATCTTATAATAAAAAAGAAATTATATTATTTATAACAAGGAGATCATATTGGTACATAATTTTTATCCTATAATAAAGAAGTATGTGTAACATTAATTGATAAAACATATAAAGAACTAATTCTAATTGGAGACATTTGATGGGCACTTACCCAACCTCTCCTGCCAACAGTAGCATTTAATAGTCCCTGGCTCTCAATCTATGAAATAGTGTAAGACTAATACCCACTTGTTAATGACAGCACAATGAGACCCCCTCTAAGAAGTTCCCAGAAGTCACGTAGATTATCTGGCCCCTCTTTGCACCTCCTCTCTTAAATTGTAATTATTTAATATTTAAACCTATATTTGTTCATAGACTCATAGTTCTAACCTTAAAAATTTTAACTTAATTGTTAACACTACGTTATACGAAAAATGATAAGAGTCTAATCCCGTCTCACTACTTGATATAAGATAGGATTCAGTCCACATATAGTATAATAAAAATTTAATGTTCTATCAACCATAAGTGTTAATAAATAATTTAATATTCTATCAATGCGTAAATAAAAGATAAAAGTAAACAACTTTTTCTAACCCAAATAATGGTTTAATGACACTTTATTACCCACAAACTTTTAAAATACTATTTATTACCTAAATTTGTATTCCGTTTTTTTCTTCAGCATTGTTGCAACCCAGACCACCCACTTTCTTCCCCGATTATCACTTACCAAAACATCTCAAACCCTACACCCGCCGACCTGCCAATTGCCAATAAGGAGCGATTAGGGTTTAAGCAGCCGCCCCTCCCAAGTCAAATTATGATCAATCCCAATCACTAAAAACCAACTTCCACCACCAAAAGAATCATGTCCTTCCCTCTTCAAAAGCCCTAACAACCTAGACCGAGTTTGCTCTCTATGGCCGTTAGAATATAAATTATAAATAAAGTGGTATTTTAAAAGTTTGTGAGTGTGAAAGTGTCATTAAGCCATTATTGGGTGGGAAAAATGGTTAACTCCTTAAAAAGGAAAAAAGTGTTACTTTTCTTACTCTAATATAACATGGTCCCATTAATTAGATCCAAAATTGACATTCAAATTATATATATAACATAAGTGATTTATATATTCTATATTATCAGGACGTAACCTATCTTTTATTTTATTTTATTTTATTATTTATTTATTATTTATTTTTGACAATAAAGCAAAAGGCATTTTTTTTGGGAAATCATTTGATGAATTTTAAATAATTTTGAAGGGCAATGAATTGAAAAAGAAAAAATTAATTAGCTGAATTTTATGTATTTCAATACTGAAAAGTGAAAAACATCCACTTTTTTTTTTTTTTTTTTTTTTGGGGGGGGGGGGGGGGGGGGGGGGGGGGGCGGGGGCGTGGGGGGGTGTTATATAGATAAATACCACGGTAAAATTATAAACACCTAAGTTAAAATATTTATATATCGGATTATATTTTTCTATTTTTTTTATATAAGAAAATAATTTTAGCAAATTACAAATATTAGATGTTGATGGTGCTCTAATAATCACTAAATTACCCTAGAGAGAAAAAAGAAACAAATAATTTATTGTTATCATCAAGGTTTTTAAGTGAACTGTGTAGTTTCATTTTTTTTCATGAAGATGAATGAGCATGTTCAAGTTTCAATTTAACAGTAAAAAAAAGTTGTATATTATTAACCATACCGCTCCAACGTTGGCCTTAATTTTCTTGATGTGGATCAGAGAGAAACTCATGTCGCCATGTTGATTGGCCGAAACTCAACTCCATCATCCCCGGATCGTATTGGAGTTTATCATCTTCAACTACAGTACTCTTTGTCACGCTCCAACAGAAATCCGATACTGTCTTTGAAACCACAGAGAATATTTAGGCACAAATCTTCAATATGGTGTTATTGTTGTCACCGTCCTGTTGTGGGAAGGCAACTGAACAGAAGGAAATGTCGAGAGGAAGAGAAGGATCATCAGCTCTTTGTAAACATGAAAGAAGAGCTCCCATTAAGAGAAGCCATCACCAAGCGAATGGTGAAGTTTGAATATTAAAACACCGGGTGCAGTGGTAGTAGGGTATTTGAATATATGAATTTCCATAAAGGCGAGATTTGCGAACTCTTCATTCCTATTTTGGAAATATATTCATCAAGATAGTTGTCATAAGATTCCGGTGAAAGTCCAGAGGGGAATATAGGCACGTTTACATGGTCTTCCAGTGTAACTTCCACTCTCTTCCATTGTTTCTGTCCATTTTCGTCTACAACCTGTGTTAAATTTCCACCCGTTAATTAACACCATATACACAAAAGGGAAATCATAGGGTTTGTTGCTTGTATATATGTATTAAAAAAGGTGAATTAATAATGCATGATGCATGGTGGTGGTATTGAATGGAAAGCAGAAAGTTGTTTCATATAGTTCAATTAATAACTCTACATAGAAACAGACAGGAGATAACGAAGAGATTACGTACCATGACAGAGGAGAAACGTGAGTGATGGGAAGAAAAACACCTGAGTGTGAGACTAGTTTGAGAATCATCAATGGTACTTCAGAGTCAGAAAACAAAGAACAGATAACGAAAGAGCTGAGCTGTTCAAGTATTGCCCCGTGGGGCTACAGGTTCTTTCAGCTCATCCAATGTAGTTTTGCTTATTTGAGCCTATCTCTCAGCTACTAACCACAGACACTCTACTGTTTATATAATCCTAATTGTGTGTACACGTAAGCGTCAAAAGAATAACATCAATGCCAATAGCTTTGGCCATGCTTGTTGCTCACAAATCTTGGAAGTTTGCTAGGATTATCAATATGATTTGAATATATAAATAAAAAAAATCACTACGAAATGAATTCGATTTAAAAAAAAAAAATAAAAAAATATATGACCAATTATTTAAGCATGGCTAAAACAATAGAATATATAAATTAACAGCGATGGGCAGCATAATTAACTTGATCGAAACATGGTTTTGTAGAAGCTGCCTACATGGGCAGTTGGATCAATGATTTGTTTTTCTTATTATAAGGTTACAATACTGCGTGGTCTTGAAATTATCTCAATTTACAACTAGCAATTTTATATACTTACTTCAGCCCCCATTCTCAAAATTTTAAATTAATTTGTTCTGATCAAATTGGTAATTGAAATTAATTATGTGGACAGTCTGGCGATTATGTGGCTGATTAATTACTCTCTTCATTTTATAATTTATAAATGGGAATTTCCAAGTGGCAAATTATAAGTGTGATGGTGGGGAGGAGGTGATAAGTCATCTGAAAAGTGACATATTAAAGGGAGAGTTGCCCAATGGTGATACTCGGGAAAATTACCCGGACAGACAACCAAACCCTAAATTAGGTTTTTTTTTTCTAACTCTACATGAGAAAACGACCTTTTTCCCAAGATTTGATTTAATAACACTTTCCCACCTAAAAATTTTAAAATAACAATTTAACTACCCAAAGTATTTTCTGACCAATCGCCGGCTGATTTCGGTATCGTTACGACCCTACACCACCACCCTTTCATCACTACTCAAACCTTGCTCCCGCCGACCCTACCAATTGCCAAAAATCGAGCAATTTGTGAAATACATAGCCACCCCTCCCAAGTCAGATTTGACTAATCTCAACCACCAAAAGACTCATGGATCCCCTCTTCAAAAGCCCAATAGTTTAGACCGTTTTCATTCTCCGTTCGCAACCGAATTAGAAAGGGTATTTTGGATAGTAAACCGAATATAACTTTAAGTAGTAAATTGGTATTTTAAAACTTTCAGTGTGAAAAGTGTCATTAAGACAAACCTTAGGTGGGAAAAAGTCCTATACTCAACTTCTATTAAAATTTATTCTGAAGCTAGGTTTGGCACTTGGCAGAAGTTCTATACATCCAGTCAAACCTTACCTTATATTGAGCCACTTCACCATAAAAATTTTTAGTAAAAGAGATAAGGAGTATAGGACTTTTTCCTATCCAAATATAGTTTAATGACATCTTCTCACCCACGAATTTTAAAATACCATTTTATTAGTCAAAGCACAATCCATTATAAATTTATTGTGAAGAAGGATAAGATGGTCAAAAGTTTGTTATAAATAAGGGCATGATGGTCGATTAATATTTTGCATACAAAAATTAAAATTTAAAATTGAAGTTTGGATAATAAGGGTTAATGGTTGCCACGTATTTTCTTTGTAAAGTGATTAACAAATTAATCAAATCTGAAATGAAAAAGTGAATAAAAAAATCTAAAATGTTTAATCAAATCTCAAATCTCTCCTGAGAAGAAAGTGTCAAATCTACCCCTACCCAAGTTTACTTATCCTGTCATCCTCACAACAAGGGCTATGGCATTTTCTAGTGTTTTAAGCGGTCTGAAACAAAATTGGCTCAAGCTCAACCCACTAAAAAAATCTCTCACTTTCTGTGGAAATTATCTCTTCGTTGCCAACACTTTTCTCACTAATTCCCATTTTTTGTCTTAATTTCTTTCAATAAATAAAATTAAAACCATTTGCTTTTCTAATCTTGTTTCATCATTATAGGTAAAATCTTGTCAGGAAGTTCGGTTCGAAGAATTTTGGTTAGAGAGGAAACAACTATGCTACCATAGCCCTGTGGTGGCAATGAGCAGGAGAACTAAACTTGGGTAGGGGCTGAAGAACTGAGAAGAAAGTGATTAAAAAAATTAAAAAGAAAATGAGAAGACATGATATAAGAAAAAGAGAAGAAAATGTAAATGAAAGTAAGAAGAAAGTACGAGAACGAGAAGAAGAGAGAGGCGATGGAAGAAAACGAAAAGAAAGAAAAGAAAAGAAAAAAAAATTTCATATTTTATATTTTATATTAACATATTTTTAATAAAAACTAGAGGTATAAATGGTAATTCACATATAGGGGGCATATAAAAAAATTGGGTGCCTTTGTTTAGTATTTGGATATATTTTTGAAAAAAAAGTAAGAGTTGGTAGTTATTACGAGGTATGATTTGAAAATAAACAAAAACACCTTTTAGGTTTGTTTTATATTTAAACACCCCTAATAAAATATTAAAAAATAACAAAAACACTTTCACCACCCATTAAATACTGACAACCGGCCACCACCAGGAGGGTGACCGAAATCTAGAAAGTGGGTGGGTGGGGGTGCTTTTGTCAATTCTAAACTTTTTTTTTGGTGTTTAGTTAAATTAACAAACTTAGGGGGTTTAAAATAATTGAAATAAAACATAATAGTATTTTCAAAATAGAGAAACAAATGCTTATTTTGGAAATGATAGGAATAGGATATGGCAAAAATAGGGAAACAAACGCACCTCATATTTAAAAAGTGGTATATTAGTAATTGACTCATTGATAAATATGGCATAAAAAAAAAATTAATTCAGATAATAAAAGGCATTTTTGTCTTTACAATGAATTAACGAAAATTATTAATAGAACATAACGTCTGAATAGTAAAATAGTATTTTAAAAATATTGGTAAAAAGGTGTCATTAAACCATTTTTTGGGTGAAAAAAAGTCATTTACTCACAGAGATAAGTATTGGTTTAATACTGTAGTATCTAAAAAAAAAAAAAAAAACTGAAGCATTATAATCTCAAGAACTAATTAATTGAGTCGAGTCATCTATATAAATATTTGAAGAACAAAAACTATATTTTTATTAGTTTATTGTAATGTATGTTTGGTCATGAGATTCCAGAGATAGTGTTCCCTAATACCTGGTTTTTTCCTTTAAGGAGACTGAGCTTTTAATAGTGTACACAAAAATTAGCGAACACAAAATCCTTGACAAAAATAAAATTGCCTTGGCGTCAACTTTACCTAATTAGAAAATAAACCATGTAATAATAAAGAATTAATTATATATTCTGACATATATCTGTAATTTGAGAAAGAGATACAGATAATGTTACATTCAATGACCAGTTGTATTTCTTTTTTGGTTGGCTTTGGCATTATCATTCTGAGGTCAGAAATTGTCGCGGAATGCCGTTTAGAATAATTCTCTAACACTTTGTCAAAGTTTTTATTTGTTATATTTCGTCGGCAATTCCAACATTAAGGCTGATGTACCAATGCAAAATACCGTTGAGATATTAGTGTGTACAGTTGTATAATATAAGTTGTTGTTGTTAAATGACCACATATCTCCACTCACATTCAAAAACAAAAGTCTTGCTACATAAGATGTTAACTGATTTCCCATCAATCAAAATTTAATCATTGGTCGTATTCTGGTGATTATGACCATGGCATGGCACTATACCTTACTCAAGTTGCCGTCATATTAAAGGTTGCAAACCAAGTCATGCATAATGAATCAAGTATTCACACAGTACAAGACGATTAAACAAAATAGGAGATATCATCTGAATATCAAACAACTCAGTAATATAGTCCAATCAAATGATCAAACATAATAATATAACCAGTAATTGCTGGCCTTCCGCCCAGGTTCACACAGTACAAGAACGATTCAAACTAACATTTTACATATAATTTAGGTTTTGAGACTTATGAAAAGTAGATATACTGCCCCATGTAGCTCACCAACGTTATTACAAGACTCTGCACCACCATCACAAACAAGTATTCAAATTCAACTGCAAAGGGCCATTTTTGCTGGAAATTGAACTCAATCTTTATAAGTGGCAGTGGATTTGTATAATTTTAGAATTTTTCATATTTAATTATGCACGATGAATTAATTCATGTCAAAAGCAGAGCCTTTGATACGGCATGCCTGACAAAATTAACCATCTTTTGTTTTACGAACAATTCACTCTATAGGGTGTGTTTGGTTCAAGAAATGTTAGATTATTGAGAATGTTATATTAATAAAAAATTAAATTACCTTGAAGATTATTAGGAATCTTTAGGGAAATGTGTTTGGTTAGTTGGAATAAATTAATGAGTATGTTATATAAATTACTAAATTGCCCTCATTTTTAAATATTAATATAATATTATTTTTATTATTAATTTTTGAATTTTTTTTAACCCCCAACATTTCAAATTTAGCTAAAACACCCCAGCTTATATAAAACTTTAATTTGTAATAAAATCACCCCCATCCACCCTAAGTCACTGCTGGCCACCACCACCGAAAGTCACTGAAAATCACTAGGAGTCGCCAATATGATCGTTTCCGACCATATTGATGGCTGAAAACGACCAGATGGTTGTAGATCTGGCCGTTAACAAACATGGCATCGATCAACCAGAAATGAATAGAATAGATCTAGCCATTTCCAGCAAGATCTATAACAATTAATATGGCCAGAAACGGCCATATCGGCAACTCCCAGTGGCTTTCAGCGTCGATCAATGGTGGTTGGTCAATTGCCGGCAATGGTGGTTGGGTGGCGGTGGTAGTCTACAATTTATTTTAAATGTAAGGGCATTATTGTACAAAAACTTAATTAATCAAGGATAAAATTGTAATGGCAGATTAATGTAAATTGTTTTTTAAACAAGAGCATTATTGTCCAAAAATTTATTAATAAGGGATAAAATTGTAATAAAAATAAGATTACCAAATAATCTTAAAATACCTAAAAAGATGTAGGTAATCAGATTATTATTATTGGTTTTGAAAGATTACTAGAATCTTATATTACTTGACAATCAAACGTGGTAATTAAGTAATATAAGATTGACATTACCTTAGTAATCCAACATTACCTCCAACCAAACACACCAATACACCATATATATTAATTACAAGTATGTATTTTGTAATTAAGAGATAGAGTGAATATTAATAAGGACACATTTCCCACCCAAGGTTTGGCACTCTATATATTGATTACAAGTATGTATTTTGTAATTATANAGCCAAAGACATTTTTTCCTTTGGCCCGATGAGGTTTGTGATTCCCATACTCGAGTTCTTTAAGGTGCCATGAATATATTTAGCTACTGCCTGTGGCAATCAACATCCACATGTTTGGATTAAAGACATTCAAAAACATTTAATAAAATGTGATTAATTACTAATTAATTGAACACCGACAGCTCATAATTATAATGCCACCTAATTGTGAAATAATAAATACGCACCTCTGGGCCTCTAAATTTCTTCAAAATCTCCAGAAGCTGACCAGTGAGGTAAACAGCTAAAGAGCTCTTCTTGTCATTAATAATCTGTTGTGCTCTAAAGACAAATTCCAGTGGATTTGAAGATGAAGCATCAGTTAAGGGAGGTATGGATACATGCAAGAAGGCAAAATGATTCCCCCAAGGGGTCTTGGCATTAGGTTCAACCATATCTTTTACTGGTTTGTAGCTTCGTAAAACCCTGGTATTGAGCAACACAAGTGCTGTAGATTGTGCCTTGCTCGACTCCTTACTCATTTCTTGCATGTATAACCGAGTCCCCAAGAAGATTGTTCCCGTAATCACGTCATTAAGAGTCTGTCACCAGTCATCATCAAGATTTGTAATCACTTGAAGTGAGATTTTTCGGATTTCATACTAAAATCAGAATGGTTATTAATTGGGAGGAATATTCTGGATGGGAGACTCATCAATATTTAAAAAAAGAGCATACATGGCTTTCTGGTTGGAGAATATGCAATCCCAATCCAAAGTAGTTGCATGATATTAAAACGGAATATGTCTTTTAACATAAATGCGAAATATGTATCTATGTGAAAATAGATAAAATGTTTCATCTTATAATAAAAAAGAAATTATATTATTTATAACAAGGAGATCATATTGGTACATAATTTTTTATCCTATAATAAAGAAGTATGTGTAACATTAATTGTATAAAACATATAAAGAACTAATTCTAATTGGAGACATTTGATGGGCACTTACCCAACCTCTCCTGCCAACAGTAGCATTTAATAGTCCCTGGCTCTCAATCTATGAAATAGTGTAATAGACTAATACCCACTTGTTAATGACAGCACACAATGAGACCCCCTCTAAGAAGTTCCCAGAAGTCACGTAGATTATCTGGCCCCTCTTTGCACCTCCTCTCTTAAATTGTAATTATTTAATATTTAAACCTATATTTGTTCATAGACTCATAGTTCTAACCTTAAAAATTTTAACTTATATTGTTAACACTACGTTATACGAACAAATGATAAGAGTCTAATCCCGTCTCACTAACTTGATATAAAGATAGGATTCAGTCCACATATATGTATAATATAACTAATTTAATGTTCTATCAACACATAAGTGTTAATAAATAATTTAATATTCTATCAATGCGTAAAATAAAAGACTAAAAGTAAACAACTTTTTCTAACCCAAATAATGGTTTAATGACACTTTATTACCCACAAACTTTTAAAATACTATTTTATTACCTAAATTTGTATTCCGTTTTTTATTCCAGCATTGTTGCAACCCCAGACCACCACTATTCTCTTCCCTGATTATCACTTACCAAAACATCTCAAACCCTACACCCGCCGACCCTGCCAATTGCCAATAATGGAGCGATTAGGGTTTAAGCAGCCGCCCCTCCCAAGTCAAATTATGATCAATCCCAATCACTAAAAACCAACCTTCCACCACCAAAAGAATCATCGTCCTTCCCTCTTCAAAAGCCCTAACAACCTAGACCGAGTTTGCTCTCTATTGGCCGTTAGAATATAAATTTAGATAATAAAGTGGTATTTTAAAAGTTTGTGAGTGTGAAAGTGTCATTAAGCCATTATTTGGGTGGGAAAAATTGGTTAACTCCTTAAAAAGGAAAAAAGTGTTACTTTTCTTTTCTACATTAATATAACATGGTCCCATTAATTAGATCCAAAATTGACATTCAAATTATATATATAACATAAGTGATTTAATATATTCTATATTATCAGGACGTAACCTATCTTTTATTTTATTTTATTTTATTTATTTATTTATTTATTTATTTTTGACAATAAAGCAAAAGGCATTTTTTTTTTGGGAAATCATTTGATGTAATTTTAAATAATTTTGAAGGGCAATGAATTGAAAAAGAAAAAATTAATTAGCTGAATTTTATGTATTTCAATACTGAAAAGTGAAAAACCATCCACTTTTTTTTTTTTTTTTTTTGGGGGGGGGGGGGGGGGGGGGGGGGGGGGGCGGGGGCGTGGGGGGGTGTTATATAGATAAATACCACGGTAAAATTAATAACACCTAAGTTAAAATTTATTTATATATCGGATTATATTTTTCTATTTATTTTATATAAGAAATAATTTTAGCAAATTACAAATATTAGTATGTTGATGGTGCTCTAATAATCACTAAATTACCCTAGAGAGAAAAAAGAAACAAATAATTTAATTGTTATCATCAAGGTCTTTTAAGTGAACTGTTGTAGTTCATTTTTTCATGAAGATGAATGAGCATGTTCAAGTTTCAATTTAACAGTAAAACTAAAGTTGTATTTATTAACCATACCGCTCCAACGTTGGCCTTAATTTTCTTGATGTGATCAAGAGAGAAACTCATTGTCGCCATGTTGATTGGCCGAAACTCAACTCCATCATCCCCGGATCGTATTTGGAGTTTTATCATCTTCAACTACAGTACTCTTTGTCACGCTCCAACGAAAATCCGATACTGTCTTTGAAACCACGAGAATATTTTAGGCAAAATCTTCAATATGCTGTTAGTGTTGTCACCGTTCCTGTTGTGGGAAGGCAACTGAACAGAAGGAAATGTCGAAGGAAGAGAAGGATCATCAGCTCTTTGTAAACATGAAAGAAGAGCTCCCATTAAAGAGAAGCCATCACCAAGGAATGGTGAAGTTTGAATATTAAACACCGGGTGCAGTGGTAGTAGGGTATTTGAATATATGAATTCCCATAAAGGTCGAGATTTTGCGAACTCTTCCATTCCTATTTTGGAAATATATTCATCAAGTAGTTTGTCATAAGATTCGGTGAAAGTCCAGAGGGGAATATAGGACGTTTACATGGTTTCCAGTGTAACTTCCACTCTCTTCCATTGTTTCTGTCCATTTTCGTCTACAACCTGTTGATAAATTTCCACCGTTAATAACACCATATACACAAAAAGGGAAAATCATGGGTTTGTTGCTTGTATATATGTATTAAAAAAGGTGAATTAATATATATGCATGATGCTGGTGGTGGTATTGAATGGAAAGCAGAGTTGTTTTCAATATAGTTCAATTAATAACTCTACATAGAAACAGACAGGAGATAACGAAGAGATTACGTACCATGACAGAGGAGAAACGTGAGTTGAGGGAAGAAAAACATCCTTGAGGAGGACATAGTTTGAGATCATCAATTGGTACTTCAGAGTCAAGAAAACAAAGAACAGATAACGAAAGAGCGAGCTGTTCAAGTATTGCCCGTGGGGCTTACAGGTTCTTTCAGCTCATCCAATGTAGTTTTGCTTATTTGATATCTCTCAGCTACTAACCACAGACACTCTACTGTATATAATCCTAATTGTTGTGGTACACGTAAGCGTCAAAAAGAATAACATCAATGCCAATATGCTTTGGCCATGCTTTGTTGTCTCACAAATCTTGGAGTTTGCTAGGATTATCAATTATGATTTGAATATATAAATAAAAAAAATCACTACGAAATGAATTCGATTTAAAAAAAATAAAAATAAAAAATATTATGACCAATTATTTAAGCATGGCTAAAACAATAGAATATATTAAATTAACAGCGATGGGCAGCATAATTAACTGATCGAAACATGGTTTGCTAGAAGCTGCCCTACATGTGCAGTTGGATCACTGATTTGATTTTTTTATATAAGGTTAATAATGCGTGGTCTTGCAAATTTCATCTCATTACAACTAGCAATTTTAATACTTACTTCAGCCCAATTCTCAAAATTTTATAATAATTTTGTTCTGATCAAATTGGTAATGAAATTTAATATGTGGACAGTCTGTCGATTATGTGGCTGATTAATTACTCTTTCATTTTTAATTTATAAATGGGAATTTCCAAGTGGCAAATTATAAGTGTGATGGTGGGAGGAGGTGATAAGTCATCTGAAAAGTGACATATTAAAGGGAGAGTTGCCCAATGGTGATACTCGGGAATAATTTACCGGACAGACAACCAAACCCTAAATTAGGTTTTTTTTTTTCTAACTCTACATGAGAAAACGACCTTTTTCCACCCAGATTTGATTTAATAACACTTTCCCACCTAAAAAATTTTAAATAACCATTTACTACCCAAAGTTTATTTTCTGACATCGCCGGCTGATTTCGGTATCGTTAGCGACCCTACACCACCACCATTTTTCATCATATCTCAAACCTGCTCCCGCCGACCCTACAATTGCCAAAAATCGAGCAATTTGTGAAATACATGCCACCCCTCCCAAGTCAGATTCTGACTAATCTCAACCACCAAAAGACTCATTGGCATCCCCTCTTCAAAAGCCCCAATAGTTTAGAAAGATTTCATTCTCCGTTCGCACACGAATTAGAAAGTGTATTTGGATAGTAAACCGAATATAACCTTTAAGTAGTAATTGGTATTTAAAACTTTCAGTGTGAAAAGTGTCATTAAGAACACACCTTAGGTGGGGAAAAAGTCCTATATCAACTCTATATTAATATTATATCTGAAGCTAGGTTTGGCACTTTGGCAGAAGTTCTATACATCCAGTCAAACCTTACCTTATATTGAGCCACTTCACCATAAACATTTTTAGTAAAAGAGATAAGGAGTATAGGACTTTTCCTATCCAAATAATAGTTTATGACACTTTCTCACCCACGAACTTTTAAAATACCATTTTATTAGTCAAAGCACAATTCCATTAATAAATTTTATTGTGAAGAAGGATAAGATGGTCAAAAGTTTGTTATAAATAAGGGCATGATGGTCGATTAATATTTTGCATACAAAATTAAAATTTAAATTGAAGTTGGATAATTATAGGGTTAATGGTTGCCACGTATTTTCTTTGTAAAGTGATTAAACAAATTAATCAAATCTGAATGAAAAAGTGAATAAAAAAATCTAAAATGTTTAATCAAATCTCAAATCTCTCCTGAGAAGAAAGTGATCAAATCTACCCCTACCCAAGTTTACTTATCCTGCTCATCCTCACAACAAGGGCTATGGCATTTTCTAGTGTTTTTAACGGTCTGAAACAAAATTGGCTCAAGCTCAACCACTAAAAAAAATCTTCTCACTTTCTGTGGAAATTATCTCTTCGTTGCCAACACTTTTCTTCTCACTAATTCCCATTTTTTTGTCTTAATTTCTTTCAAATAAATAAAAAATTAAACCCATTTGCTTTTCTAATCTTGTTCATATTATAGGTAAAATCTTGTCAGGAAGTCGGTTCGAAGAATTTGGTTAGAGAGGCAAACAACTATGCTACCCATAGCCCTTGTTTGGCAATGAGCAGTGAACTAAACTGGGTAGGGGCTGAAGAACTGAGAAGAAAGTGATTAAAAAAATAAAAAGAAAATGAGAAGAACTGATATAAGAAAAGAGAAGAAAATGTAAATGAAAGTAAAGAAGAAAGTAACGAGACGAGAAGAAGAGGAGGGCGATGGAAGAAAACGAAAAGAAAAGAAAGAAAAGAAAAAATTTCATATTTTATATTTTATATTAACATTATTTTTAAAAAACTAGAGGTATAAATGGTATTCACATTATAGGGGGCATATAAAAAAATTCGGGTGCCTTTGTTTTAGTATTTGGATTATTTTTTTTGAAAAAAGTAAGAGTTGGTAGTTATTACGAGGTATGATTTGAAAATAACAAAAACACCTCTTAGGTTTGTTAATTTACTAAAACCACCCCTATATAAATATTAAAAATTAACAAAAACACTTTCACCCCACCCATTAAATACTGACAACGGCCACCAACCATCGGAGGGTGACCGAAATCTAGTAATGTGGGTGGGTGGGGGTGCTTTTGTCAATTTCTAAACTTTTTTTTTGGGTGTTTAGTTAAATTAACAAACTTAGGGGGTTTAAAAATATTGAAAAACATAATAGTTTTTTCAAAATAGAGAAACAAATGCTTTTTGGAAATGATAGAATAGGATATGGCAAAATAGGGAAACAAACGCACCCTCATATTTAAAAAGTGGTATATTAGTATGACTCATTGATAAATATGGCATAAAAAAAATTAATTCAGATAATAAAAGGCATTTTGTCTTTCAATGAATTAACGAAAAATTATTAATAGAACATAAAGTCGAATAGTAAATAGTATTTAAAAAAATATTGGTATAAAAAGGTGTCATTAAACCATTTTTTTTGGGTGAAAAAAGTCATTTACTCACAGAGATAAGTATTGGTTTAATACTGTAGTATCTAAAAAAAAAAAAAAAAAACTGAGCAATATAATCTCAAGAAACTAATTAAGTTGAGTGAGATCATCTATATAAATATTTGAAAGAACAAAACTATATTTAATTAGTTTATTGTATATGTATGTTTTGTGTCATGAGATTCCAGAGAATAGTGTTCCAATTACCTGGTTTTTACCTTTAAGGGAGCTGGAGCTTTTAATTGTTTGGTACACAAAATTAGCGAACAACCAAATCCTTGACAAAAATAAAAAATTGCCTCGGTCGTCAACTTTTACCTAATTAGAAATAAAACATGTAATAATAAAGAATAATTAATATATATTCTGACATATATCTGTAATGTTGAGAAAGAGATACAGTAATGTTACATTCAATGACCATTGTCTTCTTTTTTGGTTGGCTTTGGCATTTATCATTCTGGGTCAGAAATTGTCGGCGGAATGCCGTTTAAATAATTTCTCTAACACTTTGTCAAAGTTTTTAATTTATATTTCGTCGGCAATTCCAACAGTAAGGCTGATGTCCAGCAATGCCAAAACCGTTGAGATATTTAGTGTGTACAGTTTGTATTACTATAAGTTGTGTTGTTAAGAACACATATCTCACTCCCATTCACAAACAAAAGTTGTGCTACATAAGATGTTAATCTATTTCCCATAATCAAATTTTAATCATTGGTGTATCTGGTGATTATACCATGCATGGCACTATACCTACTCACCAGTTGCCAGTCATATTAAAGGTGCAAAACCAAGTCATGCATAATAGAATCAAGTATTCACACAGTACAAGAACGATTTAAACAAATAGGAGATATCATCTGAATATCAAACAACTCAGTAATATAGTCAATCAAATGATCAAACATTAATTAATATACCAGTAATTGCTGGCCTTCGCGTCCAGGTTCACACAGTACAAGAACGTTCAAACTAAATTTTACATAATGTAGTTTTGAGACTTATTGTGAAAAGTAGATATACTGCCCCATTGTGCTCACCAAGTTATTACAAGACTCTGCAACACCATCACAAACAAAGTTATTCAAGTTCAACTTCAACTTTTTGCTGAGTGGAAATTGAATCAATCTTTATAAGTGGCAGTGGCTTTGGAATATTTTAGAATTTTTCATATTATATGCTACGATGAATTACTATTCATGCAAAAGCAGAGCCTTTGATAACGTGCAGCCTGACAAAATTAAACCATCTTTTGTTTTACGAACAATTCACGTCATAGATGGTGTGATTTGGTTCAAGAAAGGTTTAGATTAGTTGAGAATGTTAATTAATAAAAAATTACATTACCTTGAGATTATTTATGAATCTTTAGGGTGAAATGTCGTTGGGTAGTTGGGAATAAATTATAGAGTATGTATCTAAATTTACTAATTGCCCTCATTTTAAATATTCATATAATATTATTTTTATATAATTGTTGAATTTTTTTTACCCCAACTTTCAAATTTCTAAAACACAGCTTATTAAAACTTTAATTTGTAAATCACCCCTTCACCCTAAGTCATCTGCGGGCCACCCCACCATTCGAAAGTCACTGAAAATACACTAGGAGCGTCGCAATATGATCGTTTTGACCACCCCAGTATTGAGGCTGATTAATTTAGACTTTGATCCCAGAGTGTGCCTTGGTACACATTCGTATAACACCGCACTGCACGCTCAACCACAACAGAATTTACGAATTAGACTTAGTCATTCATTTACGCAAGATCTATACAACCTTATTTTATTGGCCAAGAACTAAGGAAATTATCTGGCACACTCCAGCGTTCGGCCTTTTTTTCCCCCCCATTCCGCTTTTCGACTCAATGGTGGTTGGCAATTCTTGCCGGCCAATTGGGGTGTGGGGCGGTGGTAGTATCTACCATATTTATTGTAAGTGAGTAAGGGCATTAATGTTATCAAAACTTAATTAATCAAGGATTACAAATTGTAAGGCTAGATTAATGTAAATATGTTTTTTAAACAATGATGCCTTATTGTCCAAAAAATTTTACCTTAAGAAGGTGATAATTAAGTTGTAATACAACTAAGATACCTACCAATAATCGTTAAAAACTAAAAAGATGTAGGCTAATTTCAGATTATTATTACTTGTGTTTGATAAGTTTTACAGAGCGAAGCATACGTTTAGAATTACTAATTACTGGACAAGTGCAAACTTACAATTCCCAAGTTAATCAAGAAACATTACAGTATCAAGTACTCCAACCAAACACACAATACACCATATACTATACTTACATTTAGTCACTGTACTTCGTGAATTCAAGAGACTGTCTTGTGACTATTTGATAAGGACACCATTCCCACCCAAGGCTTTGGTAACTCTCCTACCGATTTAGTATGATTACAAGTATGTGTATTAATTTATATTTATAGAGTTGACTATTAATACGGATACCAAGAAGGAAAAAACTAATTATAAATATCAAGTGGGAAAGAAACATTTCTCACATCCCAAGGTTTGCGCTCCAAAATCGCCGTCTTCTCACCACATTATGGGCCTTTTCTTTTGCCTCAATCAGGAGATTTTTTTCTCCACCCGCCCCATGGGTTGTTGATGACTCCAGTGGTACACTCAGGGGGGATGCGATTTACGGGATATCTACGTAATTTTCCCCCCCAAGGAACCTCGGAACACCATCACAGTAACGGTTCTGAATAACAAAAGGAACCCACGAACTGAGAACATGTGGAGTTACACGGTTCTAAATTCAATCGAAACTGGAGCCGAGATGGACTGTAAAGTTTTCACCTGCCTACACAAGGTACTTCTAAAACAAATTAATTTTTTACCCCCTATATTTGTCATGAAAATGACCAAATATATATCTATAAAGTTTACAATACTACCATAGCAAACTTAAGCCAAACCTTAGCTTTTAGTAGTTTGCACACTCTTTGAGTACTCATCATTTGTTGTCCATGTGACTACATAAATCCTTTATATCTGGCAACATTGAATTCAATCAAATTCATACAATTCACGTTAATAAAATTTTAATCAAAACACAATAGCACAAACAGGTCCAAGTTCGGGGTACCACTTGCAGGTTCTTCTGCCTCGATTCTGGGTTCTCGGTTCCCAGAGTTCTGACAACACGTGCTAGAACCGAAACTGGAACGCACCAGGCAGTCCAGATGATCAATACCTATGAATCAGAAACTACCCGCACTCCCAAATTGTTTATATTCCACAGGTAGGTTCCACTTCTATTCCTTTCTCTACCCTTTTGTTGCTTAAACGACCCTACCATTACTCTGTACAACCATAGGTCAGCCAGGGCTGTGATTATGGTACTACCAAGACCAAGGTTAGACAAGCCCTTTAGCTTCTTCAATTTTTTGGGCCAGACGAGTATGTTCTGGAATTGTGAGTTGGTTTGGAGAGGAAAATGTGGGATCGACACCACATGTACAGCTAGTACAAAATCAAGAAACTTAAAAGGAGAACTCTATTATTAGGATAGCTTACTGGAATGTTGGTGTTTCTGGCGAGAGTTACCGGACGGATAGGGAATCACTCTTGGAAGTTCAGCTCCCAAAAATGGTCGTTGACTCCCTTTTAATAGAAACTTACCTGATGAGGAGTAATGTACAAAGCTATACGTTTACAAATGTTGAGACTTTGGCGGAAGAGTACGCCGTGGCTAAACAAAAGGTGAGGGTTAATGACGTAACGGAAGGAGACCAAAACATGGGCATTTCGTATTTTAAACCCATCAGATGAGGAAAGAAATAGGGGAACATTACATCTTCACTCTTTGGTTCTTGAGCAATGGTTATTGACTACGGGTCATGCCTGAAATATGAGGAGTTTGACTTGTGGCGTTTTCTACCAAAATCTCTTCAGACTGGGAGAGTGACCTCATAAAACATAATGTGAAGGTCCTTGAATATACCTAGCTATTACTCGTATATGCAGGATTAAGATGATTTAGATGTTATGGATAGAGTGAAAGTACTAGGGAAGAGGATAAGAAAAACTTTTTTCGAGCTGGTAATATAAAGCACCCGCCCCCGATGGATCTGGTGCCCCGTTTTTTAAACAAGCTTGGAGCATCGTGGAAGGATGGTGGAGGCTATCCAAGATATTTTGGTTAGATCGGGAAGATCCAAAGGAAATATTGTCCCATTCTAGCCTCATGCGGAATGTGAAAAACTCATCCACTTGTCATGACTTTAGACCAATTTCTTGTTGCAACATAATCTATATATGCATCTCGAAGATTATTGCAAATAGAATCAAGGATGCACTCCTAAGCTTTGTTGATCGAGCATAAGCTGCTTTTGTTAAAGGTAGAAAGATTGGAGACAACATTCTTCTTTACCAAGAGTTTGTGCGCCACTATGGGAGGAAATCAGCCAAGAGTAAGAAATGTGCCTTGAAAGTTGATCTGATGAAAGCTTTATGACTCGGTGAATTAGGACTTCATCATCGAAATCCTTAAGGGGCCGTTTGGATCATATAGGATGCGTTTGGGTTACTATTTCTATCAGTATTTGGGATACAATTTTTGAAATTTGTGTTTGTTTTATTATTTAAGAAATTGTATTCAATAAATACTACTCCTATCATATTTGATAGTTATGTTGGTGGGGTCTACATCTGCAATTTTTTATTTTTTATTTTACTTCTTTCTTCCTTTCTTCCTTTCTTCTTCTTCCTCTTTATTTCTTCAGTCTCTCTCCCTTAACCACCGTGACAAGTCTCTCTTCCACCTACCATCTGCCCTTTTTTATTCTTTATTTCTTTCGTCTTCTTCTTTATTTCTTCAATCCCTCTTCTTCCAAACACCAACCACCGTTACAACTTCTCTTCCACCTGCATTCAACCTCTGGCGAAGCTCAGTTAGGCCGATCCGAACCATTCTAGCGCACAGCTCCCTGCTTATTTTACATAAAGACAACATGACGACTGAACTGTGGGCAACACATATGACTAGTTCATAATTGTTAATGGAGTATATATGTACAAACGATTCTAAAGGTTGATAATTAGTAGCTTTGTCATATATGTATTAATGTGGTGTTTTTAAATAGTTGGATTAGTACTTAAAATTAATATGAGTTTTTTTTTTTTTTTTTTTAATATTTAGTGGTTACGAAATTACCAATCTAATGTTTAATATTATTAAAATGTAAATTAATAAGTTTTTAAGTTATAATAATAAATGATTTTAACAAAATGCACCAAAATATTATATTAATAAATCATTTATAAAAAATATATCAAACAAATATTTAACAATTTATTCAGCACAAATAACAAGGTCAAAATACTCTACCAAACACTCTATTATTCAAATCTTATTCTCGTAATAATAACCCAACCCAAATCTCTAATACTATTTCAAAAATCATATCCAAAATAACAAAACAAACGGACCCATAATGTTTTATTATAGGGGTATATTATATTAACAGAAAGGAATATCACCTTAAAGATTACTGTGAATATTTAGAAGATGTGTTTGGTTNTATATATAGAGTGAATATTAATAAGGATACCAAGAAGAAAAATAATAAAAATAAGGGAGAAAGACATTTTCCCACCCAAGGTTTGGCAAAACGACCTTTCCCACCCATTATGGGCCTTTTCTTTTCCTAATTCAGGAGATTTTTTCCACCCCCCTGGGTGTTTCTGACTAGGGGTGAGCGATTCCGGGTACTATGTATTTTTCAGAGGAACTGGAACCACACAGTACAGGTTTCCAAAAAAAGGAACCAGAACTGGAACCTGTTAGTTCCAGTTCTTAAATTCAAGGAACTGGAGCCTGAATTTCAAGTTTCATTCCTTACCCAGGTACTCTATAAAAAATCAATTACCCCCCTATTATTTTAGAAAATGACAAAAATATCTTAAAAGTTTACAAATACACCCATAGCAAATTAAGAAAACCTACATTTAGTAGTTTTGAACTTTTGATTACTCATTCATTTGTGTCCAATGTGACTCATAAATCCTTTAATCTCTAGGCAACACTTGAATTCAATCAATTCATTACAATTCACGTAAAAAATTTTAATCAAAACCAAAGCACAAACAGGTTCCAAGCCGGGTACCCACTTCAGGTTCTTTTCCTCGATTCTGGTTCTGGTTCCAGTTCTGAAACCTGTAGGAACCGAAACTGGAACCGCCCAGTGTCAGTTCCAATAAAATGGAATCAGAACCTACCCGCACAATGTCAATTCCAAGTAGGTTCCAATTCTATCCTCTACCCGTGCTCACCCCTATTTCCAACCATAGTCCAGCCAGGGTTGATTATGGTACTCCAAGAAAGGTTAGGAAAGCCCATTTTAAGTTCTTCAATTTTTGGGCCCATGACATTAGATTCTTGGAAATTGTAGAGTTGGTTTGGAGAGAAAATGTGGACGACAACCCCATGTACCAGCTAGTGACAAAACTCAAGAAACTTAAAAGAGAACTTAATTAGGATACTTAATCGTAAGGAATGTTGGTGTATCTTGGAGAGAGTTAAGGAGGCTAGGGAATCACTCTTGGAAGTTCAAGACAAATTGGTCGTTGATCCTTTTAATAGAAACCTTATTGATGAGGAGAATGGTAAAGCTCTTCGTTTTAAAATGTTGAGCTTGGCGGAAGAGAGCCTTGCTAAACAAAAGGTGNCAATATTTTTGAGGTCAGAATGCAAGTGGTTTACAACAATTTTCCTAAGTTGGATTCTTCCGTAAAGTAACATATTCATTATCCTGATAATTTATTTAACCAAGCTGCGGACACCCCATCAAATTAACATATTACAACAATATATTTGATTGGTTTTCCTAGCAACTATATAAATTGATAACAGAAATTTATTCATTATCCCAAGGCATAATCAAGTTACGAAGTGCTTGAATGTTTAACAATCTTAAGTGCTTGCAGGCATTAGCATGGTCCAAGGGAAAATATATTGGCTTCACCATTCTTAGTAATTGATTATGGGAAATAACCTTTAAGCACCGTTTTAAAACCCAGACCAAACCAGCTAGTCAGACTGGACCGGCCCCTAATTCGGTCTGGTTACATTCTCGGGGTGTGTTTACTGGATTTCAAACCTGAAGGGACTGATGTGTAAATCCTTAGAGGTGTATTTTCTGGATTCAAACCTGCAGGACTAATGTGTGATTTTTTAAGGGTGTGTTTGCTGGATTTTAAACCTGCAAGGACTAATGGGAATTTTGCAGGGGTGTGTTTGCTGGATTTCAAACCTGCAGGCATTGATAAAAATTTCTCAGGGGTGTGTTTACTGGATTTCAAACCTGTTGGATATGCTGACGTTGCGGTCCAGCTGGTCGGACTGGCCAACGTTGGGACCCGGCCTCTTGACCGAGTCAAGGTGGGTCTGAGTTTAAAAACATTGCTTTTAAGTCTAAAACTTCTAACGTTTCTACAACAAAGTTATCCTCAGTCCATTAAAGTTTCACAAACTGATTTCGTTAATATTATTATTAACCTTTACTGGCTATTAATAGAATTAATCTTACTCACTTTAACTTGCTGACTTTTATTCAAATAAAATACTGATTTTTTAAATCATATAAAATAAACAAAGATTCATTGATATTGATAGGTGTTCAAACCCGTAAAATAAAATTTGGATAAGCAAAGTGTTTAATAAACTTTCAATGGAATGAACATGCTTTAAATCAAAAACATGCTTGTAAAAGAAAGTATATATTGAAACCCTCGAAGGGTCTTTCCACTTCTTCTCCTATTTAGCCGAAAATTAGAAAATATAATTTAGATTTCTAAGAGTGCTCGAAGTTGAGACTTCTATTACTCCTAAAGAGATTATAAGAACGGTGATTTACTTTATATATTTAAGGTTAAGAACTTAAGATCTGTAGCTGCGGAAAATTTACCATCAATTGCTAACTTGCAGAGGTTACAAACTTTGCATTTAGACGGGTATCATCTTTCTTTTTCTCTACCAAGTTGCCAAAGTTGAGGCATCTTATTGGATTCTTTCACTGGAATTCCCTGAAGAATGCATGTTTCACTGGAATTCGCAGATAGCGACATGGATGAAGTCTTCCCAAATTTTGAATGCCTAAGGTTAACAAAACCAATGGATAAGTTTTCTACTTGCGCTTCTCTTTGACCTTGGTTTACCTTCAAGTTAAGTTCTTATATTCGATTGTTAACTGCAACAAATGCTGTTTATAAATGATATGATATGCTATTAATAGCTGATAGTTAATTCTATACTTTCCAATTCTCACGCCTTTTTGTACATTTTGATTTCCTGAATTAGATCCTTCATGCCATTGTAAGATGACCCCCCTTCTTCAACAGCTTTCTTTGCCAATTCCCCGAGGCGATCCGCTTTATTCCTCATCTCTAATGCTTCATCTTCATTACTCATAACTGCACAAATAGCCTTCTTGATCTTATCTCTCTCTATCAAAGGTGATTCATCCGTCGCCCAAATCTTCCAAAACTCATTGCCTACCGGAACTCCAAATTTAATCACTTGTGTTACCAGCTTCTCATTGTAGAATTGCTCCGCGAAAACAGGCCAAGTAACCATTGGTACACCAGCACTCACCCCTTCCACAATTGAGTTCCAACCACAGTGTGTTAAGAATCCTCCAATGGCCGGATGCTCAAGTATTAAAATTTGCGGTGCCCAGCCACATATAATCAGTCCTTTTCCACTTACATTTTCCTGGAATCTCTCTGGTAACCAGAAATCACAATCTTTAGAGTCTGAAACTTTTCCGACGACCCAAATAAAGGAATGTCCTGATTCTTCAAGTGCGCAAGCTATTTCTCTAATTTGGGCTTTGCTGAATCTTGTCAAGCTTCCGAAACAGATGTAGAGAACTGAATTGGCTTCCCTGGAACCAAGCCAACTCAGGCAACTGTGTTTAGATACACAACTATTGCCCCCTCTTTCAATTTTATCATCTGTATCTCTATTAAACATTGACACAGGGCCTATAGACCACGCCCTGATTCCGATATCTTTCCTAAAATGATCGACATAACCTGCCTCCAAATCATAAAAGCTGTTAACCAACACCCCGAAGCTGTCCCTCTCTGCTTTCTTGATCTCTTCAAACAAAGAAGAGAATTCGTTTTTGGTTTTAACAATATCCGGAAGCTGTGATCTTGTGAGTTTCACTTTGTCCGGCAAGCCTGGAACGATAAAAACTTCGGTTTCCAGTTTGATATCATCATGAGGCTTATACCGATCAATGTTATGCGAGATACAAAGATTAAAGAATCCACTGCCACTAAAAGCAAGCCTTGGAATGCCGAGTTCATTTGCAAGTTGAAATGTCCATGTATATAGATTGTCAGAAACAATACAATGAGGATGGTTTCGACGAAAGAGATGTTCAAATTCCGGTCGGAGTAGTTCCAGGGCGCGAAAGAACCTTTTGTGCATTTCTGGTGATGTAGCATCGTACAAATTTTCACAGCCTTCAGGTAGGCCGGCTTCTACAGAAGGGAAACGAAGGATCTCGAGGGAAATTTTCTGCCCGAATCGAACATCTCGAGCGATGGAATTCTGAAAAGAAAGAGCATTCTTTGTAGTAGTTAAAATGGTGACCCTGATGCCATTTGCAGCAAATAACCTGGCCATGTCCACCATTGGCATCATGTGACCTGGTGCCACGTAAGGAAGGAACATTACGTGAAGTTGTTGATCTTCTGAAACCATAGTGGATTCTCAAAGAGATGAGTTGAAGAGAAACAGAATGCTGGTTAATTACTTTTATGATTCATTATATGTTTAAGTTTTTGTGAAAGGGTAATATCTTTTCAGGATTCCATTAGTCTAAGAAATTGGAGAATAATTAGTCAAACTAGAGAACCGGATTTTCGCATGCTTAAAATAGGAATCAGAAGATGGATAAGGGAAAGCAAGATTTTAGTTAACCATATAGGTTATTTCTGGTTTTGAGTCAATCAATTGACACATGTTCAATTTATATAACTCTTTCTTTTAAGATATATTGTCTCCTACATTTAATTTTTTTTTTTTTTTTTTTTTTATATATATTTTGGGTTTCATATAGGAAAATATACAAGTTGAATTGCAGAATATTACTAGAGCTAACTCCGGACTCGATGTTGTGTTTCATATATTATGGGTATTTATCTTTTAATTTCTAGTCAAACAATGAATTTACATGGAAATTCAATGAAAATTTCAATATAAAAGCAACCAAATTTCCACTAACTGTAGCAATAGTTTGTACTCAATAGATACATTTTTAGTCAAAAGTGAAAGTTGATGGAAATTCAATGCATGAAAACTTCACTATAAAGGCAAAGCATTTTCCATTAATCGAAGTAATAGATTGTGCCAAAAAGCATATAAGCTATTATTCGTTTTCAAATTGGGTTAGGTAAGTTTTGCACAAATTGTCAATTCTTGAATATTTTATTTGAATGGTTCCTATTATATCTAAATTAAGTCATTTCCAAAATACAATAATTCAAAGTGTCTTAATCCTAACACGGAAAACTATATCATAATTTATGAATATATATATAGTAAAACTTCTCTATAATCATCATTATTTTAAAACCCAGCCCGGCCCGGCTCGGCCAGTTTAACCGATTGAACTGAGACCTAGAAGCTTCAACGGGCCGGGTTTATGTTTTTTCAACTCATCCAAAACCCTACGATTTGGGAGGATGATCGGCGAACAATTGCTAGTCGGGATGTTGGGGCTTTTGAAGAGAAACTGCCGCTAAATACAATGGTGGTGACGGCGTTGATTTTCGGTGAGTAAATCGACCAAAAATCGAACAAAACAGTCAGCGGCAACAACCGGCTTTTGCCGGCAATTGGCGAGGCTAACGAGGGTGGGGTGAGGTGGGTTTTGGTAGCGAGGAAGAGGTGAGTAATTTTTGGGTGATGGGGAGGGTTTTCAATGCCGGCGTCGATGAGATCTGGCCTAGAATACCAACGTCAGTGTCAGTGAGATTTGGCCGAAATTGAACCTATTTCGGCCAGATCTTGGGTATATTTTAAGGGGAATAGGTTCAAGGGACGATTGGGGTTGCATCTGGGGTGTCGCCGCCGCCAAGCAGTCGATGACTGATTTGTATTTAGGGTGTGTTTGATAAATTTCAAACCTATAGGGATGTAACAAACTTTTAGGGGTGTATTTGCTAAGTTTTAAAAGTTTTTGCCAACCGGTTTAACCGACGGTCAAAGCGATTAAACCGGTCAACCCGGGACTCGGCAAAGTCATCCCGGGTTGGGTTTTAAAACATTGATAATCTTAATGGTCGAATCAAACTAATTTTATTACTATGAGGAGGTTATAACTTAATAGGAGTATAGTTACAAATAGGGGCGAATCCAGGAATTTCTATTAGGCTGGGCCAAATAAAAACTAATTGTACATAACATTCATATTCTATCTTTCTAGTCAAAATTGTAACAAAAAGAAAAAAAATTACATTTACTATTGTCCTTGGCGGGGCTTCATATTGAGGAATTATTGCATGACCATCTCCTTATCAACACTGTCAAATATATCTTTCTCAACATATGGAATTAGGCTATCATTCAAGAATTGATATCTCATCCGATTGTGTAAATGAGTCTTCACAATTTTCATAGCAGAAAATGTCCTTTCTACACTTGCAGTTGCAACTAGTAAGGTTAAAGCCAACGTGATGAACAAATATACCAATGAGTAAATAAGATGCTTCTTCTTTTCAACCATTTTCTAAGCAAGACTAGTAATATCATTTAGTTCTGAAAAATAACTATCCAAGTACATATCATCAATGTAATTATCAAGTTGAAGTTCAAATGCCATAAGATTAGTAAAAGAAAATTCAAGTGGATAAAATTGAGCAAAAGGAACTAATTTTCCCTTATCAAATGCTTGAAAGCAATCACTTGGATTTAGGGAGGCCATGCAAATAAGTAATTATGTATTACCTTCATTAAAACATCTGCTCTTTGTTGGATCGATCACGAGCTTCATCAACTAATATAGAAAAAAAAAAAGCATCTCCAAGATCACTAATTAGTTTGTTGATGCTTTCAACTGCAAATACATTGATTATGTCTTTTTGGATACTAGAAGCAATCAATTTATAATGTCCAGGAGCATTCTCCAATGCTACTAATCTATATTCTTCATTTTGCTCAGCTGTATAGTGTAAAAGTTCAAGAAAGTTTCCCCGATTCATTAAATTATCAGACTCATCATGGCCACGAAAAGGCAATCCTTGCCAAAGAAGAAGCCGACTAGTAGAAATTGATCCTTTCAACCGAATACGATAATCTTCTCGCTGTTGGTCAGATTTCTTATTAATAATTGTACTCACATGTTGCTTTTGGTTCATCAAAGCTTGACAATTTTTCAAAGCTTGGTTATGATAGATGCTAGGACCTCCGATATGATATTTAAATTTTTCAAGTCTCTTCTAATTGCGAAACCCATCAAGAACAAAAGAATCACGGCCACTTTGCTCACCTTTATCTGGTTTGAAAAGATAACAACATAAACAATATGCAACATCATTCTCAACACTATATTCCAACCAATAAGGATATTTGTCAAACCAAGAACGTCGGAAACTCCATTCATGATCACCAGATTTTGATTTGGGAAACTTATGGTTGCGAGGTTGATAAGGAACCTTTTGTAAATAACGCATTCTGACTTGGTCTCAAACATTAGGATGATAAAACGTAATTTTTGGTCGAAATTCAGGATCAAAAGAAAGATTTTCCAAGTCAACTTTGAAGCAATTTTTCTATGAAGAATGTTGGTTTTCATTATCATTGACACCAGAGCAAAATTGAGATGTCTCAGTAATTGACTTTCTTTTAAAATATTTTTCCATATCTAAATAGGGGCAAATCCAGCCTAGTTTTGGCCCACCCTCAATTTTTTTTAAAAAAATACTAATATGTATAGTTTCTAGATTTCGACCCACCCTAACAAAAACACTAATAGACAAAAATATTAATGTGCAATTAGTTTTTATTTTAACCCACCCTAACAGAAATTTCTAGATCCGCTATCTAAATACAAGAAAATAAAATTATATAAATACAAAGAAATAAATTAACTCATGAATTAAATTCTATAATAACTATGGAAATTCTAAATTTTCCGACTTAAAGTTTTCCAATCATCAACTTAAAGTCTTAAAGACTTAAACAATATATAAAAATAAAAGCCTCCTTGGTTCTATCTATATTTCTATTTCTATTATCTCTATATTATTTTTCATCCAAATTTTGGGACCACAAAACAATCATTTGCTTATCACAAAATATTGGAATCTAAAAACTCCCCCTTTTTTCCTAAAAGTTTTCTCAATAAAAAATTCAATGCACAATGCTATTATGCTAATACACACTACACAAATAAAAGAAAAGCATTATACACAAAAAAAAAAAAAAAAAAAAAAAAGTACTAACTGGAGAGAAAATAGCTGATTGAATTTTGTTGAAGTCTGAAATATGAAGACTTAGGGAGAGCAACAGAGGAACTATGCAAAACTTGAGGACTGTCGGACTGAGGATTTGCAAATTGTAACAGCAAATGAAGGTTTTACTTTTACAAATTTTATTAAAAAATTGAAGGTGGGCATTGGGCCAAATTTTTTAGTATTAAAATGGTGAGTGGGCCAAGACTTTTTAGTACTAAATTTGAGAGTAGACCACATTTTTTAATATTTAAAAATGCCAAAGTCAAACCAAATAGAATAATATATTCAATTTTCTTTTTTTCTTTTTAAATTGAGGGTGGGCCAACACATTCTGGATCCGCCCCTAGTTACAAAGATCATTGTTTTGATTTAGTTGTCTTTAGTGCAAGTGGTATAGAGGTAAAGTATGTACTACATTAATAATTAATTAATAGAGTATGTCAAATCTAAGGTATAGGCATTTGTTGTATGTAATTTTTCCACCAAGTTCGAGAATGGCGAGGTATTAACTCGATCCAAAATCAGTTCGACTCATTCGATTGTCTGACCCAGCATAAGCTCGTCGAGTTGCAGCTCAACCTAGCATAAACTAGACGTGACCAATCCTTACAACTATTCAACCAGCTCACAGATAACTTCAGATCCCGAATATCTCAGAAGGGATTAGATCAACAACAATCTTGGTGCAATCTCAATTCTCAATCACGAGGATGTTAGAGTTATATTTCAATTTTGATTGTAATCCCTTTATTTTCATTTTTTTCTTTGTGCAAAATCTATATAAAAACCCCCTCCAATGATGAGAAAGGGGTTAGCAAATTGTTCTATGATTATTGTTGTAAGCTCTCACAACAAATACAAAAACAGTGGATGTAGGCTCAAGAGTATAACTCCTCGAACAACTTTAAAAACTCATTATGCCATTTACATTATTGCTTTTTGGCGCTAGAAGGAGGGCCTCCGCTAAAGTCTCAGAATTTCTAGTGAACAATCCCAGTGACTCGAAACTCAAGGTCCACAATAGTTTGTACACGATCAAAAACCACCACCGAAAACCATGATAATGTGGAAACCACCCACCAGGAGGTGCGTCAAGATGTCGTCGGGTGTCGACCACTAGCACCGGCAGCACAACAGACCACGTATAATCAAGGGGTAGGGATGTCGAACCTCGAGAACGGTCAACCGGTGGAGATGATTAGAATAATGGTTACACAAGTGGTGCAACAGAACATGGCTGAGAGCTAAGAAATCAGTTCGCCTCATTCGATGTCTGACCCAGCATAGCTCGTCGAGTTGCAGCTCAACCTAGCAAAACTAGACGTGACCAATCCTTACAATTATTCAACCAGCTCACAGATAACTTCAGATCCGAATATCTCAGAAGGATTAGATCAACACAATCTTGGTGCAATCTCAATTCTCAATCACGAGATGTAGAGTTATATTTCAATTTGATTGAATCCCTTTATTTTCATTTTTTTCTTTGTGCAAATCTATATAAAAAACCCCTCCAATGATGAGAAGGGGTTAGCAATTGTTCTATGATTATTGTTGTAAGCTCTCACAACAAATACAAAACAGTGTGTGTAGGCTCAAGAGTATAACTCGTCGAACAACTTTAAAAACTCATTATGCCATTTACATTATTGCTTTTTGGCGCTAGAAGGAGGGCCTCCGCTAAGTCTCAGAATTTCTGTTGAACAATCCCAGTGACTCGAAACTCAAGGTCCACAATAGTTTGTACACGATCAAAACCACCACCGAAAACCATGATAATGTGGAAACCACCCACCAGAGTGTCGTCAAGATGTCGTCGTGTCGACCACTAGCCCCGGCAGCACAACGACCACGTATAATCAAGGGTAGGGAGTCGAACCTCGAGAACGGTCAACCGGTGGAGATGATTAGAATAATGTTACACAAGTGGTGCAACAGAACATGGCTGAGAGCAAGAAATCAGCAACCAACACCACACCCCCCCCCCCCCCCCCCGATAGGCCCTTACGAGTCTTTCACTTCACTAAAACCCCTCGGTCATGTCATGTCTTGCACATTTGAGATTAACTGGAAGCTAGAGAAACTTCAATTGACATGCATAAACTCTTATCAATCTTGAATGCTTAGTTATCAGGTTCACTTATGCAGGATAATCCAATAGCCTCTTGAAGAAGTTGCCAAATCTCACCGATTCTTTCTTTAGCTTCAATTCTTATACAGGCTGGAAATTGATGTGCTCAAAGGGTTTTCTGAGGCTTGAAATTAAGCAACTTGATTTGGAGGAATTAGAGGAGTGGCAAGTAGATGAAGATGTTATGCCTATGCTCAGAGGATTAAAGATGGTGAAGAACTCCAAGCTAAAAATTCTGGAAATACTGAGATCAATCCCTCTTCTGGGAGAATGGGAATACGAAGATGGAAGAATACCTATTAATAACTAGAGCTACTTCCAAGTTTGATTTCCTTCATTGTTGTTTGTGCACTTTCTTTTCAATTTCTCCTTTTAGTTTTCTTGATTTTTAAGTGAAAGTGTTGACACAAATTTGGGAAGTAAAAGTTTTCAATTGGGTTCTTGTTTGTAATAAAATTAGAACTAGAACAGACTCTATGAAGGCCGATTCCGAGTAGGTTCAAATTCTATCCACTAGCCATGCTCACCCCTAGGTATAATTAACCGTATAGGTTATTACTGGTTTTAAGTCAATCAATTGACACATGTTTAATTTATATAACTATTTCTTTTAAGATATATTGTCTCCTTAATTTAATTTAATTTAATTTAATTTTAGGTTTCATATAGGAAAATTGACTAATGAAACATGCTCTTCAAAAGTCTCTAACCATTAGACAACCTAGAACAAGCTCTTTAGATTTATGTAATGGTTGCTTTTAGTTCCAATGAAATAGGTAAATGTAAGCAACAATTTCACAAGCTCGGATTATTAAACTTAGGTCTTGTTATTCAAGTAATAAAATAAAAAGTTTGTCCACAATCTTGTATTACTAATTGCTATGGCGTGATTAGGACTAGATCCATTAAGTAATACAATCCCTAATTCTAGCAATCGATATCAATTTAATCAATCTATCAGGTTTAAAGTAAATTAAACAAATTAAATATCAAATTCCATTAAAATAAAATAACATAAATCAAATCCATAGAAAGGTAAGAAATCACATTACTTTATCAATTATACCATAGATATGTGTTAGGAATTGAAATCCCCTCGAACTAAATTGAAAGAGCTTCGCCAAACATCGTAAATTGAGAACTACAAGTGTTTCTGAATGAATCCCCTTATGTGTATGTGTGCGTGTGCATTTTTTCTTCCTTAAAAACCTAATGTTCTATTTATAGCCCCTTCAAATAACCCTAAAAACATGTGTACAGCCTCCCGAAAGGTTTAGAACTCAAATTTCTAAATTGTAGGCATTGAGTCCTACTCTTTCCAAAAACAGGCTGGTTAATTTTCGGCTGGAACTTGTGAGCTGACTTTAGGTCAAAAAACAACTGAATTTGGGCCTAGGATCTCATGAAAGTTGTAGCCCTGGTTATAAGCTTTCCAACGCATTTTCAAGCATCTCAATGGGAGTTCTAGAACTCAAGTTATAGCCCAATTACTGACCCATGCCCAAGCTGTGATGGGATTGGATCTTCTAATTTCAATGTAAACTTTGAATACCCAAATCTACGAGGATTAAAACGTGTGAGCCCAATTTAAAATGCTTAGGACGTCTACTTCAAACTCAAGAACACCCCTTTCTCATTCTAGAACTCTAAGATTGTCAAAGTCTCCACTGAACCTTCAAAGTTCGAATTTGCCAATGTTTGAAAACTGCACATTATGCTCCACTTTCATTCGCATGCCTCCATTCCTTTCCTAATTCAGAAAATATATTAATCAGCTCAATTAATCACAAAATAAATCACAATTAATCACAAAATAAATCATAAAGATTGACATAAAGGAATTGAAAATATCAATTATTGAACACTTATAAAAAATATACAAGTTGAATTGCCTAATATTATTAAAGCTAACTCTGGACTCGATGTTGTGTTTCGTCTATTATGGGTATTTATCTTTTAATTTCTAGTCAAACGATGAATTTAGATGGAAATTCAATGAAAATTTCACTACAAAAGCAAACAACTTTCCATTAATTTTAGCAATAGTTTGTACCAATAGATACATTTTTAGTCAACTGTGAAAGTTGATGGAAATTCAATGAAAACTTCACTATTAAGGTAAAGCAATTTCCATATATCGAAGTAATAGATTGTGCCAAAAAGCATATAAGTTACTATTCGTTTTCAAGTTGGGTTAGGTAAGTTTTCCACATATTTTCAATTCTTGTGCTAGAAGTTATTTGTCCCATGACGCCAATTTGGTAAAAGTAATAGATTGTGCCAAAAAGCATATAAACTCCCTCCTTAAAACTAGTTTTTTAGGAGTGAGTTCTATCCATATATACTTTATCATGGTACTATTAGTAATAGTATTCCTTCTTGTATTTAAATTTGCATCAGTGAAATTTCCAGCTGGGTTCTCAATCAATAAAGCTTCAAGTCACACTAAATTCTTTTATAGAGAAATATTTTTACAAAATTTCTTCAACAAAGAACAAAGCCAGCCTCTGAGTCATGGTTGACGCAATGGTTTCTTATGTGTTGAAAAAGGTTAGGGACTATCTCATCCTAGAAATAGTGTTTTTATGAGAAGTGAGAAATGAAGTGGAGTCGCTCAAGATCGAGCTGGAATGGATGCATTGTTTCATAAAAGATGCAAAAGAGAAACAGGTTGAGAATGCCATAATACGTAAGTGGGTATCTGATATCAGAGACACTGCTTATGATGTTGAGAATGTCTTAGATAAATATATGCCCAAAATCCTTGATGAGACGCCTTCGAATACACTCAAATTCGATGAAGAAGAAGAAACGGTTTCGGATACAACGAATACCCTACAAGTCAATACAGGGGGGAGACTTCAAATACAACAAACACTTTCCAAGTCAATGAAGGAAGGACTTCAAAAAACAGGTCAGGATGCTTTGCTTCCGATGGTTTTAAAGCTGGAGAATTCTAAGGAAAAACTAAAGCAAAGGTAACTTACAAAAGCATAATGCGTGAATGATGTGAATTCATTAAGCAACAAGGCAAAATATACAAGGATTACTATACTGTTGCACCTACTCTGCAGCAGGTTTTACAATCAAAATAATCAACCATACTTTGCTAACAACTACAAACACATCACATTACACTAACACCTAATCAATAGCAGATTTTTAGCTGAATTTACCTAAGGTGTACATTATATCAATTAAAGAAATTTTAATGCATTACAATAGAACCAAACAGCAACAAAACTTCAATTTTTGCCGCCAAAGTATGCAGCTCTAGTATTACAAAAATGTGCCACCTTCATGAGTTTCTAGCATAATATCATCTTGATCAACACTCCTCATTGATATTCATGCTGGACCGATTAAGAAGATAGATCCCAGTGTTGACAGCTTCTGTCTGGAAAAATTTTGGCAGATTTTTCTCAATCATCATGCATCTTGCCATCTTCATCACTGTCCTATTCTTCCTTTCACTCACTCTGTTTTGTTGTGAAGTGTATGGACTGCTAAACTGATGCCATATTCCAGCCCTTTTGCATGCTTCTTCAAACTCATTGGAAGTATACTCTCCACCATTATCACTTCTCAATGATTTAAGTGTCAAACTTGTTTGGTTTTCAACCAACAGCTTGAACCTTTTGAACATAGCAGCTACCTCACTCTTTTGGTTCAAGAAATGCACCCATGTCATCTGGAAAAATCATCTATGAAAAGGATGAAATATCTACTTCCACTTAGAGAAGTTTGTTGCATTGGACCACACACATTAGTGTGCACAAGTTGGAGTCTTTCACTTGCTCTCCAAGCTTTACTTACAAGGAATGGGGGCCTGCTGAGCTTGCCAATTTGACAAGTTTTGCACAATCCTTCACATTGGTCAATTTCGGGCAAGTTATGGACAAGGTTTTTGTGTTTGAGTTCCTTGAAGGCATGATAATGGAAATGTCCAAATCTCTTATGCCACAACTTTGAGTCATCTATCCTAGCTGAGTGATTTTGAAAGACAAGTTTTCCCCATTCTACAGGGAAGCTTTTTCCCTGCATCCTAACGTTCATCAATTCAGTTCCATCACCCTCTAAAATAACACAAGTAACGTCCTTGAAATGTAGAGAATATTTTTTCTATAACATTTGTCCTATACTAAGTAGGCTTAAACTGATTTTAGGCACAAACAAAACATCAGCTATGTGTTTAATACCTGTTTTGATTTGGACAACTATGTCACCTTTGCCTTTCACCTCCAACAGCTCACCATTTCCCACCTTCACCTTGGATTGATTGCCCTAATCCAGGTTCACAAAACTGCTGGCATTTGGGGTCATATGGTTGGTGTAGCCACTGTCAATCAACCACACATCAGGGCTGCTTGCAACCATGCGTTCCAAGACCATAAACAGCTGCTCAGAACTCTCTTGTGTTTGTTGGAAATTCTCCACTACTTGAGCTTACTGATCCTACTGGTTCCCCTTGTTCTTGCACACTCTTTCAATGTGCCCAAATTTTTTAAAAGACCTGCATTGTATGCTAGGCCTGAACTAGCATCTGTTTTCAAAGTGGTTCTTTTTCTTGCAGTAGGGACAAGGAGAAAAGGTTCTTTTACCTGCATTTTTTGCCCCTTGGTTGTCACTTTTTCTTTTCCCTTCTTTTCTCCAACATACCTCCTACTTTCACCTTGAAATCCCTTCCTTTTTTGGCTTGCAAACATAGCTCCCTCACTCAAATCTTCCTGCCTCAACAACCTCCTCTACTCTTGTGCTTAAAGGGAATGCACAAGTTCAGCTAGGCTGATCTGGGACAGATCTTTGGAGTTTTCAAGTGAGGAGATTTTTGCTTCAAATCTTTCGATTAGGCTGACCAAAACTTTCTCCACAATCCTCTGATCAGTCAACTCTTCACCAAGTAGCTTAATCTTGTTCACCACATTCATTAATATATCCATATACTCCTTGACATTTTCAGTTTCTTGCATTTTGAGCATTTCAAACTCTTTTCTCAAGTTTAGGACCTGCATGTTTTTGGTTTGGCTACTTCCCCCAAACTCCTCCTTGAGCTTATCCCAAGCTTCTTTCGGAGTATCACAAGCCATTATCCTGGAGAAAACCTGGTCAGTTACTACTGAATGGATGCAAGAGAGTGCTCTTGGAGCCTTTGCTACCTCTTCTTCATGTATCCTAATCTGAGTTAGTGTTAGGTTTGCTCTAAGTTAAGGGATTTGTCTCTCTTCCTCCATATATTGCCATAAGGAATGGCCTTTCAATTAGGTCTTCATTTTGATAGCCCAAACATGGTACTGCTCCCCATTGAAGATAGGCAGAGAAAGAGGTGTTAGATTTGTTGCAATGAAGAAGATCTTTAAGGGTTGAGTTGAGTTGTGTTTTGGTTTTGAGGCTCACGGCAGGCTCTGATACCAAATGATGGTTTTAAAGCTGGAGAATTCTAAGGAAAAACTAAAGCAAAGTTACCTTACAAAAGCATAATGCGTGAATGATATGAATTCATTAAGCAACATGGCAAAGTATACAAGGATTACTATACTGTTGCACCTACTTTGCAGTAGGTTTTACAATCAAAATAATCAGCCATACTTTGCTAACAACTACAAACACATCACATTACATTAACACCTAATCAATAGCAGATTTTTAGCTGAATTTACCTAAGGTGTACATTATATCAATTAAAGAAATTTTGATGCATTATAGTAGAACCAAACAGCAACAGAACTTCAATTTTTGTTGCCAAAGTATGCAGCTCCAGTATTACAAAAATGTGACCACCTTCATGAGTTTCCAGCATAATATCATCTTGATCAACACTCCTCCTTAATATTCATGCTGGAAACTCCAAGTTTGAGTTTGAATTCTTCAAACTTGGACTTATTCAATCCCTTGGTCATAATATCAGCAACTTGGTTCTCTCCTAAACAATGAACCAAGCTGATTTCTTTGTTTTGCTTAGCCTCTCTGATAGCATGGTATTTAATCTTGATGTGTTTAGTTCGACCATGAAGAATAGGATTCTTAGATATTGCAATAGCTGACATTTTATCACAATAGATGGTAGTAGGCTCACCTTGGTTCAGCCTCAAGTCCCCCAAAATTTTTCTCAACCAGACTACTTGGTTTGTAGCAGTAGCGGAAAAAATGTATTTTGCCTCAACAGTAGATTGGGCTAGTGTCTCCTGTTTTTTGGAAAGCCAACTAAAGGCACCATGATTGACAGAGAAAACATACCCAGAAGTGTTTCTCAAGTCATCAACTGAGCCTGCCCAATCACTGTTTGAATAGCTAGCTAAACTGAATTTTTCAGTCCTTCTGAACCAGATTCCCAACTCAGTAGTGCCCTTAATGCACTTTAGCACCCTCTTTGCAGCCTTGTAATGTACCTCACTTGGCTTGCTCATAAATCTGGATAGGAGGCTGGTGGTATGCATCAGATCAGACCTGGTTGGTGTCAAGTACAGCAAGCAGCCTATCAAGCTTCTATAGACACCTTCATCCACCCTCTTGGCACCCTATCAAGTTGAGTCACTGAGGAATGAGCTTGAATGGATGCAATGTTTCATAAAAGATGCAGAAGAAAACAAATTGACGATGCTATAATTCGCAAGTGGGTATCCGACATGAGAGACATCACTTATGATACTGAAGATGTTCTGGATAAATTCATAATCAAAATTCATGGTGAAAACTCCTCAAATCTGCTCAAATTTGATGAAAAGGAAGAAGAAAAAGAAGTGGGTTTGGATTCAACGAATACCCTTCAAGTCAATGCAGGGGAGACTTCAAATACTACAAACACTTTTCTAGTCAATGAAAGGAGGACTTTGAAAAACACAATCTGTTAGTCAATGATTTCGACGCATAAATACCCTCCAATTTTTCCCACAAACCCTTTGGTGTAGACTCAATGAGCACGTTGTACTTTATCTCAGGACCTGAAGCCAATTTGATTGTACTGACAGCTCTCCTCTAAATTCTATTCCATTATTTATCAGACATCTTCTCTAGATTAATCTCCTCTAATGTCTGATCAAGACCTTGTTTTACCAAAAGGTCTTGTATCATATTTTTCCATAACATAAAATTAATTTTACAATCAAATAAAGGAACCTCAAACTTAGACACACCTCCAGAAAATTTGAGATACTTGATAGTCGCTGATGTACTCTTAAATCCAACCTCCTCTCGAGCTTGTATTCTCCTAGATCATGAACCGTGGGCTCTAATACCACTTGTTGAAAAAAGGATTCCCACAACGCAAATGCAAAATTAAAGCAAGCAACAAAAAATAAAGTAAGCAAAACACAAGAATTTTAAAGTGGTTCAGCCAATCAATTTAGCCTATGTCTGCTATCCACTCAAACAATCCAATACGCAAAAGCTTACAACTGTGCAATTTTTAGAAGAGAAAAATTACAAACTTCTTACACTATACCCAAAAGTCCAATTACACCCTTAATAACAACCCACAATGACTATTATTTTCATGTCTATTTTACACTTTTTGAGATATTTTAAAAGCTCAATCTACTAGTTTATTTAAAGGGAAGAGTCCCCTTGCAACTCTCATTCCTAAGCAATATGGGATTCAAGGCATAATCCCAACACCAGTTCCGGTTCTACCCGTCGGTTTCGGTTCTATCCGCTACCATGCTTACCCCTAGTTATAGTTAACCATATAGGTTATTATTGGTTTTAAGTCAATCAATTGACACATATTCAATTTATATAACTATTTCTTTTAAGATATATTGTCTCCTTAATTTAATTTTTTAATTTTATTTTGGGTATCATATAGGAAAATATACAAGTTGAATTGCCTAATATTATTAGAGCTAACTCCGGACTCGATGTTGTTTTCGTCTATTATGGGTATTTATCTTTTAAATTCTAGTCAAACGATGAATTTAGCCGGAAATTCGATGAAAATTTCACTAAAAAAGCAAACAAATGTCCATTAATTGTAGCAATAGTTTGTACCAATAGATACATTTTTAGTCAACAGTGAAAGTTGATGGAAATTCAATGAAAACTTCATTATAAAGGCAAAGCAATTTCCATAAATCGAAGCAATAGATTGTCCCAAAAAGCATACAAGCTATTATTCGTTTTCAGGTTGGGTTAGGTAAGTTTTGCACAAATTTTCAATTCTTGTGCTAGAATTTATTTGTCCCCCAACGTCAATTTGGTCAAAATTATAGATTGTGCCAAAAAGCATAT